>NC_090938.1:633369737-633672768 GCF_040938575.1 Ambystoma mexicanum | reverse complement strand
TGTTGCACGTTCACACCTTCTCACAATGATGAGAATGGGACCTTGACAGAGGCCATAACGTTGCGCACGAACCTGCATACCAAGATGGAAAACGGGACAGAGGAGATTACAGATGACAATTGGTTTGCGCCTATCTTCTCATGGGTTCCACAATGGATGGCGAATATTTTGACGTTTCTTGGAGCAGTGTTAGTAATGGTGATGTTTGGATTCTGTGTGATGAGGATCATACTTGCCCAATGCAAGAAGACCGCAAAGAAGGCAGTAGGAATGAAGATCATGATCAATGTCGAATCTCGGTATGAACCCAAAGAGTTGACAGATGAAGATGTTAGGAAATACATAGAGGCCAGCATTGTAGCACCTGAAGGAACAACGTCCCTGTATCCAAAGAATCATAAGAAATATGTGGGACGATGGGTCTTTTCCAATCCAAATGGATAGTGTAGCTACATTATCTGGAGTGCGGATGAACATGTCAAATCAGCCAGGTCCCTGAAGGGAGTGATGAAGATCTGGACCCCGAAGAAGAATTTCTATAAAAGAAGATATCACAATATGAAAACCGGTGAAGGTGTGGTCGATGGCTCGAACAGAGGGGAGAGTGTAGAGGAGCAGCCACATGCCTCTACAGGAAGTCCCACCCCCTACTGCCCGAGATGCTGGGAGCCTGAAATCGTGCCATGTTTGGCACCAGCAGTTGTGACCGTTCCGCAGTGAATATTCGAGAAAAACCCATTGAGAAAGCTGTATCAAATGTATTTCCGAAAAAAAGACAATCTCATGGAGGAAATCCCTGAAGGAATATGAAAGGCGCAAGAAAAGGAGCTGGTGACGTCACAAGAAACAAGCATGATGCAAGAAGACTGGCGGAAGAAGAGAGTGCCTGGACCTTATAGAAACTGATGATGAAATGAAGAATCAAGTAAACTTTCATATGCGAAACAAAGGTTTCACGTGTGAAAAGCACTGCAGAAAATGCAAATCATTCAACAATTGTACAGATGCTGAAACGCAAGTAGATCATAGAAGCTGGCTATGCGTAGTGAATAGATTGCAGAAGGGGACGCCATTATATTGAAGCTGGACATCAGTGTCACAACTTTACTAAGTTCAAACCCATGGAGAGAAGGGCAAAAAGCTATGTCACAACAGGAAAGTAGCTGAGATCGTAGAAAGGCCTGGAAGGGCTGCCTGGCCTGCTGTCAAGGTTAAGGCAGCAAAGACTGGTTATCTATCCTTGAAGGCAGTGGACGTAAGATGCTGAATCATCCCTTGTTAAGGTGCAAAGAGAGAACACAATGAGTGCCAGGTTTTATTAATTCAAAACAATGGGCCTTATTACAATAGTGGCGGTCCAAAAACAACCGTGCCGGTAAGCCTACCGGCACTGTTCTTTCTGGACTGGCACACTACCACTCTGCGGGCGGGTGCCGTCCCGCCTGCCAGGGTCAGACCTACCGGATGGGATGGCACCCACTCTCAGAGTTCTCACGGGAGCACCGACAACATTGTTAACAGTGCTGGTGCTCACGTGTCCCCATTCCCATGGATTCCTATAGGACTCCATGGGAATGGGGACTAACAAAATTGCCGGCGCCTGACTTCCCGGCCGCCTGACTTGGAATAGCCTGGTGGCACCGGGAAGCCAGGTGTCAGGAATATTTTTCGGGTCTGGCGGCAACCCGCCAGTTTTACCGGCACGGTTACTGCCAGAGCCGTAATGAGGCCCAATGAAATGCTGCAAAATGGGCTAAAATTTGGTCTCCTATCACGTGAGCCAAGGATAGCTATGATAGCGTGTGCTCAGACACCCTTATATTGCCAAAGATCATAATACACTGCAAGGCCAAGTTCAAAGACAATCTTCATAGCAGAAAGCAGGGGTGATGAGTGACAATGGGATAATTGGGTGGGGAGGTAAAGTCATGTTCACCTCCTGGCACCTGGGTATGAGCTTACGTGCTGCTAGTGAGCCAAATGTTCCGGACTGGCACGAGCGTGCCAACCAATTGTAGAGGGCCGTATAATGAAGGGCTGTATAGTTTGAGGGCCAATGATGTACCATATATCTAATAATTGATGAAGATGACTTTCCCTAGGGGTGGGCATGAGTTATCCACCTGACAGTAGATGTCCAATCACAACCGAATCCCTTATAGAAAGTATACTTAGATGTTCTCCTTCAGCGTATCACAACACCCCATAGGTTTCTCTTATTTTGCCACGTAATATGACGTCACGTATGACAAACGCTTACTATATAAGTGTGATTTTTATTAAATGCTTTGAGAGAATGGTGTGTGACATCCATTGATGACTGTTGTAACTCCCTGTTTTAGACTAATGATATTAAAACAGACAAACTTGCCATCTTCCTGAGTTGGTTCCGTTATTTGGTGTAAGAGTTACTCTCTGCTTCCCATCAACTGCTTAATACACTACACAAAGGACCTTATGTTCACGACCACACTCGTTTTTGCTCTTTTCTTTCTCTATTTTGACCCCTAAACACTGGAATGCTCTCACACTCGACAGTAGTGTTTCTTCCTCTTTAGCTACCGTTCCATTTTCATCTCACGTTTTTTCTTCTTATTTCTCGATCTTGATTTCTGTTCCTTTAATTATTGTGTGTTTATCACCATTATATACTGTACAGTTCTTGTTTTTATGTGCAGCGCTCTGGTAAAAGTGTTATATAAATCACAATTAAATACAAAAATCCAAATGCAAACCCCCTGTCACCCAGTCCACACTTACCCTTTGGAGAACATTAAAAAATGAAGTGTGGCTGGCCCCACATTGATGGGTTATACCCAGTGCTGTCATTGGGCCGGACATGGGATCGGGCAAAAAAAGTCTCCCTGGATCTGGGATTTGCCTCACAATCATGGGGAATCCGCATTCTGTGCATCGAGCCGAGATTTGAATGGAGTCAAAAGGTTGAGAGGCGAGACACTTCCCCACAAGACCAGAAGGAGTGCTCTGAAATCCCATGTCAATGTTGCACTGTACAGGAAATATTGATGTGCATTTTTGAGGGGTTTAAAAGGGGTACACATTTTGTACGTTGCTGACATTATAAGTAATTTGGCTATTTTCCAGGCTATTTTCCAGGTGTCCATAATTCATCTTCTGAGGGGCTGAGAGGTAAATATTTAAGTGGGTGACTAAACCCCCCTCCTTTGCCCCCATGTAGGTGGGATCCTCCAGTAAAAAAAAGTAAATGTCCACCACTGGTTATACACTATTTGTTTGTGCCACTGCCTGCATTTCCGTACGCTACAGCTGGTTACGAACGGGGAAATCTGCTTGGTGACTGGGCTTCAAAAGCTCAACTACATATTCCATGTTTTTTCAATCTTCATTGGATTAACTATGAAGGCACCATTAAGTAAAACACAGGCAACAGATTTAAGGTTCAAAATAAAATACTTTTTTAAATCAAATGTCAGGATGGTGAAAGGCCTACCTTGCCCTATGTTAAGGTGGGATTTCCCTACCTGAATGAAACTAAAGAACATCTGAGTCAAAGAGTTCAATTTAAAAGTCTGTGGCCCTCATTACGAGTTCAGCGGTAACCATGCTGCTATTGGCAGCATGGCTGCCGCCGAAATCGCGTCGGGTCCGGGTCCTTGGAATGAGGACTTACCGGGGCATTCCGAGTTCAGAAGGCCCGGTAATTCCTCCCTCCAAGGACCCGGACACGGTCCTTCCCCATTCCCATTTCAGCCCCCATAGGGCTGAATGAGAATGGGAGAGGGAGCAAACAACGGGCCATTACGAGATGGCCCGTTGTTTGCTCCCTCTTCCCCTCGCGGGACCCGGTAAGCACGCCTGGTTTTCCCAGGCGTGCTTACCGTGTCCCGCGAGGGGAACTCGTAATGCGGCGGTACAGAGTACCGCCAGGGTCGTAATGAGGCCCTGTCTGTGTCCAAAACCTATACTTGCCCTCACAACTTAAGCTAAACCGTCTGTAGGGATGTCAATAATAAAAGAAATAGCATTTACAAACCTTTATTGGTTTGTTTTACAAATGTCTTTGGTTTTCAGCATTCAGGGATCACTGGTCTAGGCAAAGTTATTAGACCACACGGTCCACCCATCACCCATCAAGCATCAACGCGCTTAATACCCAAAGGTGTCTAAGCGCAGACCCGGGGATCGAACCTGTGTTGCTCCGCCCCGTCTTGCTTCCAAGGCAAGCACATTGCCCCTGAGCTATCCTCCAGAGGTTCTTTGGCACTGGCTCCTATGCACTAAATCACCTTCACTTGGTTTCAATGTATTGGCCTCTTGGCTTTATGTGCTGTATTACACTCCTCTGGCTTCCCTTTATCAGCCTTGTGGTTCTGCCATCACGTGTCACACACCTCTTGCCAGTCTTTGGCCTTGCTGCACTGCATTCATTCATAAACGTTCACTGTGGGGTTGTTTTTCAATATACACTCATTTTTCTTCATTTTAAGTTTCCATTCAGTTCGGAATTCAATGTGTATTTGTTATGCTCAATTTGAAAGTTTCATTCAGTTCAGCATTTAATATGAGTTTATTTTGCTTAATTGGAAGTTTCCATTTAATTCGGTATTCAAAATGCATCTCTGTTACTTAATATCACGGACCGTTACTTAATTTTCATCTAATAGGGGTGCCTCCTAACACTCACTGGCTTCAGGCGTCTCCTCTCGATAGCTCCCGCTCCTTCCTGCCAGAAGCCCAGCTTGTCTGCCGGATGGTTCTCTCTGCACGCCAGCAATCTCAATGCTGCTTCACGGACGCGTCCTTTCTTCTCCTGGCTTTGCTGCAGTTCCTGCTGCTCGCTCAGTGTCACAGAGGTTCACAGACTTGCAGCATTGACACAGTGGGCTCTTCCTGGGTCCCATATGTCCTCTGGGATATATGCCGGCATCTGGGCTCCTTCTCGAGTTCCACCACGACTGCCTCCTTTTCTCAATGGTCCCTTGCTTGTCTTTACCCCACAGGCCTCCCAGTTGCTTCCTTTGGTGTTCTCCGGCTCTCATTTTATACACTTGCAACCACTTAACGGGTTGCAGGTGTACTCTCTCAATTGAGTCTGCCTGACTTTGATTAAGGGGACATGCCTGACTCTTGCAACACTTTGAAGTCATCTTCTTCGTCCCAGAACTAGAATGATGGAATGGTATAGTGTTCACTACTCATAGTCACCTTTTCTTTCTCTCAGTACTGTCAAGTGTCACTTGTGGGGAAGTGAGGGGAGCAGCTTTATAGTAACTGTGAGACAGGCATGGTATCACGTTCTGATCATCACAGAACCATTTGCATTATGATCGATACTGTGATGTACACAACCCCGTAGTATACCAGGGGGCTACTCCATTCTAACACAACGGTTTTCCATACTAGGTCACTCGCCTGGACCAAAGCGATGTGAGCCCGCCAGTATTTATTCACATAACCCGTCTGACCAGCAAAAAAGGTACTATTTGTTTACGATTCCTGCTAATCGTTAACAGTTATTCATGATTAGCGCACCTTGAGTGCACTACACAGTCTGTTCACTTGCGCTATACCCTGACATTGGTGATTTGATGCTCAATCTTATAGGTGGCGCTGCTCATCTAGTTTGCTACGCTACCCTGCCACGGGTCCATTGCTGTGATGCCTTCTACATTTGATGGTGCCCACTACGCACATTACGCTTGACCTACCCATTTACTGGCCGACTCTTCTTGCCACTATTCAGGTGAGTGACCAGCTAGTCACCCCTTCCAACAGATTTTAATGACTATGCTACAGCATTACTGAAAAGCATTTCTTTTTGCTCTTCCTTGCAGTTTTTGCAACTCAGGATCTACTTAGAAGTCCCTACTCACCCGTGATGTGGTGTGCCCCCACGGGAACCTCCTAAGGTATTTCTTTACCCTTGAGAGTTAGGTTGCTTGTTCTACTTAGCGAACATTGTAGGAATTTCGTAGCCATTTACTAGCTCACCCCTACTTCTTTTAACCTTATAGGCTGCGTTGATCCACTTCTCCACCTGGAGTTTCTGAATAGGATTTCGCCTTTTAAACCTCCCTCCTGATGAATGTTCTATAGTGTTTCTCAAAGAACAGAAACATGTTGAGTTCCATCTACTCTGGATTGTCACAGCGTTAACAAAGACTATCATTGTCAATAAGTTGAAAATTGCATACAATGAATGAAATGCATTGCTACACTGAAGAATGTTAAACCTGTTGCACTAATTATTCTGTGATTGTGACGTTTTACTATGAATTCTGTTTGTCTTCTTGACATACAGTTAGTCCCACCTAGCCTTAGTGCTTAATTTTATGTATCTATTTAATCTTGTTTTAACCTGAGTTTATCCTTTATTAAAATTCAATTGAATGTGTATGCCAGTGCATCATGTTGGTTCACTTTGTTCAATGCTCCCTGTGATTTTGAACTCTATCTCCTGTATATTATAATGGTATCACTAGAGACACATACTCAAAAGTAAAAGTTTGAAAACTTGTATTATCAAGCTTTGTGGAGTTGGTGTAATGCCAATCGGGCCCTAAATCTAAGGGGGTTGTTCCCTTAACTGATGTTTCTAAGGGCCGTCAATGCCCATAAGTCAAAACCAAAGTTTGCCTGTGTCCAAACCTATGCTTGCCCTCACTCTTAAACCATGTGATAGGGGTCTTCTTGAAGAAAAGTTGTGATATAAAAGAAAATGTAAACCACTGTTTGTTTCAGGTAGTCTTACCAATAGGTGTAGTTCTGCAAGTTCAAAATAGCTCAACTCAAAAGGGTTGCCCTTGGAACCTTCCATGTAGGGCTCTTACAGCAAATCAATAAAGTTCTGAAGCTCTCTGGGTCTCTAGGGATTCCCTTCCCCAAGCTTTGATCCTTCCTTTTCCAAACAAAAAGACACAGTCCCTGTTAGGCCTCTCATGCTTCCCTTCCCCAAGTCTAGGCCTTGCTTCACAAAGTTCAACAATGGGCCTCATTACGACCCTGGCGGTAAGGGGTTTACGCCAGCGTTAGCTGCGCCGACCCCTTACCGCCAATTACGAGGTCCCTTAGCGCCATGGAGCTTTTAACACCCGCTTTTAGCGGGTGTTAAAATCCATGGCGCTAAGGGACCATGGAGTTAATTACGCCACCGTAATTTACGGTGGCGTAATTAACGCCTTCCCCACTCCCATTATGCCCTATGGGGCAAAAATGGGAATGGGGAAGGGTAAATGGGGATTGGGGACTTACCGCCCCGCCAAGGTCGGAATGGGGCGGTAAGTCCGCCAACCACCATGGCGTAAACGTAGTTTACGCCATGGTGGTAAAGTGACGGCCCAGGCGGTAACTTACCGCCTGGGTCGTAATGAGGCCCAATGTCTTTAGTGGGCCTCTTAGACTTCCCTTTTCCAAGCCTAGGCCCCACTGGTTTCACACAAACGAAAGGTTCCTCTTGTCAGGATGTACCTTTCACTGTACAATTTTGTCATGGGGTAGTATCAGAGACTTTCAAGAACTTCTGTGCCTCTTTGACTCTGTCCTTTCTTTACTTTGTTGTGCGCGCTGCACACCTTCTTTTCCTGTCGTGCACACTTGCACCTTCTTGCCACCTTCCAGTCCCTTTTGCACATTCTCTTTACTTTCCATTGTGCTCTATTGCACCCTCTTTTGTCTCACTCTTTTGCACCCTCTGTGTTTCCTGTGGGTAGCTTGCACACTTTTCTCATGTTCGGGTTACGTTCACCCTCTATTCATTGTCCATTGCCTTTTTACTGTATTTTTGCTGTCTCTCTCTGTATCTGGTTGTTTGTGCCCCGCTCCTTATTTTTGGGTCACTTGCACCCCCTCTTAGCTGCTTTTGTGCCTCCAACGCACTTGTTCTGTCTTTCTCTGCTTCGGCGCCTCTAGCACACCCTTCACTTATATCCCGCTTTCTTTCTCTTGCTGCTTTCCAGCTTTGGCCTGCTTCTCTTTTGTCTTTACCTTTTCTCACTTTGCTTTGCTTTCTTCCCACTTTCACTCACCAAAGTTAGAGTTCAGGGTCTCACCACCTGCCCCTCAGTTACCCCTGTGACCCGCACACGTCCCAAGGGAATGCGCACTGACTCAAACAAGGCCAATAGACTGCCTTCCGTCCCGCTCTGGCTCCCTGTAGACACATCTCCCTCATCACGCTGCCGACCTTCATGCACACTGGACCAGCGTCTCGGTGTCCCACACTCCACCAGTCCTTCAGGGCTCCTCTCCTCACATCCTGCTGCTCCTTGGCCTACTGGTTCCATCCTGCAACCCCAGCTAGCTCAATGACCCTGGCAGAATCATCCGTCATATATTGCAGGTGAGAGTCGATTTGAGTCAGGTGTGCACAATTGGAGAAAAGTGCCTGACCTTGCCTGACTCTATTAGTGGGACACTTCAGAGGTGTTGGATGGTAGACCCAACTGTGTATCTCTATGTTGTTGCTATTGATAATCTTCATTATTCTTGGTTGCCTCTTCCTCACCCCAGCACTTGTTGGAAATGGGAAGGGGGAGATGGGGTGTGATTGAAAATACCCCATTAGGGCTGAACGAGAGTGGGTTGGGGGGATACCATGTCTCGCCCCTTTGGTATTCTCCTCCCAATACCCTGTGACCCTCCACTCAGGTGATCCTCCCTCGCTTGTCCACCCCCACGGTAGGGATTCAAAAGCGATGATCTTTCTCTGGCCACCTGAATGGAGGTTCCCGAGGGAGTAGGTCAGAGAATATTGTCAGGTTTCTCACATAACCCATAAAGGTCGGGGATGGGTTAGGTTGGTCCTCAACAGGAAAAGGGAAAAAAATATTTCACCTGTGTTTACTCCACTCCCAATCCGCAAGGACCCTTCTCCCAGGTGATCCTCCCTCGCTTCTACAACCCCAGGGTCGTGATCCAAGATGATGACCTTTTCCTGGCCACCTGCGAAGAGGATGCAGGGTGGGTTAGAAGTGAGAATACCCTCAGGTTTCTCCCATACCTTTCCCCGATGCGGGTTGGACCGGGATGTTTCACATGGAGACCGGGAGAGAATGTTTAAAGTATCTTGCTCTCTGCTCATCCAGTGTCCCACTGTGAAGTAATAAAGTTGACGGTCCAAGAAACCCTGCATATCCCTTAGACTGGATTATCTTCTCTTTTCAGAATTGGGATGCTCTAGTTTCCTCAGGCGAGGAAACTTTTCTCTAAGAGTCTTAAATTTGACTTCAGTTGCCTGTGAGACCCATTGATCGAATTGGGGTATTTCGTTTCCCAGTACTTCCTGGGTCGGTAAGTTGGTAATCACTGCTACAGCTAGATTTATTTTCTTTGCCAGGACAGCAATGGAGATATGGGTTAGCGGGTGATTTTCCGTAAGGCCATGTACACAGGTCACCCACTCTTTTCCTACTTCTTTCCACCCAGGGGGAAGTAACTCTGTTCTTATGGTACTGTCTTTACTTCCTGTATACAATTTTCGCCCAGACAATTTTATTCTATAGGGTAACAGGGATTTTATATGAGGCTTTATTTCCAGTATATAGAAAGACAAAGGGTTTTCTATGATTTCTATGATTCGTCCCTTTTCTACCAGACTTATTTAGGCTTTCCTCTCCTTCTAACATCATATCCTGAGATTGGGTGTATAAGATGTATGATGACTCAACTCTTTCTTTCTGGTTCTCTTGATTCTGGCTGGGTTCTCTTAATAATGAGGTGGTGGTGAGATTGATTATGTTTAATGGACAATATCTCCCAATATGTCCAGAGCCGTTACAGGAGAAACATTTCTGGTCTTGATAGGAGAAAGGTTTAAGGAAGATGGAAGGTTTCCATCCCCAGCTCCCATCATGAGGTTGTCGGAATTTGTTCTCTCTAAGGTCTCCAACTTTTGATATTTAAAAGGCATTTAGAGATTCACAGTGTGACGAATCAACTTCGGGGGCATCAGTAGTCCAGGAATGAATATCGGTTTCAATCAGCCCCACACCTCTAGTACACCAGAAGGGATCCAAACAGATTGAAAACACAGGTTAATTATAAACCTCCTTGTCCAATTTTGGTAACGTGGACGGAACGGCAGGCTTACCTCCGCAAGGTTGTGGATCGTTGATTAGTTCCAACACAGCAAAAATACAATTATTACCCAATGATAAAAGGGACTGTCAAGTCAAGGTTGTATAAACGTATCTACTTTATTATTATTACAACAGACAGTTCTAGCACACTACAAAATACAACCCACCCTGTAAAGGAACACAGAGGACAGACAGTTTCATGAAAGGAAAGAGAAGCACTCTGGATACTGAGAGGAGGGTAGTCGGTAAAGCAATCAGTCTTAACTGTTCAGGGTTATTTGATTTCAGCATCACGGGAGCAAGGGGTCGTAAATGTCACTAGGGGCCTTCGGAGATGGACCAGGGGGTCAGAACTACAATGTACCTGGGGCTTGAGAAGATCTTGATGGCATCAAGGCCCCTAGTGACATTTACGACCCCTTGCTCCCTTGATTCTGAAACCAAATAGCCTTGAACAGTTAAGACTGATTGCTTTACCGACTACCCTCCTGTCAGATGTGCAGGGTCTTTCATGTCAACTGGCTAAACCCCCATTATAGCCAGGATGACTTGGTCATGGCATTAGGGACTGATTGAGAGACTAAGATGACCGATCCCCTCCCAGACCGCTTGCATACTGAAGCCACAGATGGGTCATTTGAAGGTGTCAGCCTTGCAACTGACCTTGCAGAACAGCAACTGACAAACTGTTCCTGGTTACTGGGACAGTTTGCCGGTCTGTTTTCTCTGACTCCCGGTCGCGCTGATTGGTGCACCCATGATGTGGACACTGGAGACAGTAAGCTGTTGAAGAGTAGGATTCACCGGATGTAATATAAGGTCAAGGACACCATCAAGGAGGAAGTTTCCAAGATGCTGTTCCTTGGAGTGATGGGGCCATCCCACAGCCCCTGGGCTAGCCCATTGGTATTGGTCCCTAAAAAGACCACAGGTGGGAAGACTGAAATTCGCTTTTGTGTGAACTACAGGGGGCTCAATTCTGTCACAAAGACAGTTGCTCCCCCCATTCCTCTGGCAGATGAGCTCATTGACAAGCTCAGTGCTGCCAAGTACATGAGTACCTTTGACCTCACAGATTGGTATTGGCATGTTGGCTTGACAGATGGAGCGAGAGACAGGTCAGCATTCTCAACCCTGAAAGGACATTATCAGTTCACTATGATACCCTTTGGATTGAAGATTGCCCCTGCCACTTTTCAGCAGATGGTTAACCAGGTTTTGTCTGGTCTGGAAATCTTCTGTGTCACATATTTAGATGATGCTGCTTTGTTCAGCCACACCTTGGAGGATCACTTATCCCACCTGAAACAAGTGCTTCAGGTGCTACAGAATGCAGATCTGACTATCAAGGCAACAAAGTGCCCGATAGCGCAGGGTATAGTGACATACCTAAGCAACCTGGTTGGTGGAAGTAAGAAACAACCTCTTGAAGCAAAGGTACAAGCTGTAAAGGATTGGGACATCCCCTCCACACAGACGCAGGTGAGAGCCTTTCTAGGTCTCACCGGGTACAACCTGTCGTTCATCAGAGTGTATGGGACCATTGCCATGCCCCAGAATGATGTAACTTCCAAGAAGATTCCAAAGAAGGTAACTTGGAGCCCAGCCTGTCAAACCTCCTTTCAGGATTTACAGGATGGATTGTGCAGGGGCCCAGTTCAGAACGTGCCAGACTATGGTCAGGAGTTCATTATCCAGAAAGACGCCTGTCATTTTGGGATTAGAGCAGTGTTAGCGCAGCTGAACTCTGAAGGGGTAGAGCAACCGGTCACCTACATTAGCAGGTGGTTGACAAAAAGGGAAAAGAACTGGGCTGTCATAGAAAAAGAGGCAAATGCGGTCATATGGGCCGTAAAGAAGCTGAAACCCTACATCGTTGGGTCTCACTTTACGATCAAGACGGACCACAAGCCTATGCGATGGTTAATGGCCACGCAAGGGGAGAGCCCTAAGCTTTTGTGTTGGGCCATATCCCTACAGGGATTAGATATGAACATCCAGAACAAGCCAGTCTCCCAGCATGGAAATGCAGATGGCCTCAGCCGGTACTTTCGCCTTGACGACGAACCAGACCCTCAGTAGGGCGGCGGTTCACATGTTGAGGCTAGGCGGAACTTCCATGGGGAATCCAACATGGGAGAATATCCCAATCGCAGCCTTTGTAATCACAGGGGCTTCTCAGGGGGACAACCTCAGTACATCTTGGTGGGGGTAGACAGTGGTCTACCACCACCAAGATGTACCTGTTCCCTGAGCTGGTTCAAGAATCCAAAGGAACCACAAAATCAATGCATATTCTCTCAAAGGCCACCCAACCATGGGTAGTGAAATTAAAGGAGCTTTTGTGGACCACCTGACTTGCCAGAAGCTTGACAAGTCGGGCAGGACCAGACAAATTCCTTAACCTTTACACAGAACTGCGGCCAGTAAAAGTGCACAGATAACCGGTCCGATGTCTTAGTCACTCCCAAGTGACCCGCAAAAGGATTTTGGTGAGCTAAATCTAAAAGGAACATTCTCTGGCACTGGGGAATCCCCGACCTTCTGGTGCCCTGACCCCCAGAGTATTTAGCTCACTGTACAGGCGTCCATCCTCCCAGTACACTTTGAACAGTCCAGGGGCCTTGCCCTTAGCCTACTCCTCCACCTGCTTGCACAGTCCAGGCAGAGTGGGACACTCTTTCTGGGCTGTGAAGAAGGCAGTTTGATTTGGGCCCTCAGCTGATGCAAACTCATCCGGCTTGGGCAGGTCCTTCAGATCGGTGCCCACCTGGTCCTCCACCTCAGGTTCCTGCACTGAGCCAGGCAACTCTGAAGTCACTGAGTCCCCTGCAACCAAATTAGGGTCCTCAGTGGCTACTGGCCCCTCTTCCGCAGGAGTAGGTGAATCTGCTGTCTGTGGAACTGGATTAGGGGCTAACAGCCATGCTGGTCCTTCTAACAAGCCTTCTGAAAGCACTCCAGTCTATTGCTTTGAGAGTGTTCTATCTGGCAATCTCTTTGGCCCTCGATCGGGTAGCCACTGGGACTATCTCAAAATCAGGAAGATACTTAACAGACATGGGACAGGGATGGAGTCTTTCACTGCTAAACGGTGCTGGGTCGTTTCACCTTGCCAGCTGAACTGTACTATTGCCAAGGGGCCCTTACTGTTTCTGTCAAACCCACTGATGCTACAATCAGGCCCATCAATATATTGGCCTGACTGTACCCACTGCTTGGTGATAGCAGTGAGGGGAGCTGCAGTGTCTCGGACTACAGGAGTTGTGTGTCCATTGATATACACATGTTCTAAATAGAGTTGAATATTATTGGGAACTGGAATCTCCTTTGGAGACCCAGTATCATTCCCACTCAGTGTAACCAATCCACATTCGGCCACTCCTTGGCCCAGTGGGGAGTCCTCCTCTAAGAGGCCCACACTAATGCTGGCCTCTTCCATGAGTCCAACATCCACTATGGCTTGCTTGGGTAAGCGCTTGCAAGCAGGATCCCCTTTCCTATGGCCCAGCGCCTTGCACACAAAAAAACCTTTGGGTGGTGAGAAAGCAGGAGTCCCAGTGTTAGGGGTGCCTGTGCTCTTCTTTTCAGTGTGTACAGATTAGATCAAGTTTTGGGATTTCCATTCATACTTTTGGGGACCTGACTTTGAAGAGGAGTGGGTTGGATCTGTGTCCTTCCCATTCTTGTTTACTTTCTTGTCTGAAGATTTCTCTTCTGGCTTGGGTGTGCTCATCTGAGCCTTTTTCGGGACTCGGGTACTCCCAAACCTGTTGGCAGCCTTTGCCAGCTCCCTAGGGTCTGAGATAGTCTTGTCCACAAAATGCTGGTGTAGGTCAACCTCACAATTCTTCAATGCATGCTCACACGCAATCAAATTGTATATCCCTTTAATTGTGTTTACTTTGTTACCAGCCACCCACCTGCTCAGATATTTCAACGACAAGTGTCTGCCCACTTTTCTTTTCGGGCTCTCTGAAGCTCCTGAGATACTGTTCTGTGGATGCCTTCACGCTCTCATAAACTGGCCTTTCCTCGAGAGTTAACTGAAGAATTTCATCAGTCCCTGGTTTCACTAAACCACTCATCAGGGCTGCACCCAACAGCACCTCATCCACCTCCTGTAGCTGAGAATCAAGCACAAGCGCTTCAAACCAGTCATAAATAGCCTTCCCCATTTCGTAGGCCTGCACTAAGTCTATGGGGAAGTGCCCGCGGGGCTTATCCCAAGCACTCTGGTTTGAGCCACTACTGCTGCTTTCACTAGAGGTGGATCTATTGGCCTCCTTCCCTTCAAGCGCCAGCTTCCGCAGCTCTAGGACGGCCCTGTCCTGCTCTATGTTGACCATGCCCCGATGTTTCCGTTCCTTTAGTGCTAGTCTCCTCTCCTCCAGCAGGAGCTTTTTAGCCGCTACCTCATTAAGAGCCGGAACAATTACTAGGCAATTTAGAGACCGTGCTGAGGCCTGGGACATGCGGGATGCCGCACTAGCCCCTGACTTCACTGACACTAGTGTTGAGAACCCACGCTTGCCCCCCGGCTGGATGGTTCGTGAGAAACACTTCCTCGTCAACTTCCACTTCCCCCTCCAGAAGGTATTTTCCATTCGGGTATACAGGGCCTAGCCTGTCCCCTTGGGGCTTCTCCCCAATGCCCTCACTTCTACCCAAGCTTGGAGGCTGGTCAGCAACTCAGGTTTATTAATCTTAGTGCTTTGGGGAAGTCCCCTCCCTTGACATAGGACATGTAGGACATCCTTGGTCATGCCTTTTACAGTCTCTATTTTAAGATCCATGATTATTACAAATACCTAGCAGTGTCTAAGCTATGCGCAAGGCTCCCACCGATTCGACCGCTTGCCACCAATATGAAAAATCAACTTCTGCTGCATCATTGGTCCAGGGATGAATATCGTTTTCTAACCCATCAATTAGCCTCACACCTCTGGTATACCAGAAGAGATCAGAACAGATTGGAAACACAAGTCAATTATAAACCTCCTTGTCCATTTTGGTAACGTGGATGGAACAGCAGGCTTATCTCTGCAAGGTCGTGGATCGTTGGTTAGTTGCAACACAGCAAACATACAATTATTACCCAATGATAAAAGGGACTGTCCAGTCAAGGTTGTATAAAAATGTTTACTTTATTATTATCACAACAGACAGTTATAGCACACTACAAAATACAACCCACCCTGTAAAGGAATGAAGAGGACAGACAGTTTCAAGAAGGGGATGCACTCTGGATACTGACAGGAGGGTAGTCGGTAAAGTAATTAATCACAATAGTTCAACAATACTTGGTTTCAGCACAAAGGGAGCAATGAGTCATAAAATGTCACTAGGGGCCTTCGGAGAAGGACCAGAGGGACAGAACCACAATGTACCATGTGCTTGTAGAAGTTCTTGTTGCTGGACAGTGTAGGTTCGGTTTCAGGGTGCTTTGCAGCTTCGGCAACAGAGTTCAAGACGCAAGATAACTGCGGGTATTAGGCGGCAGGCAGTTCGGCAAGCGAGGCCGGACGGAGCACTGCAGGCTGGCCTGCAAGGCTGCTCAGGATCAAGAATCTTTGTCTCAGTGCTGGTTGGTAGGTCTGAAGCAATGGTCGAGGCATCTCAGACGGCGTGAGTGACTGCAGAGTGACAACAGTCAGTGGTGCAGTTGGTTGTAGCTCGAGGGGCTCTACTGCTTCGTAAAATGTCCTTTCAGGTGGACACTGGTTGGTGCTTGTCGGCACACTCCTCCTAGCTTCTTCGCTGGGCTTGGTCATCCTTTAAGGTGGAAGGCCCAAAGCTGAGGAGAGTGTTGCAGGTAACGGCCTTGTCCTTGGTTTGGTTCAGAGACTCTCTGGCACCCCCCACCTAGGAAGCTTACTTGCAGAGCTTAGCAGGGCACGCTATGTGCTGGCTGGGTAGCAGTTCTAGAACTGCTGGAGGGTCCTCTGGATTCAACATCTCCCTCTGTTCCCTGGGAGATGTTTATGGGATGTATCTTTCTTCCCTCTTGGAGTTCCTGGCCTTCCTTCACTTGCGGAAGCTGTAAGGCACACTGTACCTTCAACCAGGGCCCTGTCATAAATCACGCAAGTATCTTATGTAAAAGGATACAGGTATAACCATAAAGGATACAATTGGGAGGGTTTCTTCCGGATCCTTGATGAGGCAAACGGCTTGAAAGTAGTGAAGTCAAAATAGACCTTCCAAATGATACCACTCTCTGACTAATAGAACAGGCAGAGAGAGGAATCACTGGAAAGGGCGTGGGAAAACCCTTGGAAGTCAGCCTAGGATACAATAAGGTATAATGAGGAAGTGTCCCAAATTTAACTCTCCCTAATAACACAGCAATAGCAATTAGCACAACACTAACCTGTAGATTCTGATAACTGGAGGCTCCACCAACAAGTCTCTGAAGTAATCCAAATAAGGGAACAACAACAAAAAGAGGGAAAGTTAGTAAGGGAAAGTTTATCCCGAGCAACACGAGGCTCACGCTAGATACCGGGTTGGTGCACCACAGGATAGTGACCAAAGTACTGTGCACAATCACCTTCTAATTAACAGTTGTCGGCAGTGCTTCTTTTCCCACATAGAACAGAAATAGGGAGTAGACATCCACCTGTTGTTTCATCACAGGTACCAGGATTTAAATCAAAAGCGTAGCACAACTTGCGTGTGGAATTATATGTGCAATGGTACACACAGCCAGGAAACAGCACGTTAGAAGTTCAGGAACCGCGTGTGGCTTACATGCAAACAATCTTACACGCAGCCGGGAAGCCGCACGTTAAGAGTTCAGGAAATCGCATGTGGCTTTACACACCACACAAACTTACACGCAGCCAGGAAAGCCGGACGTGAAGAGTTCAGGAAACCGCGTAGTGTTTTACACGCAACAAACTTACATGCAGCCAGGAAAGCTGCACGTGAAGAGTTCAGGAAACCGTGTGTGGTTTTACACGCGACAAACTCACACGCATCCAGGAAAGCCGCACGTGAAGAGTTCAGGAAACCGTGTGGTGTTTTACACGCAGCAAACTTATATGCAGCCCGGAAAGCCGAACGTTAAGAGTTCAGGAACCGCGTGTGCAGGAAAAGCCGTCCGTTGGTCTTCTAGTAGACAGTCACCGACGGTAGCTTGTAGACAAATACACGCGGACAAGGAAAGCTCCCGTATCTTCTTGGAAGCAGCTACAGGAGTTTGCGTGCTGAGCAGACACGCAGAAGGAAATCCAAAGAAGTTGCTGAACAGATGCGAGGACGCAGATCAAAGTTTCAGCTACAAGACGCCATGTTGGTTCAATCAGAAGCAGCGAGCGACGTCCACACGCCGCTTATAAACGTAATGCAGAAACACACGTGACAATCTCTAATCATGTGAATTTAACGATGTGAATAATGCAGACGTCGTTTTCCAGGCAAGATATCAAACAACCTCCATTTAAAATAGAAAGGCTTAGCAGTTCTATGGGCATAACCAGTTTTGTGTGAAGACAATGATACAGGTCCCGAGGTAATTTGCCTGCCATGCATGACAGGTCCGAATTAGTTCTTCTTGTTACTCCTTACAAAGTCTTCAGATGATCTGCCAAAAGAGGGGCTCAACCCTCTTTTAAAGCCAAATGGGCCCCAGTGATTGTTTTAGGCTAAGCCTACCTTAATGAACCAATCTTGGGTCCCCTGCAACAATTTTCTGTTATGCGTGAGGTCATAACCAGAGTGATTTGCAACAGGAAAGGTAAAGGGGTGAAAACTTGTACCACTAAGTTCCACCCATCTTCCTGTCTGTTGTGGATCAAAGGGTTTTTCTGGTTAATTGAGCTCTCTGTGGTTCCTGATTAGACAGGTCTCGCTTGATGTTGTGGCAAGAACAGACTTTCTGTCTCCATCAAATCACATTCTCTGACCCTCTGAATGGGGGGCCCCTGTGGGGGTTGCCTACTGCAAACACATGTACCAGCTATGACACTTCACTGCCCTTGATACTATGGGGCGGGAGCTTGCTTCAGGTTGACACATTCCATATCAAAGGTTGTTGTGGGGGTTTCCCTGTCTTTTGTTAGCCTCTGCAGCTAGGCCCCATGTGGGCCTGTTTGAAGTGTGTTTAATTGCTGCCACCATTCTGCCAAGCCAACAAAGGATAGGGTGAAACCATGGAGCCTTTGTTATTTGATTAGGTTGGCCATGGCAGGGGGAAGGTTTTGCCCCACCCCCCTTTTGAGATGCCTTGATGTACTCCTGGATGTCACATTCCAACTGAATGTGACAGGGGGGACTGTGCCTGTAGGATGTGTCCACCCAGAGTATACAGGTCTATGTGGATGTCTTGTGGTGAGCATAGGAAAATGTGTGCGGATTAGCCCCACACATTTACCGGAGGTTGATCTACCATCATGATGCAATTTAATATAAAATTTCAAAAAAGCCCAGGTGAGTGCACACCCATCATGTGGATGGTTGAATTCCTCACACACAGGACTTGATTTGGTTAGGTGACTGACTTCTCTGCCTATATAACTGGAGCTTCCAACATCTAATGATGCTGGAGCAGAAGAAAGACCCTCAATTCCGTTCTGCTTAATGTTTGCCTTGATATCATGGGTTTCCAGATTTTCTGGGGGAGAGGATACTTCTGTTAGAGTATCATTCTTAAGGGAGAATCGTCTTTCCTTTTCTGAAGGACTGGAAAATAAATTCAGACTCCCCTCTTTGGCAGATGTTCTCTCACAGATGGATAAGTAAGACGTTCCCATACATTTTCATACCTTATACTTTCCACCAATTGGCCCCATTCGATCTAATGGGGTCCTCAGAGAAATTCAAAAGAACAAACTTCAATTATTCTCCTCAGGAGAGTATAGGTAGTATCTTTAATCCTCTTTCTCTAGGGGGTAGCACATAGATGCCTACACCATTGGGGAAACTAAGATGTAAACCTAAAGAATGATTATCTTGTCTCTCCCTAGCCCTTGACAATTGTGTTGACAAAAAAGATGAAACTCATTCCCCTCTACAGTCCTTCTAATGGGGAGAATAGCTTATGAGTTCAAAACCTGAAAGGTGACTCCTAAATGATGGTTTACATGGCCGGGGGTGTTGGTGTTTCCCCACCGACTCTCACTGTAGATTTGACCTGCTGAATGGGTTTGGGTTAGTTTCTACCTCTTAGGATTTTAGTTTATCGGTGAAACAGGTAGGTGGTATATGAGTGCTAGTTTCATGGCAGATTAGACATGCCTGCATGAATATTTCAATGGTAGCGTGCATTCCGGGCCAAAAAAACATTTCAGTTACATGGGTCTGAGTTTTGCACTGTCTCAGGTGTAATTGTGCTATTTTCAAGACCATCTGCTTGCGATTTTTAGGGACTACCACTTGGGTTTTTGCCAAGCACTCTGCAGAGGTATCTCCTCTATAAAGAGCCCCATGTTTCAAAAAGAAAAAAAGGTCTGCCTTTCTCACGGCCTTCTGGCTCTGATACCACTTGTAAAAATGCCTCCGCTAAAAAAGGGTAATTTCTTTGGGCAAAGGCAAAATCTAGAAGGATTTTGGGCTCCTCTGCAGTAGGCTTTCTGGGTTCAGAGTTGGGAGGACCATCAGATGTCTCATCAATCTCCCCAAAGCCTTGAGTTCCCCTATCTGTGCTCTCCTTAAGTCTAGGGAACACTACTTTCTCGAGTATCCCTTGAGCAATCTTATCCCTGTGATGAATTTGAAATGGGTCCTATCTGTGATTTTGTAGCAACACCTTAACATCACCTCTAAGGTCTGGGTCTATTACTCCCTCTAATACATCTATTCCATATCTCTATGCCAACTCTGACTTGGGTGCTAGTCTGGTGTATATATCAAGGGGTAGAATCAGTATCAAATCAGTGGGTATCAATCTTCTTTCACCTGGGGGAACCGTCTCATCCCTAGCACCACAGATATCAAACCCAATAGAGCCGTTAGTGGCTATTGAGGGGTCTGATGCTCTGGCACTTAGATTTTTGAATCTTAGGGTTCCTCAACTTGCATCGGTTGAGCCACATCCCATCCCTGACACCATTTGTGAAGACATCATGAAAAAAGACACAGACTTAACGTTCAAAATAAAATTTATTATTAAATCAAATGTCAGAATGAAACTAAAGAAAGTCTGAGTCAAAGAGTTCAACTTAAAAGTCTGTCTGTGTCCAAAACCTATATTTGCCCTCGCAGCTAAAGCTAAAGAGCATGTAGGGGTGTCAATAATAGGGTTTAACTTAAAGTTCTGAGCTTCTTCCAGTTCCCAGCTCTCTTTCAGCTCCCTTTCCCCAAGTGTAAGATAGTTCCACAAACGTTTTAAGATATCTTTCTCAAGTTCAAAGTGATACAGTTCCAAACAGTCCTTGGTGTTCCCTTCCCCAAGGTCCAAGCAACACAGTTCAAACTCAAAAGGTCTTGAGGCTCCATTCTCAAGACAACACGTGTGGTTTCTCAAGTCTCAGGGGTCCCTTCCCCAAGACTTAATCATCACAATCTTTCAAAAGGTTTCATAAAACTCAAGGGCACCTTGACCCTCCTTCTGGTTTGCCTCAGCAGTTCACATACAGTGCATTTATTGGTTTGTTTCACAATGTCTTTGGTTTTCAACATTCAGGGCTCGCTGGTCTAGGTGCTGTTGTTAGACCACCCGGCCCACCCATCACACGCCACACAACCAGGATCCCTGAGCTCTTCAGCCCACAGAGGTTCTTTGGCACTGGCTCCTGTGCACTGTGAGAAACCTAAAGGTGTCTCCCTAGCTAGCACCCGGGGATCTGTCATCCAGGTGGCCAGGACATTGCCATTGCTATTGGATCCAGTCCCTGGGGTGGACCATTGAGGGAGCATTACCTGGATTGTGGGACCTTGGTGAGTTATGTTAATGTTAATGTTAAAGGATATTTGTTCCGTGCACTATCACCACTGACGTGGTCCCCTGGCACTCTGGCGGCTCTGAAAAATGGAGAGGGGCGGTGTGTTAGTGGGAATGTGCTGGAAAAGTGCAAGATAGCTGTGATGTACTGTTGGCAGCCTCAGCCCGGTGGGTCCGTTGGCTGGGCTTGGTTTGTTTTGTTGTTGCAGTGTAGTGAAGTTTGAGCGGTTTGCTGCGTTTAAGGCTTGTGGTTGTGTTTGGTTTAAGTTTGAGAGGTGTATGCAGAGGAGTGAAATTGTTAGTGGGTTGGTTATTGATTCATGATTGCACGCTTGGTCTAGGCTTGGCAGGAGAGTTGTATATCAATCATTGAATAATATCTCTATCTAGATGCGATGCAGGCTACGTTGAAGATTCCAACTAAGTGCGGCATATGTTGACATTTACAATTCTATCTAGATGTGGTGCATGCTAAGCTTAGGAGTTCCCTCTATGTGTGCACATGCTAACATTCACAATTCTATCTAGATGCGAGGCAGGCTACGTTGAGGATTCCAACTAAGTGCGCCATATGCTGACATTTACAATTCTATCTAGATGTGATGCATGCTAAGCTTAGGAGTTCCCTCTATGTGTGCACATGCTAACATTCACAATTCTATCTAGATGCGAGGCAGGCTACGTTGAGGATTCCAACTAAGTGCGCCATATGCTGACATTTACAATTCTATCTAGATGTGGCGCATGCTGAGCTTAGGTGTTCCCTCTATGTGTGCACATGCTACCATTCACAATTCTATCTAGATGCGAGGCAGGCTACGTTGTGGATTCCAACTAAGTGCAGCATATGCTGACATTTACAATTCTATCTAGATGTGGCATATGCTAACGATTATTACACCTGTCAAAGGTAACATAGGCTGATCTTGACCGTTCTCTATAGGTTAGTAAACATTGGCACTAGTTAACATTGGCTGTGCGGACCTATCAATGATATACAAAGGGCTATACAAATGCCAAGCAGCATAACATAACAGTATGTTAGTGCAACATTTATGATAGTCAACGTTATGGAGGGGTATGTAGAGGGGCAAGGGCTTTCTGGAGTAGAGTGATTGCTCTACCCCCCACCCATGCCACACACAGTTTTTGTTGGTGTCTGTTAGCTGCTGGCTTCCTTTGCTTCCCCTGCCGACACCGGCAGACATCTTGGAGCCGCCAGTGCAGGAGCCGCCCTTTGCCTTAGGGCCCTTAGCCACAGGGCTGCCAGGCAGAGGGCTGCCTTGGTTGGGTCAATTAAGACCGGACAATCAGTTAATCACAGGGGAGGGAGGGGAAGGGGAAGCCACGGGGAACGGGATCAGTGCAGGTTGAGGGGTTCATGGGGAGGTCCGAGGCCGCATGGTACAGGGAATGGGGTAGTGGGTCCCTGCAGCTCACCTGGTATCGCTGTGCTGGTAATGGCATTCTCCCAGGTGAAGCTGCAGGCCCAGGCACACAGCATGGCCCGAATGGCCAATCACAGGGGAGGGAGGTCCGGGAGGCGGGCGGAGGGAGGGGAAGGGGAAGCCACGGGGAACAGAGCAGGTCGAAGAGGTCAGGGGTTGAGGGGGTCTGAGGCCGCATGGTGCAGGGAATGGGGTAATGGGTCCCTGCAGCTCAACTGGGGTTGCCGTGCTGGTAATGGCGTTCTGCCAGGTGAAGCTGCAGGGCCAGGCACACAGCATGGCCCAAATATCCAATCACAGGGGAGGGAGGGCCGGGAGGCGGGCGGAGGGAGGGATGGGGAAGCCACAGGGAATGGAGCAGGTCGGGGGGTCTCAGCCACATGTTGCAGGGAATGGGGTAGTGGGTCCCTGCAGCTCACCTGGGGTCGCTGTGCTGGTAATGGCGTTCTCCCGGGTGAAGCTGCAAGCCCAGGCACACAGCATGGCCCGAATGGCCAATCACAGGGGAGGGTGGTCCGGCAGGCGGGTGGAGGGAGGGGAAGGGGAAGCCACGGGGAACGGAGCAGGTCGAGGGGGTGGGGAGGTCCGAGGCCGCATGGTGCAGGGAATGGGGTAGTTGGTCCCTGCAGCTCACCTGGGGTCTCCGTGCTGGTGGGACACCGACAGGTGAGACGCAGTTTCCCCCTTCTTTCAACACCTTTTCCCCATCCTATCACATAGGATATTCCAAAGCACTGCCCTCCCTTTTCCGACACGAACACTTTCACACAACATAAAAGACAACAGACTAACACCAGAGCCATTTACCTGACATGTCCCAATACAAGGGTCAGGCAAAGTCAGACAATTGACCAGAATCACACACACACACACCTGACCGCCCTTTACCTTCCGGACAGGGATAAAAGGTGGAGCACAAGAGCACAGAATGAGCAAGGCAGACCGCACAACATGAGAGCTAACTCAGCACGGCAGTTCAAGAGGAGGAGAAAGACGGCGCATACCAAGAGGGTGACAAGGAGTGAAGCGGCCTTGCCCTTTCCGACCAAGGCCCATGAAACCTCAGCAGAAGGAATAATAAAACCGCAAACGCTAGGAAGCGTGTGTTGCAGAAGATCTCAATGGTACACAAGACCCTCCCCAGCTGATTGTCTCGGGAGAATAACTCAGGGGTAACGTGCTCGCCTTGGAAGCAAGACGACACAGAGCACCACAGGTTCCATCCCCGGTCCGCGCTTAGAAACCTCTGGGTATTAAGCGCGTTATAAATAACCTGTCCTATCATATCATATCATTACCAAGCCGGGAGAGACGCTTGACTCTGTGGTACCAACCTTGACTCCAAAGAGAAAGAAAGCCAAGACGTTCATCATAGCCATCGAGGGGAGAGTCAATAAGAAACCAAACTGTGTTGAACGAAAAGTAGCAAACGGCTAAATTAAACTATGAAAGTCTTAAAGAGCTATTAATGAAAAAGTGGGAAACCAGCAACAAAGGAGTCCGGCACCACGTGGGTGCTTACACAGGAGACTCTGGGCTGTTACCCAATTGTACAAATTACCGTAACCAGAAGGATTTGGGGAAAGGTAAAAAGAGGTCAAAGTGGTCATAAAAGGGTCTTGTAAAATCCTCTGTACAGTTGAAAGTCTTTCGCCGACAGATGATTGTGAAGCAAAGGGAAATGAATCCTGCTTGGTGAAATTAGTGTGTGAACAGTGTGTTGCTAAGGTTGGCAAGATTGAACCCAGCGGATGGATGCTAACAAGAAGGGGTAAAGCTTGAAGTCCATGAACAGTGTGTTGACAGGAGTGAACCCGACCGAGGGATGTCCACAGCGAATTGTTTGAAAAGACATTAAGATTTGCGAATGCAAGGAGTGTTGTAAGAGCAGGGGAAGTGGATGGTCCCCCTTGGAATTTGGATCTGAGCCCGGCAGAGGGAGATCCCGAAAGAAAGGCTTGAACCCGATCAAGGGAAGCCTAAGGGCCTGAGCTCGACCGAGGGAGATCCAGGGGTGAAAAGTCTTTACCAAAAGTCCATTTTGAAAGGAACTTGTTGTTTGGTTGTTTTGTTGAATACATCAGGCCCTGGAAGGCAAAAGACTTTTTATTGAAAAGAGATTTAACCATCGAAGAACCTGATAATTGGTACGGAACTATCGTCTCGTGCTGGGAAAGTTCTAGCGTGTGCTGAGGAGATCCACTTTGTCCCGTGCTCAAAACATGGGGAAGGAAGACCCCCGGCAATCACATCCTGACTTATTGTTTGTGAACACTTCTTTTTTTATTTAAACCATATCGCCACACTCTTTCTGTAATTAGTTGTAAGGATTTGGCAATTGTTTTTTTGTGGTATAGGTATTTTACATTAACAAGACGCCACAAGGACTGCCTAATTTTTCATTTGATGGTCGAATCTTGCTCCCATGTTAGATTTAGGTTAGGCGTTTTTTCACCCTGTATTTACAGTTTAATAAACACCCTGGAATTGTGATCACTTGTGTCTGTCTTTACTGTTGCCACCATAAGTTCCTTACAGCACCAAATCACTTTCACTTGGTTTCATTTTATTGGCCTCTTGGCTTTATGTGCTGTATTACACTCCTCTCGCTTCCCTTTATCAGCCTCATGGCTCTGTCATCACGTGTCCCACACCTCTTTCCAGTCTTTGGCCTTGCCGCACTGCATTCATTCATATAAGTTCACTGTGGGGTTGTTATTCTTCAATATGCACGCATGTTGCTTAATTTTAAGTTTCCATGTAGTTCGGCATTCACTGTGTATTTGTTTTGCTTAATTTTAAAGTTTCCATTCAGTTTGGCATTTAATAATTGGTTTTATTTCATTCAAAGTTTCCATTCAGTTTGGCATTTAATATGAGTTTATTTTGCTTAATTGGAAGTTTCCATTTAGTTCGGTATTCAATATGCATCTGTGTTACTTATTATTACGGACTGTTATTTAATTTTGGTCTAATAGGAGTTCCCCAATGTTCAAGCGCTCTCCTGACACTCACCGGCTTCAGGCGTCTTCTCTTGGCCGCTCCTGCCGCTTCCTCTGCACTTCTGAAGCTGGGAAGTCCACCGCTACGAGCCCAGGTCATCTGCTGGTTGCTTCTATCTGCCGTTCTGTAGAAAGATTTTGGGGAAAAAAGAACATATGGCATAATTTTACGGCTGCACTAAAATTTAGTACAGCCAAAATAGCTGAACAAGTATGCCATGCATTTCCATTATAGTAAGTAAAAGGAGCAGCCGTTGTAGGGGTGTCCCCTGCACCTTTGTTCACTATAATGAGTTTGGAGGTTGTGGGGGTGACCCCCGCTTTCAATACATTGAAAGTGGGCGGGCAAACAAATAAAGAAATGCAACAACAAAAAGGACCCTGCGGCATTGGTTCCCATCCACGTAAGGGGATGTGGGGAAAGCAATGCGTGATGATACCGCTATAATTTCATGCTGCGGTATAATTACATACATCCATCTCTGCATGCCGGCAATATGAATACTGCTTCACAGACACTGACAGCGTCCTTTCTTCTCCTGGCTTTCCTGCAGCTCATGCTGCTCGCTCAGTGTCACAGAGGTTTAGAGGTTCCCAGACTTGTGGCAATGACATGGCCAGCTCTTCCTGGGACCCGCAAGTCCTCTGGGATATATGCCAGAATCCTGGCTCCTTCTACAGTCCCACCACAGCTGCCTCCATTTCCCAAGGGTCCTCGGCTTGTCTCTCCCCCGCAGGCCTCCCTGTGGCTTCCTTTGGTGTTCTCTGTCTCTCATTTTATACACCTGCAACCACTTGACAGGTTGCAGGTGTACTCGCTCAATTGGGTCTGCCTGACTTTGATTAAGGGGACATGCCTGACTCTTGGAATAATTTGCAGGCATCTTTTTCGTCCCAGTACTAGAGTGGTGGAATGGTATAGTGGTCACTACTCTTAATCGCCTCTTCGTCTGAGTAAAGTCAAGTGTCACACGTGCGGAAATGAGGGGAACAGCTTTATAGTAACCCATAAAGGTCGGGAAGGGTTAGGTTGGTCCTCAACAGGAAAAGGGGTATAGCCTCTCTCGCCTTTGTGTACCCCACTTCCAATTCCCATGGACCCTCCACCCAGGTGATCCTCCCTTGCTTCTCCACCCCGAGGGTCAGGATGCAAGAGCTATGGCCTTTCCCTGGCCACCTGAGAAGAGGATCCCGGGTGTTGGAAGTGAGAATACCCTCAGGTTTCTCAGATAACCTACTGTGTTTCCCAAGTTATCCTAGAAAGCATTGTGAAGGTAGAGTCCTTTCCTGCTTCACCTTCTGCTTTCTGGATAGTACTGCTACCATTCAGTCTTTGCAAAGCCATCTGATGTTGAGGAAAGTAATGAAGACCTGGGATTTTATGTGTGCCTAACAAATACCTAGATTATTTGTACTTAATTTGATTGTGTCTCTTCATCTTCTTTATTTTGCTTAGTTCCCATGTTTTTGCTCCTGTCTTTTTCAATTGATTTAGTTTTTCTCCGTACTGCGTTTTCCATTTAGATTCTTTCATTGTCCATTTGCCTCAGTGCGCTTTTTGTCTTTTCTTGGTTTTCTCGCTTTTTTAATGTTATCTTTACCTTCCTTTTTTGTTTCTCGTTTTATTGATTTCCTGCATTCTTGTGTCATTTATCTTGAGATTTTCTTCTACTTTCCCTTATTTGCTTTTTTGGCCAGGAAAATGAGAAAATCAGGTAACAGCACATAGGGAAAAGTAAAAGAAATAAAGATATAGATCAGGGACGTCATTTCACCAAAATGCCAGGGGTAGCAGAGGTGACATCATACAATCCTTGACCCCCTGATGACATCACAGGAAGTGATGTAATTTGACCCCACCCCAAGTGACATTACAGGAAGTGATGGCAAACGACCTTCAGATTTTTTACATGCATCTAGCACCTGTGATTCCAGGTGCTCCCATTTCAGCCAGGTATAAGAACTGAGGCCACAGAGGGAGGCATGATTTGTCCACGATTACCCATTAGGGGAATGCCATTTTCCAGATTCGACATGGGGTCTTTATGTAAAACATACATAATGCAGTATTTTTAACAGGGTAAGCGAAATCTGTAACGCAGGCTACAGCTAGTGTATGAAACATCTATAGATCAATGGACACAGAAGTATGTGTTATCTGTGGCATTGCTGTGTTAAACAAGCCAATAAAGCACTGACCTGGGGAGGCATGCACTGCTGTTCAACCAGGAGAAAAATGTTGCAAGAGCAAGGCCTGAAAATTAAATCATTGACCAGAATTTAGTATCAACAAAATTCCCTGGTTATAAAGGTATACATGATTCAGTTACCACTACAATAGAAGAAACCTATTAGACTGGTCTGCATGCACAGAGTGGAGTGCACCTGATAATGTTATCTTTGATGGAGTATAATACCTGGGGAAGGTCTTTCGGTATACCCAAGACCCCCCGCCCCCATAGTTTTTATTATCTAAGCGTGGTGCTGTCACGGTCCATACCCCCACACATCAGGTGCCGACCAACCTGCCCAGGACTTCGACTTCCATGAGGGTCTTTAAGGCCCCAAAGACTCTCTCAGGGGCCTCCTGGACTTGGTCCTGGCGCCGTTGGTGCCAGGCTCATGCTGCCATCACCAACATGGCAAGTTTCAAACTAAGTGAAGCATGTGTGAACCAATCTGAGGCAGGCTGAAGGGAATACTTGCCTAGGGAACTATTTGCTTGGGTGTGGTTGCTGGGACTACTTTACCTGGGGACTACTTTCTGAAGGCTATATAAACCACGCCTTTAGTACACAACACGCTTTGCGTAATTTTGCACTCCTGCAGCGTAACACTCACCGTGTCTGTTACCTTCAGGCCAGTCTGCTACAACGCCAGTCCAGTTTCTTCTCGAGCAACCTGCAAAGGAAGGAAAAGACATCAGGTTAGCCGCGCTGGTCAAGGATTCCACATCGTTATCCAGCGCATCGTTCATACCTACCTGAGAGCTGCTCTTTCCGGTGAACCAACTAACCTCCACCTCTCGACCGCTCCCATCTCTCACCTGCTGCTCCGGAGTCGCCGCACCTGTCGGATGCAAGAAGAAACATCAGGTTAGCGCATATTGGGGAAAAGCCACTTTGAACAGTCAACTCATTGCAGCGTCATACTCACCTGAAGGCCGCTCCTACTAGCGATACCGCTAGTCTTCACCACGCGGTCCGAGGTACACCACCTGCAATACAAGAGCAGCAGGTCAGTCGCACAGAAGAGCAATAGCGCTTATAAAGACTTATCACAGAATGCTGGTGTGAACTTACCTTTTCTTGGAAAAACAACTCTGCGTTCTACGTACTTTGGCATCAAAGGGAAACCTACAAAGGAAAGACAACGAAGTGAAACTTGGGCAATTTGAACTCTTTGGTGAACCATATAGATGGTAAAGACTTACCCATTGAATCAACGTTGTTTGAGACTCGACAGGATCAGTGAAGTAACTGGATCCTAGAACTCTACGCACCCCTGCTTACTGTTGCAGGACGGAGACCCTGCCTTTCTTAAAACGAAGGCGCACCTTTGTGACGGCACGGATACAGAGGAGACACGTGAAACCATTTAACACCAGATCTGCCAGTCCCGTTCGGCACCCCTGTGGAGACCTGGTGAGCGTAACAGGTGCTGGGTGTCAGAGGACTTTAAATAAAAAAACATTTAATGTAACATCATTGCTGCACACATAAATTCATAGCACCACACAGTTATTTAAAATTGAAAACAACCACGAGTTGCTTCTCACCCGGGGACTCAGTGGCAGACTTCAAGGTGTGCACTACACACTACCCCTTTGTCAGACCCAGTGGTGCCCAATGGCGTAGCACCCAATTTTGGCAGCTCTCCCGCGAGCCATGCTGTGGGCCCACCCCCATGCTCCTTAACAAAGCACAGGGCATGCCACACCCAGGGCCGGTCCGGACCAACTTGTGTGCGCAATGTCCATGAAGATTATACCGCTGCAGGGGCATGCACTACTGCAAGTGAAAGAAGTAAATATGTTTTTCAATCAAAGCTTAAATCTTTAACGTAACATAGAGAGAAGGGGGCGGTGCCTGGTCCACAAATATACCAGCCACCAGTGGTGGCTGGTGAGTTGTTTTTTTGGATGGTGTAAATATTTGCCACAAGTATATGATTGCGACTGAGCATAGCGAGGGAGCCTGAACTAACGAAAATGGGTTGGGGGTGGGTCCGAGGGGATTCTTCTCCCTCCCCAGAGTAAATGTTTTTAGTAATGGGATACAATGGTGCATTACAAAGCAAACTTTCTGGGAAAATGTGGGTAAAAGGCCAACAATCGGTTTTGTAGGGTGTAGGGTAAATTATGAAAAAAAGTACAATGCATGCAAGTCACCAAAAGTGCTCAGGGCATTTCCCAATGCATTACCATGCCGGTCCCTGCAAAAGGCCTGTATAAAAAACATGTGAATGCTGGCTATGCCCATACATTACCATGCTGGCTCCACCAACATATGCTAGTATTCCCATATAGGACCATACTTATGTTTGCTTTAAGACAATTTTCTATAATATCATTACTGGCACTGGGCACAAAACTGGCTCTGCCAATATATGCCAGTACTTCTATGTAAGTACCTACTCCTGTTGGCTTGGCCATTAAAAGTGACATGTCATAATATGAAAACCTGTCCAAACTGGTTCCAATGTACGCCAGTTTAGACCCATAAGAACATTCATCTTGCTTGATCCATCATAGATACTCAGTTAATAAAATGTCATGCTACAGTGAAGAATATACAGGCCGCTATGCCAAAACATCAGTTTAGCGAGGTAACACTACTTATTATGCTTGCTTTTTTTAAGATGCCGAATAATAAATGTCATGCCACAGTAAGCAATGGCTAGACAGACTGCACCAAAATGCCAGTCAAGCCAGGAAATGGCAGACATGAACTTGCCTTTAACCAAAAATACCAGTAAAACATGCAAAGTCAATAAAGGATGCGACAAAAAGGCTCCAGTGATCCTCAGTTTCCATGGGCCATACACACACATGCATCCCCTTTCACCCACCGGTCACTCACCCATACATCTCCTCTCGCATTCGCTCAGACTGGATTCACCACACAGGCACACACCAAACCCCACCCAGAACATAAAAACGCACACTACCACATGTATGCTCATTCACCCACAAGTCACTCACTCACACCTTCTCTTACATGCACTCATTGCATTTTCTACACAGGCACACCCCCCCCCACCCAGACATTCAAAAACACGCCATCACATTCACATTCATTCACCCACCAGTCACTCACACACACATTCTCTTACATCCACACATTGCATTCTCTACACACGCAAGCACTCATTGCATTCTCTACACACGCAACCACTCATCCACTAATTGCATTCTCTGCACAGACACACACCCTCCCACCCACCCACCCAGAACATTCCAAAACCAGTGGTCGAAGTGTAGGAAAATAAGTAGTGGAACTATGTTCCCTGCTGGTCTGCACCTACTCCCCACAAACCTCACCACCACGCCCCTTCCCACACACAATACAAACCCCCAAACACATGTGCCTGCTGTTTAAGAGAACGTTACCTATAATGCACTGAAAGTGCAAGTTTCAACTTCTTCCTACTCTTTTATTTTAAAACAAAACCATTCCGATATGGTTTCTTTTTAAAATAAAAGTATAGGAACAGTAAAACTTAATTTAAAAAAGTAGAGGAGCACCGCGCCCGACCGCTCCCGCTCACTTCGACCACTGTCCAAAACACACATCACATCAGTTCTCATTCACCCACCAGTCACTAACGCCTTCTATTACATCCACTCATTGCATTCTTTACAAAGACACACACCCACCCACCCAGAACATTTAAAAACACTCATCACATCACATCACTTCTCATTCACCCACCAGTCACACACACTCACACTTTCTCTTGCATCCACTCATTACATTCTCTGTGTATGGTCACACACTCACCCACCCAGAACATTCAAAAACTCACATTGCATCACTTCTCATTCACCCACCAGTCACTCACACCTTCTCTTACATCCGCTCATTGCATTCTCTACACAGGCACACACCCACCCACCCAGAACATTCAAAAACACACATCACATCACTTCTAATTCCCCCACCATTCACATACATATATCTGACACGCACTTCACAAATTTAAAACACACATCATATTACCAAAAAAAAGCCTTCTTACCTTTTTCTTGCCGCTTCGGTCCGTCCTTCCAGGCCTCCTCAGCTCCTCCGTGCTGCTCACAAACAGTAACCAGGAAGCTGCAAGAGCTTCCTGGTTCCTGTATGTGAGCTGAAAGGAAGCCGAGGGAGAAGGGGTTGCAGCTGAACATGGCACGTGCCACATGTCACGGTCAGCTCCAACCCCTATTGAGTGCCTCCCCGGACCCGCCTTCACCCTGATGGGTGAGGACTGGGCCAGGGACCCACCAGACGTGGTGTGGCGGGTCCCCCCGTGGCTTGGGAGTGCCTGCTACACCAGGAGCACCCGTTTTTTGTTCTAAATATTTTTTTTTCGTTTTTAAATGTGGGACCACAAGGGATTCCAAGGGGTTGCAACTGGGGTCGCAGTTGCGACCCCTTGTTACCCCAAATGACGTCCCTAATATAGAAACAATACAAAAATGAGGAAAATCAAAAGAAAATGCTTTTGTTTTTACTTTCCATGTTCTTGTGCCTTATTTGTGCTTCCCTTTAGTTACCACGTGTAGTTTAGGCTATGAAAGTGCCACCTATAACCTGAAACTATTGCTTTAGAGTAGACAGGGAGAAACGCCATATGAGGTGGGACACAAAACTTTTAGGAGTTATTTGCCCAATCATTGACTGCCCATGGCCATGCCAATCCCTATGACCGTTCCCATCCAGTTCCTGCCCCTCCCCGCTCAAAACACCTCCTGATGGGAATTATTTGAGCTCGCTTTAATCAAGCCTGACCATCAAACTTTGCAATGAAAGTGTCTGCCAAAGTTTTTTTAAAGCAGTCTTCTGAGAGTTAATGACTTAATTGGTGCTGTAAAAAATGCACTACTTGTGTAATAAAAATGTCTTAACCAGGTCTGCTATCAGCCACTCGATTTATAAGCATTATGTTGTCCTTCACTGATGTCTTGTTAAGCATTGGCAAAGCCAACAGTTTTGGCTTGTGTATAAATATTAGACATTTGCCAGGCATTGCTATTAGATACCCAGGTACTCGTACCATTTTGCACTTACTACCATCAATAGGCAGTTAATACCACTGCGGCAGTGCAGCAATACCTTTGTTTTTTGCATTTCTGTCATATTTCGCTTTATCTTTTCCTGTTTTTCTTCCTTTTCCCCTTTGTTGTAATGCTTTCATGTGTTTGCATCTTTTCTTTAGTTTGTCTTCGTTTATTCTACCTTTGCTGTTTTATTATCAGCTCTTCTTGTTTCAATAATTGGTTTTATTTTCCCCTCAGCATTTTTACTCCTATTATTTTCCACTAACCCCATTTGCCTGCTGTATTGCTCTTTTCCCTGCTTTCTAGATTCGTCAGGAATCAGATTACAGAGTCACGCCTCCCTGGCAGTTGGTAGAATGTGGGCGGGGCCTCGCAGCTGCAGAGGTTAAGTGAGTTCTTCTTTCAGCTTTCCAATTGGTCTCTGTGCAGTGACAGCTGCAGGAGTCGCGTCATGCTTCCCGGAAGAAGAAGATATAAACCTAGCGGAGCCTCTACGGGGGCGTGTTCTGTCCCAGACTGTTCATTTCCTGTCTCGCGCTGCTAGGGGCGTGGTCTGGACATGTTAGTTTTACTTGGCCTGTGAGTCAGTGCAGGCGTGCTGAGGCACTGTACGAGTGTCCGCTGCAAGTGTGGGCGTGACCTTCTTTGGGTCTGAGGGATGTAAGGCACGCGGCAATGCATGGGGGCGCAGCCTAACTCAGGGTGGGCGTCTTATTGACCTATGTAGACGAATCATCTTCTCTAAAGACTGGGCTCTTTTTGGAAGGGTTGGTAGGTCTGGTGGAGGCGTGGCCTAGGCTCAGTGAAGGCGTATCCGTATTAGGAATGGGGCGTGTCCTGTTCTGAAGGGGCGCGGCCTAGTCGGATGTGGGCGTTGCATCCCGAGGATGGGCGTAACCTGTCATTGGTGTGGCCGTATCCTGCGTCTAAGTGGGCGTGGCCTCTGCTAGAGGGGGCGGGGCCTGTCTGGCTCGGCTGCGGCAGGGGGAGCGCTGCTGCGCGGGGCGGGCGATGGCTGCTAAGCGCTGCGGCGGAGGTTGAGCCGAAGAGCGGCCGTGGAGCAGGAGGCCCGGTTGGCAGGGGGAGCCGCAGCCGTATCAGGTAGATAGCCGATGTTGGGGGCAGTGGGTGAGCGAGACCCATAGAGCTGCGGGGCTCGCGCTAGTGTCCGATCGCCGCAGCTGCTGGCCTCGGTAGGCACAGGGCGGCTGTCAGAAGAGGTTCGTGTGCGGGGGCACTGCTATCCCTTGGCTTCAGTAATGTTTCTCATATCATCGCCCGTTCCTCTTTCTTTTTTGATCGGTCTACTTTTACCATACGTTCTCTCTATAATTCTTATAATTTTTTTAATCATTTTCTTGTCTTTTTGTTTATCTTCTTTGCACTCTATCATTTCTTTTATTTGCCTTTTGTTGTTTCCTTTTCTTCTCTTTTCATTCTTTTTCCTTTATCACTTGCCTGATTTATCTGTACCCGTTCTGTAAACTCGAGTCTTTGCATTCATTTGCTCTCCTTTCTGGGTTGTTCGTTCTTCTTTTCCAGTCTTCCCTTTTCCTCGGTTCTTCCTTTTCTTGTCACGTTTATTCCGTCTCTCTTTTTCGGTACCTTTTTGTCTTTCCTGTATCGTATTTCGAGTTTCTTCACTTTCTGGTTTTCCTGCTGCAAGGCAGAGGCTGTGGCTGTGGCAGTAGGCAGGGCACAGTGTGTGTAACCTTTAAGGTGGAGGCAAGTTTCCCAGTTGGCCGCAACACTCTTCGTGTGGGGCAGCCGAACTGCACCGCCCTCTGATAGCGGCTCTCTGCTCCTTGACGTTCGGGCACAAGAAGAGCAGTCTGTCCGCAGGGCGCAGTTTGACACGGGGGCACAGGTAGAGCAGTTCGGCAACAGGGCACATGTCCCGACCGTACGGCAGTGGCCTGGATGAGTGGCGTAACAATAGCGCGGGCGGCGTAGACTCAGAGCAGGGCACAGGTGGCGTAGACGCGTAGCAGGGCACTGGGTTTGCCCCAGGCTCGCAGGCTGCGAGCAGGGCACATGGCTGGCAGCCTTGCAGCAGGGCACACTCCAGGCATTTGCCAGGTCTGCCCTCCCCACTGCTGATAAGGACGCTGCGTGTGTGTGTGTGTTGTGCGGGGGAGGGCACGGAATGTGGGTCTGTCTGTGGGGAGGATGAACTTGTCTGCATGCCTGTGGGGCCGATCTTTTGTACCTGCCTGCAGGGATGAGCCGGTTTGCCGGCCTCTGAGGATCAACGTGCCTCCCTTCCTGCATGTGTGATGAACCTTTGTGTTTGCCTGCGAGGACGGGTCTGCGCGGTTGAACTTGTGTGCCTGCGTGGGAAGGTGCTTAACCCGGCAGCTTCGATTTCTCCAGAGCTGGGCTGGGCTAGCTCGTAGTTGGCTGGCACGTTAGACCTGGGTGGTTCGGTTTCTGGTGTGTTTTTGGGACCGGATGCTATGCCCACGTCCCATCCGTGGGAAACTTGTTAGAAAACCTCAAAGATTCTGCCAATCACAGGCAATTGAACTTGATGTTTGTGTGTGCGTTTTTGGCAATAGTAGTTTCCTTGAGCGCGCAGTCCCTGTGACTTTGCCCCATTTAACCCAGCTTCCACGTCTTTAAATGTGGAAACTTTGCAATTAACTATAGGTTATGAGATCTGCAAAGACATGATTACAAATTCTGGCAGGTAAAGTGTAAGTGTTTACTATGAAAAGCTGGTAATTGATTATCGGTTGCTTGTCAGTGAAGTAGCCAGTTACTTCGTGTAGGAAATACTGATTACTGCATCACCAAAGCAATCGACTACCGATTGTAGGATGCCTGCATGATCCTTCCTCCTGGACCGACCCCCCCATGTCCAACTTCGGTCCTTTCTCTCCACCACCTCTCTCTCATATGGTGTTCCCCAGGGCTCTTACCTCTCCCCCCGGCTCTTCAATGTCTCTTTGGCCCCTTTGGCTCACCTGATCTCTACCTTCTCTAACTTTCAATGGTATGCGGATGACACTCCGCTCTCTTTCAGGCGATCTCTGCCTTAACGCTAGTAAGACTGATATCCTTCTCATTGGGATCCCTGCTCCTGCTTTCCCTCCTCCACTCTGGCTGCCCTCCTTGGGCCCCCTTAATTCTCCTTCCTGTGAGGTAAAAAAAACTTGGTGTCATCTTCGACTCCACCCTCTCCTCTCCTCACATCACAGACCTTGCCAAGAAGGCCCACTACCAGCTGCACCTCCTCGGAGGTGTTCTTCCTTTTCTTACTTTCCCCCAGCAACTCACTGCCTCCAGTTCCCTGGTTCTCTCTTGGATGGACTACTGCAACAGGCTCTTTTTCAATCTGCCTTCCTCCACTCTCCGCCCTCAGCAACTAATCCAGAACAGGACTGCAAAACTTGTCCTTGGCCTCAAGCCCAGGGACCGTATCTCTCCAGCCCTAAAATCCGTCCACTGGCTCCCGGTGGCTTCAAGGATCTAGTTCAAGACCCTCTGCATTGTCCACAAGGCTTTCTGGGTCCGGAGCCCGCACAACATCCAACTTTGTCTTCCAAAACAGCTTCCTTCTCAAGCCCTTCACTCAGCCACCTCCAACTCTCCGAGGGTCAGACGCTTCTCCAGGCAGAGAGTGGGGGGGGGGGTAGATCTCTTCTGCAGGTGCCTCTGGAATGGCCTCCCTGTCCCTCTCAAACTTGAGCCAGACCACATGAAATTCCAGAAGCAGCTCAAGACCTTCCTTTTCACCTCTGCTTTATCTCTCTCTCTCTCTCCTCTGCTGACCTTCCTGTCCGCTGCACTGACTGGTTGCTTGGCTACACCCAGAGCCTCACTGGGTACCAGGCTCCTCCATGACCAGTCTCCTCTTGACTGCCTCCGGGCCTACCGCGCACTTAAGGGCTGTAACTGTAGCCCTGCAGTCCCCTGCCTCCTTGCCAGAGCCGCACTTCCCTGGCTGCTCGTCCTCATAGCATTGCTGCCCTGATGGCACTCCCCCCTTACCTCTCCCCTGCACTTCTCCCTCGCCCTGCACTTTGCGTTGTTTGCACTTGCACTATCTGAATGACACAAGGCCCAGTAAGATAGTTTGTTTTGTCCTCTCTCGGTTTTCGCCCCCATGTTTTGTCGCGCCTAGAAACCCTTGTGTACAGGCACGTTATAAATGACTTATCATATTATCATATTGAATACTGTATCACCAAAGCAATTAACCACCTATTGTAGATGCATTATCATTTACTACTCATGTACTATCATGTATTACTTCACCAACAAAGCAATGGACTTCTGATTGTAGGCTGAATGGTAATATATTACTGCATTGCCAAAGCAGCCATGTAGATGCATGATCAGTGTAGATGCATGATCATTGTAGATGCATGTTCATTTATTATTTCAGGACCAAAGCGAACAACTACCGATTTGAAGGATGTATGCTGAATGATTACTGCATCAGCAAAGCAACCCATCACCGATTGTAGGATGAATGGTCATTGATTACTGCTTCACTGAAATACTCCATTGCCAATTGTAGAGTTTAAATTGAATAATTTTCGCTTCACCAAAGTAACCGACTACTGATTGTAGAATTGACTTTCTAGTCCATCAACAAAGCAATCGACTACCAATTGTAGGATGTATGGCCATTGATTGTAGCTTTAAATGAAGCACGCCATTACCGATTGCAGAGTATGATTTGATGTGTGGGGTGTGAATTGCAGAAACCCCAATGTGATCCATTCACAAGTCCATAACTCTGATAAACTGCATGCCAACAGCCTTTGTCACAACCTCAAAGCATGCATGCATCCATGAACCCCACGGGTCACTACACAAACCTGCACTTGATAGCCAGGCATACCCAATGAACGGTATGGCCAGTCTATGTCTGAACCCTCGGAAGCATACCAGAGTGCAAAGGCCAGTTTCTTCCAGTTTGCATGCATTAATCCTGCTGCAACCACAAACCGGTTCTCACCGCCCTACTCGCACTAACCTCCAAACCCATCTCTTGCAGCTCCCATAGCTCCAAGAGGCCTTGAAAATGGCAGAAGTCCTATATAAGCACTAATAATAATAACATGTCATTTTGGTAGGGCGAGAACACGCTGTTTGAACACAGCTAGACACACACTATGCAATTGTTTTTCTATGCTTACATCACACACATATTGTTTAAGCAACCGGGAGATCAAGCCATTTCTTCACAAACACTTTGATTTTTGATCGGAGACACTCCTGGCTTCATCAGTCTATCACCTGGTAAAGATTTCAGGCTGTGGGGTTTAATCTGATAGCGGCTGACTGCTGGAACCAGCGTCTAAACCAGTCTGCAAATATGCACCCTCCACTGGTGCGCAGTGGTGTTCAGTGTGCAAGTGGAGGGCTGGCATTCATGACTCTTTGACAATTCGACACAGCACCCACCCTTCCTCGCAATATGGGCTGATGTTAGAGGCCTGGCCATTCTACCTACCTTCTATCTGGCAATAAATGCACATATGCAATTTACCACTCCTTTCATTACTTTCAACACAGACTACGTTCTTCGGAGGGCGCTCATCCTCACAGTGCTTCGAGGCCATGCCAATGGCAGCAGGCGCTATACAAATACCACCTAACCTCACAGTGAGCGAGTGTTTACTATGAAAAATATGGTTTATAGTCATAATCTCGAAAGCAAAAATGTCGAAAGTCATTTTTGTGAAAAAATGTCGAAAAATAAAAAAATCGAATTTCTTTTTAACTACGTTTTTTATTCGAAATGGGGGGGTTCCTCCCCAAACCCCCCTATTTTTATTTTTATCTTTTTTTTACTCACAAAACCCCCAAAAAAATATATAAATTAAAAAAAAAAATCGATTTTTTATTTTTCGACATTATTGTTTCGACATTATTGTCATTCGACCTTTTGTTTTCGAAATTATGACCGACCACCGAAAAATACGTAATTGACTGGCTAGTAGCTGCAATTTTAAATTATTCATTCAGAATCAATTATGTTTTGGATACACTCATTTGAAGGATTGTGAGTTAACGGTGGTGCCATCTGGCAGATTTTCCTTCCTACATCAGCACAGCGATTGGTTAATGTGTATTGATTTAACCATTGCAGTATTGAGGGATGTAGTCAATAATGCGCGATTATTGGAACAGCAAATTGTTGAGTGAGAAATGGTTGCTGTGGAAGAGGAGCAGTTGTGCCGGTTATGAAATAATGCACTACTGGTGAAAAGCAGCAATGGTTGATGGGCAGCCATAATAGTTTACATTTGTAGAGTGGGAATACACGAAAGGGGCAGATTGCAGGCCTTTGGAAACTTCTGCCCAAAAATCACCAAAACATGGCGGCTTTCTGGTCTGCGCGACTGCTGACTAACATTTTGAAAACGTTCAGGATTTGGTCAGGCTGCAGCTCGGCTTCCGGCCTGCCCCCTTCTTTCACTGCTTTGCGAGCCAGTTTTATTTTTAATGTGAAAAGCAGAGCTAACAAGGGGAAGTGGGTTGCCTGCCAAAGGGGGCGGATTTGGGAGATTGGCGCTGGCCTAAATTGACCCTACCGCCTCTTGCTTGGTATGCACTGGCTCCTTGGATCTGGGCCCTGCAGGGGCAGTCACGGCTGCCATCATTGTGCGCTTGATCACGCCCAGTCTCGCGCCTTCCCAGAATATTGGCTCCCTTAATGTTCCGTGGACAGATAGCGCATAAGACACTCTGAATGTTTATCTGTTGTTGATCCAGCGCCGTATGTCGTTTGCGTCTGGGCGTGGGCGCAAGTGCTTTGGAAGTGCTCCTTCTGTTGCAAGCCATAAGCTTTCCCTGCCATTGCTCCAGCTAAGCGTCGGAAGAGGGAGTATCTTATTCTCTATTGTTATTTGGGAGTAAAATGATTTTTGGGGAGTACAAATATATAAGCCAAATGCCCAATGGGAGTATTAAATAATCGTGGAAAATATGTTCTAACTGAAAAACAGAAATGCTTTTGTAATTATTATTTCTTTGCACCTAGTTATTCATGCACATTAAAAGATACATATTTACTTCTTTCAATCAGGGAGTTATGTTAATAGTGCTATGCCAAGCACTACTGACCCAAACCTATCCATGGAGCTGTGTGGGTGAAAGCAGGGGCGCAAGGTAACATCCATGGAGCTGTGTGGGTGAAAGCAGGGGCCCAAGGTAACATCCATGGAGCTGTGTGGGTGAAAGCAGGGGCGCAAGGTAACATCCATAGAGCTGTGTGGGTGAAAGCAGGGACGCAAGGTAACATCCATGGAGCTGTGTGGGTTAAAGCAGGGGCCCAAGGTCACATCCATGGAGCTGTGTGGGTGAAGTCAGGGGCACAAGGTTCTATGTGTCAATTTCCTCATTTTTGTTGGGTGTATTTTGACTCTCTAATTTAATTTTTTGGGAGTATTTGCATATTTTTTGGGAGTAAAAGTGGACGATACACCCCTCATCTGTAGGGCTGCCTATAACCTAATAAAAAGTCAATTTGCAAGCTACTAGCCAGGCATAAAAAGTAACTCTCCTCCTCGGTTCTTCACATTCACTAGGCACACCTTTACTTACTCGCCAAGAGTGTAGATTTTGGGGCCTTTTGTTTGTCCTTTTGCATCCTGCGATATTTGGTCGTATCAAAATTAAATGTGGAACAACCGAATCGCCTTTGAAAAAGTTAACTTTTCTAACACAAAAGGGTTTGCGTTGCAGTTTGCATCTTATCGACAATTTGTTTTGTGATCTGCTGTTGTGCAATCTCAATGTTTTTCAAGCCAGGTGGGATTGAGTTGCACAATAATTGCTTGGAAGGCTGGTCGCCAGGACGTGAACCAGTGACTTGCAGATTGGGCACAGATCACAGCATCGGGTGTATTGCCCCACTCCCCTTTCCCTCATCCCATTACAATATTATTTGAAGACGGTCTGTCTTCCCTCTAGTATCTCTCAACCAAACTTTAACTTTAATTCTGGTGGCTCCACCTCCTCTCCTAATCTGGTCACATTACCCCTCGGTGGGGGAAGAATGCAGGTGCATGCCAGTCCTATGAGGTGGACCATAGTTCTGCCTAAGGGAGGAGGCAAGTGGGTCCTCCAGTCTTTGTTTGTTTGTTTGTTTATTTATTTGGTAATGCGCGCCAAACCCTTAGGTAGCCGGGCGCAAACAGTATACACAAGAAATCTTAAGCTTCATTACAGTTTTTGGCATGACTATATAAAACACATAGTCAAAAATATATACAAGTACAGGTCATATCTTGGGATGTCCAATGCACTCTAGTATGTTTATCTATATAGACAAATATATAATCAAGTTTATAAGTCAATCTCAAAAATCTTAGGTAACATGTAAGGCCTAGTAGGTGACAATTGGGTTGTGTTACCTGACATGGAAGCAACAGGGTCTTGAGAGTGTGCTCAGGCAATCCTGGAAGTTTGATGGCTTATTTACACAGACGTCTCTCTGTACCTTGAACCACCCCAAGTCCAACTCCAGAATGTTAATTCTGGGACTGCCAAGCTTAAGCCAGAAGTGGCATACTCAAGAATAGACTGTGTATGCAGTTGTGAGTCGTGTTTTGGTAACTAATGGATAAGGAATGGAGTGGTCCAACTGCCTGTGTAATATTATAATGGGCCTGGCAACTTGATGTCAAAGGGGATTATTGGGTTAATGGTTTCATTGCTTACCACTTGACACCTAGTGCTACCCTTCCCCATCACTGTGCTGGTGGGATTGATCTGGTGCCCTGGGTATGATACGGGCCATCTACTGGAGTGAGGAGGGTAATGTACCCGCATGGGGGGGGGAGAGGGCGGAGCCACCGGAATTAAATTTAAGGTTAGTTGAGAGATGCGGGCGGGTGGACAGACAGGCTGTGTAAACATAATATTGTGACAAGGGCAAGGAAGAGTAAGGTTAATGAAGGTTACCTGTGAGTTATGAAGGAAGTCTTACCCTCTCCGCCCGTGGCAGGATGCTTCATGTGTAATAGTTTAGCCATTTGTTATGTGGACAGTATTTGTTTATCCAAATCTGAATCACAAAAACCATTACCCGGCCACCTGATCCCTTTCAACAAGGGTCCTAACCCCAAAATGAAGACACTGTCACCAGCAGTGGGGTTGTACCTTTTTCCTGGCCAAGTTTGCCTTCCATGTTTCAGACTAGAAGCCCAGCAGAGTCTCATAATTGATGGTTTGAACCAGACCCACAGGAATTGTTGTAGCCTCGATATACCAAATTTGCCAGCAGTAAATGGGAATACAGTTTGACAGAAAGCTAAATGTGGCACTTTTGTTTAATTAAAACTCTGTTTACCAACATGTATACAGCGCACCCACCCCACAAAGGGCTTCTTGGTGCTAGCAATCCAAAGAATTCTCCATAGAGATCGTTGGACGTTGCTCTGTAGCGCAAACAATCAAAACTTTAGTTGCTTCTTTGCGCTGTCTTTTTTTTTTTAAATTATGGATCCATAGCTCATGAATATACCTAATTCGAGTAGGGATTGTTGTGCTTTGCTGAAAACAAACAGAGCAAGACACTTCTTTTAATCAAGAATGCGTCATAGCATCACGGGTGCTCCCAGCATCCCACGGCATGGCCCCAATTGCCATTGATTTTCTCTCAGACTAATTAAAAGGAGTCCCTGTTGACTAAAAAAGGATTTTCACATCTATGGAAGTGGATCGTATTTCCTGTGAAACTCGGTATTGCTTTTAGTTAAACAGGGTCCTCGGAATTCGTTTTGATTTCACATCGCTTCAATAATGTAGCGCCAACTGAGATGGGCGGGTCGGAGGGTGTGCTTTGGTGAACTCAGTTTTCCCAGTAATAATTCGGATGTGTGCAATTCTTTTAACAACACGTGTAGTTTTTTTTTTTTTTTAAGCTCAAGCGCATGGAACACTTTTGAAAATGTATTTTAGTGCTGAACATTCTTTTTGAGTAATTGTCTGTAAAAAGTGTGTATAATACATCACCATGGTTTTTTATAGGAGCCGCACTAAAAGCTTGCCTGTACACTTTTCCCTTAAAAGTTCTGATTAGTGGTGGGGACAGCCACCTAAGCCTGCCCTCCTCTGCTGTGTGTTGATGTTTACAGGCTTGTTTATTTCTAGTTTTCTTACACACTGTGCACTACTACAGAGCAGACACAAGTATAAAACCACACTGTACGGTGCACGATAGTGAGGGGGTGGTATAGAATAGGAAGATTTGAGGCCCTGTCAGAATCCCGGGAGACTGGAGCTCAGTCAGAGTGCCAGAGTTTCACACCCAGATCTGAGACGGCTTGGCTGCCCCGGGACTTCCACCTGATGTTTGGGACACAGAGAAGTCCAGAGGAGGTGTGAGCTGTGTCCCCTCCGCTTGGGGAGCCTGGCTGCATGGTTTTGTGCTCGGTTTGCAAAGTATTTTTATTTATTTCTTTTATTTATGTATTTCTAGAGCGCCGAAAGCCCGCGGTCATCGGGGCGCTGTAACAAAAACACAAAAGACAATCCATTTAACAGAGTCCATGGTGGCGAGGTTCAGATGGCTTGATGGGGAGGGGAGTTACCTAAACAGATGAGTTGTTAGTGCTTTCGGAAAGGGTTCCAGAGTGCTGGGCATCAGGTTCCATAATTTGGCTGCCTTGGCGGTGAAAGATTGTCCTACGCCTCTTTCTCGCTTGCATCTTGGACATTTTGGTGCATGATGGCCGAGGCACGTGCAGGGGTAGTTGGGCCCATGTGTGTTGACATGTGTGCGCTGTAACCTACGAACTCTTGTGCAACACATACGCGAATGCCATGTGCACAGCATGTTACCGTGCATGCATGGTAACATGTTACCAGCATGTTACCGCGCGCGCTCATGTACAGCACTGTAGCCCACGCATTCTTGAACGACATGTGAGATTGTAGGATTTGTGTCCTACCACGCAGCGCATGAAGACTCACAGCACCATGTGCGCTCTGGAAAGTCCTGGAACGTCACACGGTGTTGTGTGGAATGGGCTGGGCTCTCTTGCAGAATCTAGCATGTTGCATGGTATCCGTCGAAGAAAACGCATCCGAAAAAATCGAGGAAGAAATTACGGAATTTTTCTGGCTTATTATTAGTATTATTTCCCCCCCCCCACACATTTTTGTACAGTTTTATTAAAATATAGGTGTGGGTTAAGGTTATTAGTTAAGATAGCATTGAGCGGAGGTGCGGCGGTCTCCCCCATTTGTTAGATAAAAAAGTGCAAAAAGCAAGTAGGCATTTTGGTTTTTCGGACCAAAAAATGTGGTCATTTCTCCATTCGTTTTTTTAAAATTCGTTTTTTCATAGACATCCATGTTACATGCTGGTGTGCGACTCCTGACATTGCTACTTGCCTATAAGGGACATTCTGCCACAAAAGGGGTTCTTTTGCTTTTAACTCCAAATATGAGAACTCTCGAATTGTAGGCCCAAGTCCCATTCCCAATGGGAGTATTTTATAAGCGAGTACAAATATTTTAAGTGTAAATCAGAAAGGTTTTTGCACTATTTATTTGCTCCTAGTTATTCATGAGTATTCTGTATCTCTTCAGACCAGGCAGTAATGAGAGTTCTTTCTTCCTGTGGTACTCTGTGCACTACTGCTCCAAACATAACCAGGGAGCTACGTGGGTGACAGCAGGCACACAAGCTCCTCCTATGTGTCTGTTTCCTGTTCTTTGTTGGGAGTATTTTGACTCCCTATTTTTATTTTTTAGGAGCATTTGCCTATTTCTAGCAAGTACGCCCCTTATCTGTAGGGCGTAACGCGGCTGCTATGGAGCCCTGTTGAACATGGAGTCTGGGCTCCAATCAAGGCGGCAGGTTCGGGTGGTCATAATTCCCCTCTTCTTTTCCCACTCATCCAACCCTTTCCGCCCTGGGACGTTGCCCGAAACCTTTACCCAGGCTCTACTATAGCAATTCGTGATACGGCGGCCATCACTGCTGAAAGTATTTGAGCACACCCCGTGGTGAGTGCTTGGAAAGTGAGTTGCAGGTTATGCAGCTCCCTCAAGGGAGTTGATTGCAAGGTTTGCAGTATCATGTATTCAGAGCCGGCCTTAGGGGGAGTGGGCCGGGCGACTGCCCGGCGTGCCACGCCCTCCCCAGGTCGCCATTAGCACCCGCCATACCAGCTCTGGGGAATTGTTATTGTTATTGTTATTGTTATTTTGCATTTATATAGCGCCTTATATACCATTGGTATGGTCTGAAGGCGCTGGTAGGTTGAACGCCCTTGGGAACCGAGGTTCGAGTCAGTAGAGAGGGTGAAGGGAGACAAAAGGTGCGTGTGCGCACAAAGTATGTGTGCAGCTGGTGCGTGGTTAATGTGGTAGCTGCTTCTTAGTGGTAGGTGTGGTGGTTGAGAGGTCAGGAGAATGTGTACGCTCCGGCAGAATTAATCCAGCTCGAGAGTGGCTGCGTTAGGCCTGAGGAGAAACGCATGGCTGGGGGTGTGAAACCAGCGGTGGTTACTTAGAGTGATGGGGAGTGAGCGGGAGATGTTGATATGAGAACAGTTATACCGAATGGTGTCATAGTATCCCTGTGTTCTATTTGAGTGATGGTGTAAAGAGGAGAGTAGGAGTGAGGTGTGGTATGATATATGTTCCTTCGAATGTTCCCGCATATCAATGCATATTACGTACGTTCCCCACACTCAGCCATTCCCCACATTCACCCATTCCCCACATTCACCTATTCCCCACATTCAGCCATTCCACATACTCGGCCATTCCCCACACATTTGGCCATTCCGCCAATTCCCCACACTCAGCCGTTTCCCACACACAGCCGTTCCCCCCACTCAGCCATTCCCCCCACTCAGCCATTCCCCCCACTCAGCCATTCCCCCCACTCAGCCATTCCCCCCACTCAGCCATTCCCCCCACTCAGCCATTCCCCACACTCAGCCATTCCCCACACTCAGCCATTCCCCACACTCAGCCATTCCCCCACACTCAGCCATTCCCCCACACTCAGCCATTCCCCCACACTCAGCCATTCCCCCACACTCAGCCATTCCCCCACACTCAGCCATTCCCCCACACTCAGCCATTCCCCCACACTCAGCCATTCCCCCACACTCAGCCATTCCCCCACACTCAGCCATTCCCCCACACTCAGCCATTCCCCCACACTCAGCCGTTCCCCCACACTCAGCCGTTCCCCACACTCAGCCGTTCCCCACACTCAGCCGTTCCCCACACTCAGCCGTTCCCCACACTCAGCCGTTCCCCACACTCAGCCGTTCCCCACACTCAGCCGTTCCCCACACTCAGCCGTTCCCCACACTCAGCCGTTCCCCATACTCAGCCGTTCCCCACACTCAGCCGTTTCCCATACTCAGCCATTTCCCACACTCAGCCATTCTCCACACTCAGCCATTCTCCACTCTCAGCCATTCTCCACTCTCAGCCATTCTTCACACTCAGCCATTCCACACATTCAGCTATTTCTCACATTCAGCCATTCCCCACACTCAGCCATTACCCACATTCAGCCATTACCCACATTCAGCCATTTCCCACATTCAGCCATTTCCCACATTCAGCCATTTCCCACATTCAGCCATTCCCCACATTCAGCCATTCCCCACATTCAGCTATTCTCTCCTCCGCCCTCTCCTCCTCCACATATTTCCGCCCTTTTCATTCATCAGCTCTCCACACTCGTCCACTCTCGACATTCATCTGAGTCCACGTGCTCATGCGCTCAGCAATCATTTGTTCTCTAGACTCATCCGCTCTTCGGTCACATGCGCTTTGCAGACTCTGTGCTCATGCGCTCTACAATCATTTGCTCTCTAGACTCATCCGCACACCAGATACATGCGCTTTGCAGACTCATCCCCTATCCAGACTCATCCGCTCTCCAGGCTCATCCGCTCTTCAGATCCATCCGCTCTCCAGACTCATCCGCTACTCACGCTCATACACTCCCCACACTCATATGTTCTATACATTCATGCGCTCCCCACACTCAGTCTATCCCCCCATTCGGTTGTTCCCCACATTTCTCCGCTCTATATGTGCGTCTGTTCTCAGAGCTCTTCCGTTTTGCATGATCTTGCGCTCTGCACATTCTCCAGGCTCATCCGCTCTCCTTGTTCATCCGCTCTCCACGCTCTCTTCTTTCCATTATTCAGTGCTTGTTTTTCTATTTAATCGTTTCCCTGTTTAGATCTAGTTTATTCGTTTTAGTTCTGTTTGTCAATGTAGGTTACAATCTGGTTCGGTTACTTTATTTATTTATTTTAATATTTTTTTTTTTTTTTTTTGGGGTGATGGTGGTTTGGGGCTGGTTGGTTTTAGGGAAAGAGCCAGGTTTTCAGTAGTTTGCGGAAGGCCGTTAAGTCCTGAGTTCGGCGGATGTGGGGTGGGAGCGAGTTCCACAGGGTTGGGGCCAGGGCTGAGAATGATGCTCCGCCTAACCTGACTGAGTTTGTTTTAGGAATTACTAGGAGGCCGGCTGAGCTTGATCTAAGGGTGCGGGTAGGGAGATAGGGTATTAGCTTTTTTTGAAGATAATGGGGTCCAGTTTTATGTAGAGCACGGTGGGTGAGGCATAGGGTTTTGAAAGCTACCCTACGGGCTACTGGAAGCCAGTGCAGTGTCTTAAGGGCTGGGGATACGTGGTCCCTTGGACCGAGCGCGAGAAGCACTTTGGCAGCTGCGTTTTGTGCTCTTTGTAGTTTATTCAGTTGGTAGGCATGAATTCCGAGGTACAGAGGGTTACCATAGTCCAGTCGGGATATGACGATTGATTGGACCGCGGAGACTCTGTTAGGGAATGAGAGATATGGAAAGATGCGCCTAAGGTTTTTGAGGTGGTAGTGGCAGGACTTAGAGACATTGTTGACTTGGCGCGAGAGTGTTAGGTCGGAGTCCAGGGTGCACCCAAGATTTTTTACTGTGTTAGAGGGGGTCGGTGAGTTGCCCATGGCGGGTGGCCAGGGTAGTGGGTGCGGAAGAAAATCTGAGTTGCCGCAGACCATGATTTCTGTTTTGGAGGGGTTTAACAGGAGGTGGCTTTGGGTCATCCAGCGCTCGATGTTAAGGAGGCAAGAGGTCAGGTCAGGTTGGGAGTTGGGTTTTGCGTTCAGGAACTTTAGAATTAGTTGAGTGTCATCTGCGTAATTGTAACACAGGATGTTGTGAGCGCGAATTATTGGTGGGAGGGTGATCAGGTAGAGATTGAACAGGAGGGCGGATAGACATGCTCCTTGTGGGACTCCTGTGTCAACTGGTCGGGCTTGTGATGTAAAGTTGGAGAGTGTCGTTATTTGGTGCCTGTCTTTGAGGAATGAGGCTATCCATTTAAGGGCGGTTCCACGGATTCCTAGGGAGTGGAGGCGGTCAAGGAGTATTGAGTATTGAGTGATTGATCGTGTCAAAGGCGGCTGATAGGTCGAGAAGGATTAGTGCGGCGCATCCTGCAGAGTCAGCAGTCATTTTTAGGTCATCCCAGATCGAGGTTAGGGTGGTTTCAGTTCCATGGCAAGATCTGAATCCTGATTGGGCGGGGTCTAGGAGATTGTTGGCTTCAACAAAGGTGTTTAGTTGGGAGTAGGCTGTTCGGTCAATGAGTTTGGCAAGGAACCTGGTGTTGAAGATCGGGCGGTAGTTTTTTGGTTCGAAAGGGTCGAGTGAGGGTTTTTTAATCAGAGGTTTGACGTACACTAATTTGAATGCATCTGGAAAGATACCGGAAGAAAGGGAGGCGTTTATGATAGATCTTGCGTGTTCTCCTGCGCAGGTGGAGGCAAAGATTTCTTTAAGGGTTGTGGCTGGGCAAAGGTCTAGTGGTGATCCAGATGGCTTGCGGTCGGATAGGAGTTTGAGAAATTGTTCTGGTGATATTGGACTGAAGGATTCGAAAGTTGGTTGCGTAGTGGTCGCAGTTGGAGGGCTGGCTGGTACGGGCTGAGGATTGCCTGGTGGTTGTAAGAGAGCCTGTTTGGTGGTCAGAGATTTTGTCCTTTCAATGGCTGTGGAGTAGAAGTGGAGGGAGAGTGAGTCACATAGTGATTGTGACGCGGTCGGGATGGTTGTGTTACATGCCGGTTTGGTGAATTCGGAGATAATTTTGTGAAGTTCTTTGCATGGGTGAATCCATGCCAGACCCCATGCTGGAGAAGAAGGTTTTTTCTGGTGAAAAAGGTTCCGTCTCCCGTCCCTTGGAAGGGATGCCCATGCAGTATGGAGGAAGGGGGACGGGACTTAAGAGTAAGTGTAGACAAATCTCCCAGACCATGTTATCCAGAGACCATTCCCTTTTAAGCGCTTCTGTGGGTACCTGGATGCGTAATCTGGGCATTCACCAGAGTCCCAATGTCTGGAAAACCCCACTCTGCAAAGACGTCGAGTAGAATGTGCTTTTGCTAGCGCCACTCATGCTTTACGGGTAGGTCGAATCTCGACTGAGCACATCTGCCAGAAGACTGTTCCCCTGGAACATAACGTGCTAGAGGAACATGTGTTTGAGTTACGATTTCCAGATGTTCAGGGATAGCTTGGTTTGCCCTAGAGAACGAGTGCCCCCGTTTGTTCAGGTACTACATGGCAGTGGTGCGGTCTGTAAGGACAAGAACGGATTCCCCTGAAGGTGAGACTGGAAGGCTTTCAGTGCTTTGAACACTGCAAGCAGTTCCAACAGATTGATGGGATCGGATGCTACCGATTGGGACCATACGCCATGTGCTGTCTTTTGAAGGAGGTGAGCTCCCCACCCTGACATATGCGTCCGTGGTGAAAGTGGCCTCTAGAGCAGGGATGGTGAAGATTTTCCTTTGGCCACCAGTGTAGAGACTGAACGAAGGCTGTCGCGACAACCACTATATCGTCCCACTTGGGGCGCATGAGGAACTAGGAAGATGCAGAAAGTCATCATCCCCAGCAGCCGCATTGCCTTGCAAACAGTTACCCAGTGACTGACTACATAATGAGGGATATAGAACAGCATGTTTTGAACCCTCTCGGAGGGAAGACAAGCCAGTCTTCTGTCCGAATCAGGGCCCCCCATTAACTGTTCCACTTGGCTGGGGCCTAGACAGACTTCTCATTGATAGAAAATCCTAGATTGAATAGAAGATCTAATATCTTCTGGGTATTTCCCCAGGCATTTTCCCCAGGCATGTTCCGTACAAGTCTCTGGTTTTGAGCCAGATGGGCTGCCTGCGCAGGTGAGTCGTCGCTAACACTAGTACCTTTGTAAACACCCTCAGGGCTGAGGCAATGCAGAAGGGGAATACCTTGAACTGTTAGAGTGTCCTCTATCTTGAACCAGAGGTACTTTCTGTGCGCTGGCAACATTGAAATATGAAAGTATGCATCTTTCATGTCTAAGGTGGCCATGTAAACCCCCTGACACAGCAACGGGATTACTTCCTGAAGAGTTGTCATCCTGAAATGTTGAGGTTTGACATACTTGTTTGCAGGATACAGATCTAAAACAGGGTGTATGGTTAGATCCTTTTTGGTTACAAGGAAGTATATTTCACAAATACCCTTGTTTACCTGGAGATGAGGGACGACTTAGATGGCACCCTTTTCTAGCAGGACTGCATCCAAAAGGATGCGCAGATGGTCAATGACAGTCTGCTCCCGGGTGAATGCAGGAATTTGATGCAGTACCTGTGGGCAACGGCCTTGAGTACCCACTTATCTGATGTGATCCCACCCCCCCTCCCACACGTGGGTAAAATTGGTTAGACGTCCCCTGACCAGTGAAGTGTGGGAAGGGACCTGGAGTGCTGAGTAACTTGGAGGCGGAGGCTAGGGAGCTCTGGAGGCAGTATTTCTGCCTCTTGCTTTTCCATGACAAAACCCTCTTTGCTGAGAGGACTGGAGCCCAGTCCAGAGGTCCAGTTGGAGCCTCCTGAACCATACTGTCCCTGGGAAAGCTGGAGAAGGACTGCCCGCAAAAGGGCAGCGGGTGTTAAAATGTGTCCGCTGGATCAAGGGCTTAGCTGAGATTGACGGAGCGATTTTAAAGTCTTGTGCTCTCTCTTGGCAGTCTCCAGAGCCTCATCAACCACTTTCCAAAAAAGGTTGGCTTCCTCCACTGGCTTGTTGATCAGGAGTCTCCGTTTTAAAGCTTACATTTTTGAGCCAGGCGTGGCGTTTGAGAAGGTCCCCCGAGTAGGGACACACCCTGCAGTTTCAGCAGAGTCTAAAGGTACTTTTAAGAATTTTCGGGGTGACTTGTCCTTCCACAACCACGGCCAAAAGGCGGGTTGTGAGCGGATTCTGGGACTTCTTGGAGGCTATAGCTCACTAGAAGCATGGCATTATTGGCTATTCTGGTGGAGAAGGTGGCAACAAGCTTGCCAAGGGCATACAGTTTCTTGCAGTTCTTGCCGGAAGGGGATTCTGGCGAAGACAGTGGTACCCCAGCCCTTTTCCAGGCAGTAGTGACGACTAGGGTGTCACAGATGGCATGGCCCCTGATGTACAGCTAGTCCAAAGGAACCGGGGCGGAACATTTCCTGCACACAGGGATTAACCGCACGTGTGAGCAATGATGGGGGCAGACAATGAGTTCAACAAAGAGATGGCTTGGCTGATCAGGGTCTTTTCCTTAAGGATATTTTCCACGATGTCCGAATCGGGAAAGGCTTCTTGTGTGGTAATTTGAAAATGGTCTGCAGCCTTCTTTAGAAGGTTTTTTGAAAATCTGGTTGCCAATAGGCCAGTTTCTGGCCTGAGGAGGAGCATACAAAAAAATATTTACTGGGTCAGAGTCATGAGGGGAAGTGGTAGGCCACGTGCCATGGTCATCTACAGGGTTCCAAATCGGGGTCCCGATTAGTAGGATCTTGTTTGTCTTGGGCATAAAATATATGTCTCGACTAGGGTCACATGGGTCATCTAGAAACGCATCCACCTGGGGGTCCTAATGGGATTCAACCAGGTATTAGAATTGAGCACCTGGGTAGTGGTGCCTCTGATTTAGGAGGGAGGGTCAGGACAGCGGTCAACATCCCTCTGTGTCTTCAAAATATCATTGAATTGGCCTGAGAAATTAATGAACTCTGCCATCCTATTCATACAAGCCTCAAACGTGTCCCTGGTCCATTCAGAATAGCCTGAAGGATCAGGAGGGGGGTAAGGGTCATGCAGGGGGGACTGTCCGGGTGCAAGGCTTCAGAAAGAAGAATAGTCCTCAGACGAAGGGGAGGCTTTCTTGGTGTGCAAAATGTGCAGAACCGCTTTGGAAAGCTTCTCTCCAAAGTTTTGGAAGTGTTGGACAAGTGGACTGGTGCGGCTTTCAACAACACTGCAGAAGACATAACTTTAATGCGCACACCCGCTACTGAAGAGTACTCACCACCATGCGTAAACTGCGAAAGGAGTGTCCACCGAAAGTGTCGAACTGTGAGGTTTGAAAGGCCTGCTGAGGACTTAGACAGGCCTGCGGGCGCAGAATCCCTTAATAGCTCAGCCGAAGGAAGGCTAGTGGTCGTGTGCTTTGGAGCAGGTGGTGTGTCTGTCGCCGGGATGTGGCTTCCCTATGGCACTGCCACTGGAATTCTTGTCAGGGCTGGGGACGGACCCAGGGGAGCGTGAAGGCTCCACGGTAATGTCGGTGGCCTCCAAATCGGAGCCAAGGCTGCCGACAGACTCCCAGACTGAGATGACAGCGTTGGCGGGAGAGCGACTCTCGGCCTGCATAGCATAAGCCAACCACCATTTTGTATGCCTGTCTTTCAGAGTCTTGGACCCAAGGATCTTACAGGCTTTAAAGTTGCATGTGTCGTGATCATGAGGGAGACACTGATTGCATTGGCGATGGGTGTCCGTTGAGGGAATTTGCCATTGCTAGATGGGCAAAATTTAAAAGCCGTCCTCTGCATAGCAGAAGGAAACTTCAGTCAAACCAAATAAAGCAGAGAGAAGGGGTGAAGAAAAGGCATTCTCAAGAAAAGACAGTACTAACAGGGCTCCACTCTCCCTACTGTAAAAAGGTGGGAGGTCAAGGCCACATGGAAAACAGTGGCCGAGCAGTCACTGGATGGATCGTCAGCAGACGAGATCAGGCGAACAGCAATCTAGTTGTCAAAGGCAAGCGACCCACCAAAGAAATAGGAAACAGCAATATGAAACTCTTAAGCTCTGCATGATGTGCGACCGACTAGATAGGCGGAAAAAACCAATCTGGTGGGACCTCGACGTGTGGGTACACTACACCTCACGTTAGGGATAGTGTTAGTCACGCCCATGTTGCCGTCCCCTTTTGATCTTAAAAAAAAAAAGATACAATACTTTCTGATTTCCACATCAGAAAGTTTATTATTCAATATTGTGTGATCATGTCACCTGCTAGTTTTTTTCAAGGTCGCCCCCAAGCTGGCGTTGTGGGAAAAGGCGCGGCACGCTGCCTTTTGCCATCAAATGCGCCCACCGCTGCGGGCGCATTTAATAACAATAGGGTGCTGTAGTCAGCACCCTATTGTTATTAAATGCACCCCCCGCCGTGGGTGCATTTAATAGCAAAAGGGCGCCATTAGCCCCCCACCACGCCAGCTCGGGGGAGTCTTTCAAGGGCTCCCCCGAGCTGGCGTAGTGGCAGAAGGCGTGGCAGGTGCCCTTTTGTTATTAAATGCGCCCACAGTGGCGGAGTGCATTTAATAACAATAGGGTGCTGATGTGCCCCATTCACAACATTCTCCTGGTTAAAAAAAAAAAGATGTGCCACATCCTGGCCCCCCACCCCTTCCGCCCCTGTTGACCAGGGGGGCGCCAATTCGCTCAAGGCTCTGCTGCCCCTAAGGCCGGCCCTGCATGAATTGCAGAGCTCCCGCCCTTCGACTTGAATGCAGGGCCAGACTGGGAGAAAAAAATAGTCCCAGGCATCAAAAAAACAGTCCCAGATTTATGCATCACAACTTGAGAAGTAAGTGGGGTGACATTTTATGTGGGAATTTATGGGTAACTCCATTTTATAGTGCATTGGTCTGATACTGTTGTCTAAAACTACCACCTGCAAAGTATACAAAGCAATTAAAGTGCTCTCATTGGTCCACACGGACCTGTCAGGCCTACACGTCGGGCTGTGTGCCCTGCAGGCCAGTCCAAGCCCGCTTGTATTCCAGCTTGACGCCGAGACCCGCTATGCAACTTCCCTTCAGGTGCCCAGGTTAGGGTCTTTGGGGCTTGGCACCCCATACTCTGGTACCATCTCCCATCAGCAGTTTTCGAGATTCCGCTGGAAATCCAGAACCACTCCCCCTCTCCCCCTCCCTCCCGTGAGTAATCGGCTGCTGTCTGAGCGCGCGGCTCGCGCCCACTCGGGAGGGAGAACACCCACAGGTTCTGGCGCGGAAGAAGTCATTTTAACCTCACGTAACACGGTACCATGCACGCTCTGTTTACAGCCTCCCCGGGGGTGCTGGCTTTGTGCCCGACGCAGTTAGACTTCAGCCGCGACAGGGGGAATCCCTCCGAGTTTCTTTTTCCCTTTTTGTGTCGGAATGTACGGGCTCTCTCTGGGTTTGTTTAGTTTCTTTGGTACAGCGCACCCTAACGACCAAGCCACCTGGAGGCGCGTTGTTTGATGCACATCCCTAGCGGGTCGTTGTGGCTGAGCTGTGTGGGGGTTGGGAGGGTCCCGGAGCATGTTTGGACCTTTTGAGTGGGTTTCAGGTTTTCCACATTTGGCACGGAGTCCAAGATCACACACGGTGAATCCTTTTGGTGCGCCAAACACTCTCTGTGGAGGCCTTGGGCAGCCACTGGCGCCGGTTTTTACGCGTCACACCTGTGGTTGGTGGCAGAGACACCTGAAACGTATCTGATTTATGTAATTAACCGCCGAGGCCCGTTGGAGGCATAGCGCTTTGTTTCCGGGCTGGGGTAACCAGGGCTTTGCCTGCTGAGGGAATGGAACAGGGAGCGGATGGGGGGTGGGGTGGAGTCGACAATGGGGTGAAAGGGGGCTGGTTGGATTAAACAAAAAGGATGCAGAAAGATGAAGAGACGTGTTTTCTCATAGCTGGAATGCACGCGGATCAAGCTACTGTGCACTTTCCATCAGGACTGCATAGAATGAAAGGTGAATTATAATGTGAATATAGGTAATAGGACTGGCTTCCTGACGCAGGTTCCGGGGAGCAATAAGGAATGCAACACATCCTGGATCCGTCTGTGGAAAAAGTCAGCTTCTACAATGCGCAGCTAATATCTGTGGATACAGCCTACACCGCGCAACTATCTGTGGACGAGCCTCTAGATGGCGCAGCTAATATCTGTGGACGAGCTTCTAGACCGTGCAGCTAATATCTGTGGCTACAGCCTACACCGCGCAACTATCTGTGGACGAGCTTCTAGACGGCGCAGCTAATATCTGTTAATACAGCCCACTCCGCGCAACTATCTGTGGAAGAACCTCTAGATGGCGCAGCTAATATCTGTGGATGCAGCCTACACCGTGCAACTATCTGTGGACGAGCTTCTAGACGGCGCAGCTAATATCTGTTAATACAGCCCACTCCGCGCAACTATCTGTGGACGAGCCTCTAGATGGCGCAGCTAATATCTGTGGATGCAGCCTACACCGCGCAACTATCTGTGGACAAGCCTCTAGACCGCGCAACTATCTGGACGAGCTCCTAGACAGCGCAACTATCTGTTAACAAGCATCTAGACCGTGCAGCTAATATCTGTGGATACAGCCTACGTTGCGCAACTATCTGTGGACGAGCTTCTACACCACGCAGCTATCTGTGGACGAGCTTCTAGACCTCTCAACTATCTGTGAACGAGCTTCTACACCGCGCAATGTGGAAGTGGCAAGCTTGTACAGTGAGCGCGTAGCCAACTGTGTAAAAGCAGTGAGCTACACTGCACGACTAGCCATGGGAATGGCGAGCTTCTACAGTACGAAACAAAAGGGAGTGATAGCTGGAAGGCTTAGAATTAATCTGAAACCTCTGGCAATTGCTCTGGGCAACCCCGCAGGCTATCGTTCTTCAACCCTGCAAACCGTTACAGAAAGGGGAAAGACCACATGCAAATCAGGCTTGGTCCCACCCCAAAGGGACATTGCGGCCCGAACTGCTAGGTGGCATCCCTTCTGCACGAGACACCAAGCAACCCCAGATGTGTTTCGGCCTCATTGGCATCAGTGAGGGGTAGCTTCAGTTCGGGTCCCACATCTCGGCATATCCGCAAAACAAAAGAGGTGATGGCTCGAAGGTTTAGAAGGCAACCTCTGGCAATTGCTCTGGGCTTCTACACTGCGCATCTACCCGTCTGTGGAAACGGCAAGCTTCGATACTGCACGGCCTTTGCCGATAATTCATATGTTCCTTCTGGCCATGCCGCCGGCCGCCCATACTGCAGTGCTCGGTCTCAGCAGTTCTCCTGCGTTGCTCCTAGTGGAGGTTACTCTTTTTGTATTCTGTGGGTGCTCCCCTTTTTTGTTGCAGATAGTGAACCGCACCCACCAGTGGCCTCAATACTACTTATTCCAGATGTTTCTACCCACTCGTGTAAAATGACGTGCCTGTCGCAGTTCGTTTTCTCCCTACTTCACCATTTCAGGCAGAGCTACAGGTACATTGCTCGTAACGTCACACATGACATCATACATGACATACGCAGGGACAATGTGTATGAAATGTCCCTTATTATGGGCATGGGATACCCAGAATGAACCAAAGTTAGATTGTGGCTCTAGTACCAGCCTGTGTGTGGCACTGCCAAGTACATGGCCTATGGGTGTGCAATGCGTGTGTCACTCGGATATACCAAACACAACGGTCAGTGAACCGATTTTATTTATTTATTTATTACCGGTGACATTTTTGCCCCAATTTTATTACCCGATACCGATTAACCTGTTGTGCACCAAGGGCACCGATTCTCAGGCGTTCGTAGTGAGAGCCTTCTTTTGTCAGCTTTGTGTGTTTGAGCTGACTACGATCACGTAATGGTTTCTGGATAAGAATGAACACTACACATTGAACACTAAAGTAGGCCACTCCGCCAGATTTGCGGCAAAGAGCTCCCACCCCTCCTTCATGTTGAGATACCTCCCACCCACGTGAGGCGAGCTGGTGTGACGTTTGTGTTGTGCCCGACAGTGTGCCACTTCACATTAGCTGCAGGGTGAGAAGAGTGGGGGGCTGCAAACATGCAGGGCCCCAGAAGAACGGGTGACGTTCATTCTGCAATATCTGCAGCTTGGGGACAGAAGGGCATGGAGGACAGAAATACCCCCCCCCTCCTTTGAACGTGCGCTCTGGAGATGTGTATTCTCAAATATATGTATGCACGTGTATAATGGGCGTGACCTCAAAGCCAGCGTAAAGTGAGCACATGTTGTTGAAATACCAAGGGCTGTATGTGCGTATAAGTGTTCATAATAGGCATGACCTTAAAGTTAGCCTGACATGGGCACATATTATGTTGAAATACCAAGGGTTGTATGTGCGTACAAGTGTTCATAATAGGCATGACCTTAAAGTTAGCCTGACATGGGCACATATTATGTTGAAATACCAAGGGTTGTATGTGCGTATAAGTGTTCATAATAGGCATGACCTTAAAAATAGCCTGACATGAGCACATGTAGTCCTGAAATAACAAGGCGTTGGCAGCCCCAAAATGTGGTTAAAAAAATCCGTGCCCACATGATCCTGTTTACGAACGTAGCTCCTGCACATTCCTCTGGGATGTTGGTGGGGGGTGGGGGGTTACATTGTGCACCCTCCATGTAGCATGCCATGTGGCATCAGCTGTAAAAGAGTGCACCTGTATCCCCCCCTTGCCTCCACTACTATGTCATCATGTAATAAAGTGTCTACTTCCTCCCCTGTGTCATCAGCTGACAATGGGCGACACCGTCTTCATGTGGCATCAGACGTCCTTTTAGCCTCACTGTGACAGCATAGTTCAAAAGGCATAGTATCTTGACGTAACCCCTCATCTCACGCAGAGGTCCAAGTGAAATATCTATTAGTCACAGTTTGATGAAGAAAAACCGAGCCGGGTTCTAATTTAGGGCCTGCATGCCGAGCCCGGCTGCTCTCCTGGCGATGTGAGGTCGTGACGCTTCACTCAGTCTAATTTAGTCTATTACCCACCACCCAGCCTCGGGAGGATAGCTCAGGGGCAACGTGCTCGCCTTGGAAGCAAGACCACACGGAGCACCACGGGTTGGATCCCCGAGTCTGCGCTTAGAAACCTCTGGGTTTTAAGTGCGTTATAAAAAACCTATCATATCATATCCTTCTGGAGAATTAGAAGGAAAGCTCTCCATGAAATCACAATTCCTTGGAACTGCACCAGTTGGGAAAGGAAGGGCCCAAATACTGAGCACGGGATTAGCTTTCACACTCCTGGGCATGTGCCACATGACTTTAATGCCTTGCCACGCTTCAGTCTCACCCATGTTCCTTGGTACATTCTGTCACTACTGAAGCATGTGATGCAAGAGGTGTGTAATCCCAGTTAAGAGGGGACCTGTGAGTAGGTTGCATGCAGCCTCTATGTCACAGGTTCCGGCCCCCAAGACAGAGGCCTTGTCAGCAAAAGGGCTCACATGTTGGGGAGTCCAGCCGTGGGCTGCGCGTGCCTAGAGACACACCGCCACCGCCACCTCTCACAGATGATGCACAGCAAAGCAGAAGGAACACATGGCTGGGGTTGCTATTGGTACTCTCGATTTAGAGGACAATTGCCTAGCATTTGGGTACTTGAGCACCCTTGTGGGTGGCAGCAGATGGTTATGCAAATTAATCTTTCTCCTCTAGCATTGCAGAGTGATCTAAAACATGATTGTAAACCCTCCCCGGGTGGGCACCATCTGATATCATTGACATTCATGGAGTGAGAGCTGGATGTAAACTCTGGGTGGCAGAGTTTTCCTTCAAGCAGGAACTACTCCTCGTGACCTACAAGCCAATAAAGTCTCATAATTGAGTTCTCAAGGTGGTGAACATTCAGTGGGCCTCATCACCAGTTGGGTTGTAGCCCTTAAATGGGCTGTATCCCTTAAATGCGGCGGTAATGCTATTGCCGCCGCATTTAAGGGCTGGCCCGATCACGAGTTGGGCACTAGATGGGCTGTATTACCTCCAGCATTTTGCTGGAGGGAAAAATCCCATTTAGCGCTGGCACAATTAGCGCCCCCATCCCCATAGGGTTCAATGGACCCAATGGGGAATGAGTATCGCTACTCGTGATCTGGCGCTAATGGTGCTGGACCGAGTAGCGGTAGCGCTATTTGCGTAAACTCATGATGAGGCCCATTGGATATCTTCAACAAAATGAATGCAAAAGAAGCTTAAAAGAAATGCAGAGAACACACTACTTTTGCATCGCGATTTAGCACTGTGAGATGCCCATGTCAGAATAGGCACTCTGCAGTCCCCGAGAAGTACACACACACCATATAAATAAATCGCGCTTTCTTTCGCTCTGTTGCTCTTTCTGCTGATTCCTCACAGGTTTCTTGCCATGTTGCCCTACATTTCTTTCACTTGCACTTGCTGTTTACATTGCTTTCCATTTTATTTAGTTTTATGTCTCTTTCCTGTCAGTTCTTTCTTCCTGCTGCCACCTCTAATTTAGTCATTGCCTACGCCCTTTATTTCACGCTATATCCATCACACTGCCTCTGCATGTCACTTACTGCGCGGATCTCTGTCACTGTCTCTGAACTACAACAGCTTTTTTACATCTCTTCTCCCACGTTTTCCTTGATGGTGCCTTAATGAAGAGCTATTATATAGCCTGCCACAAATCCAACTTCCGCGTGAGTTGTAAACTATAACTTGGCGTCCAGTACTTGTACTTGTGACCCTTCCAGCTTTGTCTTCTAGAGGTTTCCTAAGTCATAGAGATTACCAGACACAGCGTGCATGTCAGATTGGTATACGTGTGTGGCACCAGTTGGCTCTAGGATCCCAAATAGCTCCTGGTAGCTGTTGGTGTCATACTAGCTAGGCTCTTAAATTCTATACCCAGGAGCTAAATAGCAACCAGTAACTTTGAACCCTTGTTGCCCAGGTTCATTCTCCATGTTGGGACTCTCGTATATCTGGCAACATTTGAATTTGGCCTCCTAAACTGGTTCTAAGGAATTGTTCATTGGCCCAAAATCACCATCCTTGTAGCTCATTTGCGATGTTTGAACTCTATCCTCTATGGATATCCCTCACCTCCTATTCTGCCAATCTCTTTCAACTCTCCGCACCACTGGAAATAATGTATGGATACTATAGGTGGACATCCTTCACCTCTACCTTCAGTGGAAGTTCTCCAACTCTCTCCACACTGGATTATCTTTATGGGTACCCTTGGTGGCTATCCTTCAACTTTACTCTTAGTGGATGTCCCCCAACATTACCCTCCGTAGATGTCGTCTAATTTTACCCACAGTGAATGTCCTCCACCTCTACCTTCAGTGGATTGCCTCCAACTCTTCCCACTGAAGGATATCATTTACGTGTACCCTACGTGGATAACTTCCGACTCTACCATCAGTGGATGTGCTACAACTCTACCCACACTTGATATCCTTCAACTCTCCCCACACTGGATTATCTTTATGTGTACCCTAGGCTGATAATCAATTCTACACTTGGTGAATGTCTACCAACTCTACCCACAGTAGATGTACTCCAACTCTACCCTCAGTTAATCTCATTCAAATCTCTGCTCATAGATATTCTACAGTTCTGCCTTCAGTGGCTATACTTCACTGGATATCTGTTGAATCTATCATCAGCATATCTCCTTCAGTTCTACCCTCAAAGAATAGCTTCCAACTCTTCCCTCACTGGATATCTTTCGGTTCTTCCCTCAGTAGATGCATTCATCTGTACTGCTACTGGATATCCTTCGACTCTTCACTCAGTGGACCTCACCTCACAACACAACACCTTGTTCTCCAATGTGCTCAAGGGGTATGCGTTGACCATGTCCTCGTTGGATCTCAATGTACAAGTCATTGATCTCTCCAATGGCCTTAGCTGGTAGTCTTCAACGCTACCCTGTATGGCCCTCACCTTATAAGTTGTTGGTCTCTTCAATGTACCGAATGGGTGCGCTTCAACACAGTGGTCAGTAGATTTACACGACCATGCCGTGTTCTCAATGGGCGTGCGTCAGCCCTACCCTCGAAGAATTTTGCACAACCAGTCCTCAATCTCCACATAATGCACATCTAGGACGCGTCACACCAGCCCACAGTGGATCATGTACTGTTTGTAGGTCACAAATGAGACTGCACTATGTGTTGTACACACATCTGATCACCAGATAAATGTGTAGCTCTAATCACAACATGCACATTACATAAAAATACATTTATTTAGACAAGTTGACAATTTAGAATTCCCTGAAATGAACACTTGAACCTTTTCTAGGACTGGTTTATGTAACTATCTTCACCCCAGTCGTTGCGCATTGGTTGAACGTTCTTTCAAATGGCAGTAGCCAAATCTTTTATGTCGGCATCCACTTAATAGCATAATATCGACAATATTATGCTATCAAGTAGATGCCGACATAATTTCTCCGGACATTTTTGCTGTCAAAGGTTTCTTGGGTGTGTTTTGGCATTACTACTGTATCTGCTGACTGTACCAATTCTTGGCCTCTCTGCAGGCAGGGTGGAAGCTTCTGTTTGGGTGACTTGGCTTGCAGTCTCTGCCCATTCAGCCAGAAGTGTTCTGTTTGGGAGAGTCGTAGATGCCCCTTGACCGGCAATGCTTTGGGGCAAGAAGTTCACGGCTGTGCCTGAGAACACACAGTTTTGTATACCCGGGTGATGTCATGCTCAGGTGCTGCGTATTCTTCACATTGAAGACCGCAGTCATTGTCTGAAGAGGACAGTGGTCCTCTGACGCCCCTTCCACCCCCCCCCCGAGCAATCCAGTGTACCCAGTTTCCTGCTTTTGGCAGCCCTATTAGAATGCACCCCCCTTTGTGCTCATTGTGTTCCTGTTATTACACTGCCAGCTGTAGGACTAAGAAGAAAAGCTGATGATGGCGGAAATGCGTGCCGCTCCATTAAGTTATATGTGTCTGCCAGCCTATTTGGAGACCTCCCTCTGCGTTCCCCTGATCCTCTCTATAGCACTGCATTGTGCCACTTCTAGAGGTCTTGGGTTTTTCCATGTCAGCTTTGAGGAGCTAAGGGAGTCCTGGTTTTATCATTTGCTTTTCAGTACTTATTGGTCTGTATTTATAATGGGGGTGGAAGGTCGGCAAGGGCAAAACTACAGGTCCCAGAATGCAAAGAAAATAACACAAGTTCAACAGAAACTGTGAGTGCATGAGGTGCCAATGGAAGGGCTGGACGACATGGACCAAAAGTCATATCTCTATATTTTTTAGCTGAATGGCGATCTACAATATATATATATCAATATTGTTTATGTGGGTTAAATGCTCAGTTAGTTGTAAGCCGCCAACTACTTTTGAGATGCCAACAGTACTAACAATGAACAGTAAATGCAAAACACAACTCTAACATTGTCAGTTAACCTCATCCTAAAATTGCAATTGATTCAAAAGGACATACTCGCAACAATAATGGCAATACTAACAAAAAAATGCAAGTAGGATACACATCCCTATATGTACAGTGCAAAAGTTGCACTCGCCACAAGCCATTGGCTAGTGATATTTGACTCTTGGCGCGCAAGAAATGTTGTGCTCCTTGTATGCATAGAATGGAGGTGGCGGATGACTTTTTTTTATGGATGGCTAGTAGCTTGCAACTTGGATTTGCGCCCTCTTCTACATGCATTGAAGAAAGCATTAAGTGGCATTTTTTCATATTGATTTGTCATCTTAATTTAATGGGTGACAGATATTTAAATGCATATATCTCAATGTGAAAGATATTGAACAATCCTATATCGCTTTTGAAAATATATATCGATTTATCTCCAAAACTTTATATATCGCCCAGCCCTAGTCAACGGGACTAATTTATTTTGCCTCCGCAAGAAGAGCTATAGGGCTACTGGGAATCAGAGAATTGTATTTGAAGAGATCCCACTCAATTAGACAATCATAATTCATGTCCTCAGTAATTAAGGATGTTCTAAATATTGCTGATGCTGGCATTCAAAGGTTATCAGCCAAAACCTATACAACTAAAGGAAAACAAACGTGTACATTGCAAATCAGTGTCGACAGTGCTGCACTCTTGAAGAAATGATATTCTAAGCTAGTTCACAAAGTTCAGAACAATCTTGAAGAAATACTCAAATGTATTGACTCGTCGTCTTTGGAGTCATTTATTAGTGAGGTTAGAATTCCTTTTGTATAGAAAACAATGTGTTTTTGCAACCAACACTCAGAAAAGGAAGTCTGGTGCATAAAGCAATACTTCAGGACAAACATTTCTAACAAAAGTGATACATGTAATAATTGAAAGATACAATATAAATCACTAACATATTTCTAGAGTTCATAATATCAAAGATAACTGCTGTTTAATTGGGAAAGCTATGCCCATTAAAATCTATGAGGAGTATACACAAGGTCTTATCAGATAGGTCCACCAAAGTACGCTCTACATGCAGACTTGAGTACCTTCAAGATACAAAACACGGCATGTAAAAACAAATTCAAATACTGTATCTCAAGTATTTGACACATTTTGAAAATAATGAAGTGAACAACTTGAGAATAAAGGGCATCTTTTATAGGAAACTCTCTTTGAAAAGTGTCTCAACTGGAAAGCAACATTGAAAAAAGTTTGAACATTCCTATAAGCCTTTCTCTTCACAGTTTGAAGTTAACTTACCTCATCTCATGGAGCGAATAACAACACCCTCTCTTCCATTAATGTCATTCTTACCTAGCGTGATGTTTGTGTAGTCCTACCAGAGCATATTCAAAAGCCGTTGGCGAATCCGCAGCAAAAGCCATGATGCTCGTATATGGCCATACCATTTCTTAAAGTTTCCCAACCACTAGACTGCTCAGGTACAATCCCATTGGTAAAATGTGGGCGCCATTTTTTTGTTGCAAAATTCCACTTCCCAGAGCAGTTTTCTTTGATGGATACATTAAGCTGAGAAGTTCCATAAATACTTTCAGAATTATTCCTATTGTGATTGTACTTATACACATTGCAAAACATCACTATCATATTTTCAACCAAAATTGAAGCGGTTGAGATCTATCCTTTGATTAGTTTACCAGAAGTCATAATAAATATCTCATTAGAGTGGGATATGGGTGGGGTGTGGGTGAGCGATATGGAGGTTGAGTGGGTGTAGCCCATGAGGTTATGCCCTAACAGTAGATTTCACTTAGTTATTTTGTCAAGCAAGTGCATGAACCTGTTGCGCTATATGAGTAAGTTATGCAGTGGTACTCTGCAATTTTCTTTCATTGTGGTATGCTTTGTGATTGCTACTCTAAGCTTTGTTTTGTTATGCTACGGCGCAATATGTTGTTGGTCCTCTGTTCTGTTTGTTTTGTGATGACATAGTATGCTATGTGGTAGGTACTCTATAATGTTATGTTTTGGAACACTATGCTTTGTTATGCCAGGCCATGTTAAGCTGCATTTCATTTTGATTGGCTCGGTCTGGGGCAAACATTTAAATTCCAATCTACTAGCCAGCCATAATAATAATTTAGCGCTACGAACCCTCAGGTATCTGTGCGCCGCTGATTATTACCCACGGTGTGTGGTGCTCATTTATCGACCTCGGAAGGATGAAAGGCTGAGTTTGGCCTTGCTGGGATTCGAACCCACATCTGCAGGCTCTGCACAGATGTCAAGGCGAGAGCTCTACTCGTTGTGCTAACGGACCGGCTAAAAAAGTCACTTGCCAACTCAATTCTATGCATACACGCAGCACACCTTTCATACTCGCCAAGAGTCAAATATCAAAAGCCACTGGCTGGTGAGGAGTGCACATTTTGCGCCCTGTGGTAGGTCGTTATGCCATGCTAGATAACAATATGTGATTTTTAATTTGTAATCTGGAATTTGTTTGCACTGTTACTTGTTATACATTGTTGGTCTAAGGTCCACCGGAAATCCAGACCTGCCAAAGAGACTCTACACTTACCGGTTAAGACCATTCTAATAAACACAGTTCTGAAACTTTTGCTCTCCAGGTATTTTGGACTACAATTCCTATCGGCTCCAGCCATTTCAGACAATGGTGAGGGATCATTGGAATCGTAGTTGAGCACGTATGCAGGTTGCAGAACCCTGCATAGCAGGTGCGTGCTGTACAAAAGAGACCTAACAGTAACACACTTATGTACTGCAGAAGAACAAACCCGCCTCCTTATGGTTTTCGGCTCCGGCCCTTGCTTACTAACAGCCCCTGTGCATTTAGTTGTTAGATTGAAACTACGGCCTGGCATTTCTGAATGAATAGGGCTTTTTAAAACGGTTGCACAGAGAGCGCAGTTCCACACCTCACTAATAAGGACTCTTTGAGGCTGGTGATGTTCCTTCTCCACCACCCTACAGTACTGCCATCAAACTGCAGGTGTGCCAGTTTGTCTACTTCACGGCATGTGGGATTCATCTCCCCTCAAGCTCTTCCAAGGCCCCAAGGTGCTCCAGGGAGAGTCTTGCGGACCGATTGTGGAAAACCTAGAAAATAAGTAGTGTGACTTATGTTTAACCCATTACTGTTCCCTGTGATTGGCGCACACAGATGAACGTTTATATAACAAAAGGGATAATATAGGGTTCTTCTTGAACTGATGTATCTTTGGTGCTTAAATGAAGGGTGTTATTGTTTGAAATATCAGGCACCTGTTTTGAAGACATGTGACGAGAGAAAGTGAGGTTACCCACATTATTAAATTGAAATACTGTCCCTTTTAAAGTGGGATCATAATCAGCAGCACAGGAAAAACAAAGGGAGCTGTACACTTGTGTGGAATCACTCACGACCGCCACCGGGAATTCACACATGGTACATGTTATATGATAATGCGTCTAAGAGTACTTTATGTGTAATTCTTTCTGAGGTATGTTTGTCAGCCGCTTTGGGTCTGTTTTTCAATATAGATAGTGTTTATTCTCGCTTGAACCTCTACTTCTCTGACTGCAAATCTTTTGTTTGCCCTGATGAAGGCTGGGTCACTGTCAACATTTATAACTGCTTCAACCGCCGAAACTCGAGTCGGCATGTGATGAAGATGCTATGTAGTTACGAAATCCTCTGGCAGTGTTCTCCATGCAATTTTTTGGATTAATCAAGCATTCATTGCTTATACACCTTAGCAAACGCGTTCAAATGGTTCTGAATACCCATGAGTTGGGTGCAGTAATGGATGTTTTTACACTGGGTGATGTTGCTTATACCCCTGGTCAATTAAGTTTTGTTATTGTCTTTCAAGGTTGTTTCACAAGTGCTTGGTTTGTGTTCTTTTTTTTTTTTTTACTATTGTCACATAGTGTGCAGTTATGGTGTTGGCTCACTGGTCTCGGGAGTGCACGGGCAAGTGTTTCACTAACTCTGCCTTACGGCAGTTTTGTATGCGCAACATTCTATGATATTAATTGTAGTGTCTGAGCTTGCGAAAAAAGTATTTATTTATGTTTTTATGCTTGGTTGAGCAACCAATGTAGAGCAAAAGCAACTGTATTTCATGTGTATGTCCATATGTGTTGATCTATTTGCACTAAGCAGTCCAAAAACAATGTGATCAAATACATTCCCCTTTAAGCGAGTGATTCCACAGAAGTGCACAGCTCTCTTTGTTTTTCCGGCGCCACCCGTTTTGAAGACTACAGTCAGTCAGCCACGCAGGAATGCGGCCTTGTGACTTGCAGAACCCACATAAACCGCAAGTTACACGACAAAAAACGAGTGGGTCGGTTCCCCGTGCGTGCTTCTGCCGGTGCCTCTTTCATTAATTAATCCATTCACGCTCCCACCGACCTGTGCAGTGGTGAGTTAGCCATCTAAGCGCTGTGGGCAGCCAGTGTCTGATCGCAGCGTGCCCCATTTAGCGGTGGGCAGGCGGGGTTTCATGAGCGACAACCCGTGACAAACCCTTTGCCTCCCCCCCACCCACCCCCCAACACAGTCAGCTGGACACCGCCCTTGTACTTTCCTCCTATCTCGCGCCACTGTTCTGGTCCCACTTCAGCTGCCAGAGAAGACGGACCCAGCAGTCACAACAACAGCACACCCACGGGTCTGACACTTGACATTGCGAGCTTGAAAGGAACTTGTGTTCTGCTGCTCCCAACGCACGCTGTTATCCTGACGTGCCCCGGCTCAGGAATGAGGCCGGGCGCGCTCGGCGCATGCGCGGAGGCGGGCGCTGTAATCTCGCCTTCAAACCACGAACCCCTTCGCCTCTTGAGATGTATAGAGACCCAAGTCCCTTTGATCTTTGCCCCGCCCCCGCCACAGGCAAGGCGCGAGTAGATGTAGGGAGGGAGTCAGCCCTCTTAACAACCAATAATGCTTCTTCTTGCATGACGAATAAAAAAAAAAAATCACCGAGGCCGAAAATAGTTATTTCTATCATATATTGGTGAATAGTGTTTTTATGTTGAGAGATAATTTCCGGCTTCATTGTATTTTGTCTATTATTTGAACAGAGCATCCTAGTCTGCTTGGTGACTGCTCGTGTTGAGTGGGAGAAGGGTATATGGCGCCTTACTTTGTGGCTGGCCGCTTCGTCTACTGTCTCGCCGCTTTCATCCCAAAAAATGTTCATTTTTTTCGTTCATAGTTCAGGTTTGGGACGTTTGTGAGCTGCCTTTCCAGGTCTCCAGAATAGCGCTGTCACGCGCCTTCGTATTTGGTGTGATGGAGGGCAAAGTGGGTTTCCGCTTCTATTGGTCCAGATTGCCCTGCTTCTAGATCCAGTGACCCTAAGCTTCCACGTGCTCTGCCTGCCTCCTCTCGATCTCTAGTCTTTGACCCCTCACCCCGCATCTAATCATGATTTGTCTGCGTTTGAAGTTTTCACCTGTTGATTGGCATTCTGTGAGGTTGTAGCCTATTTTCACTAGTCTATAACATGTAAGGTAGTTCTCTGTCTATCTGACCGTCAGATGAAGTGCTCTTTGGCATTGGGTTTACAACGTTTGTTTTCTGGGGTTTTGACAGTTTTTTTGTGGGCGTTTGCTTCATTGTCTGCTTTAAAGTGATAGGCCCCAACGAATCGTGGTTTGAACGGTGCCTGCTCCATGCCACCGATCTGTATTGGCGCTCCCATAATGTCCCCCCTCCCCTGCTCCCAACCACTCCAGCTGTTGCCACCACTAGCACACTTTGGGGCCATTTTCATTTTGGCGGGAGCCTCCGGTGCATCCCCCTTTTTGCCTGCTATCCGAACCCTCCCCGGCATTGCCATGCAGTATCTCCTCCTTAAATCCGCCACGCCCCTCTTACCTGCGCTATGTTGAGATCCGGACCATGCATTGTATAACTCGCCGGCTTCCTCCCATTGGAGTCTTACACGCCGAGGGTCTAAGGGCAGGCTGCAGCAGACCCATAACAGCAGGGGTCAAGTCCTAAGTGGGGCGGCCTCATTAACATACGCAGTGGGATGTGACTTCACCAGAAGTTAGCATGTTAAGGTAAAAAATACAAATGTCATTCAGCTGGCTTTGCAAACCCATACAAATTGCACAGGACGAATGGCATTTGCCTTTCATAAAATCAACACACACAAAAAAATAACCGTGGAGATTTTCTTCTAATAGTGTTTTGAAAATGTTAAACCGGTGTGCAGGTTTTAAATTCCAAGAATCAATAGCCATGTTTCCCCTGGCGCATGCAGTCACGAAATGTGAAATGCACCTTTAGTCTGCTATTTTTCATCAGCTTATCTGGTGCAGTGGTGAGTGCCTGGCTTGCGAACCTGGCGACTGTGGTTCGAGTCCTGGGTATTTCATAACTTAAAAAAAAGTCAGTGTATCTCATTTTACACATAGCCTCTAAAATATCCTGTCGGACGTTATCAACCCCTTGAAAAAAGTGGGTGTATGCTTCCATCCATGTGCACCTGTGGGAGGCAGCCCAAAATGGGCAAGACCAGAACAGCAGAGGGAGCAGAGCAAATGTGGTGAACTGGCTGATGGCAGACATTACGGATTGGCTTTGGGGACCCATGGGGAGAAAGAACACCTGGTTGGAGCTGAGCGAGTTCAGATGAGTCAGAGTCTCTCTGTCCTCCTAGTCCTTTGGGAAGCAGATACAAAATACAAAGCTGATGCATAAAGGCAGGACGATGGTATAGTGCAAAAATGAAGGATGAAAGGCGAGGCTGCTATGCAAGAACAGAAAATGTCAAATAAACTTATAACAAAGTGATGTTGGTACACTGTAGACGTATGATGGTCACATTGAGATACTAGGTGACATTCAAAAGCGGAACTGTTGTTACTCCTTAAATGCAGGTCGAACTCCAAACATATAATACTCAAAACATCGCAAAACACTAATACAAAAAGCAACAAAAACAATTGAAAAATATTTTCTTTCAAAAGAGAGAAAGCTTGAAACGAATTCCAAATTTAAAAGAAAGGCAAAATAATTATGATTTAAAATGTAAAATAATTTTTAAACTGTTGAAAAAATTAATATAGAAAAGGCTAAAATTTAAAATTCCAATTCAAGAACAAAATCTAAAATTAAAAGTTGAAAACATTATACATATTAGAACTCAAAATTATTAAACTACAAACAAAAAATCAAAGCATTAAAGTGGAAAAATGCAACTAATTATTCAAAAACATAAAATAAATACAAAATCTTCACTGTCAAATATTAAGGTCCAATAAAATCACAGTTCAAGGGACCATGGTCCAAGAAAATATCTGAAAGACTGTTCCAATGCTGGCAGGGTTGCTGAGCGGGGCTAAGGACAAATTGTGAGGGAAAATAGTCCATGCCCCGGGGTGCAGTGTCCTAGCTCTCCCTCCTGCACTGGATGTAATATTGTCTGGCCTGGCACAGGTTGTGCCTCGCTGACCTGGCGGTAGATCTGTCTCATGACTGAAGTAAGGTGTTTGAAATATGCCAGAACTGAATCATCAGTCAGTGCCAAAAGCAACCTGTTCAGAGGGAGGAGCTGCCGCGGGCAGGTGCATTGTTCTTGCCATCATGCTCTTAAATAGAGGCCAGCAAAGCGGCTCGGCATACCTCTCATGTACATGACGGCAAGGGGTGACGCATCTGGCCAACTTTCCTATCTGTGCACACACCTTTGCCAGCTTGTAGCTCCCCATTCTCCCTTTCTCTTTTCCCCAGGCTGTGTGTTGTATTGCGTCCCAAGGGTAGCCTGCAGTGTGTGGAGCAACTTTCCTATCTGTGCACACACCTTTGCCAGCTTGTAGCTCCCCATTCTTCCTTTCTCTTTTCCCCAGGCTGTGTGTTGTATTGGGTCCCAAGGGTAGCCTGCAGTGTGTGGAGCAACTTTCCTATCTGTGCACACACCTTTGCCAGCTTGTTGCTCCCCATTCTTCCTTTCTCTTTTCCCCAGGCTGTGTGTTGTATTGCGTCCCAAGGGTAGCCTGCAGTGTGTGGAGCAACTTTCCTATCTGTGCACACACCTTTGCCAGCTTGTAGCTCCCCATTCTCCCTTTCTCTTTTCCCCAGGCTGTGTGTTGTATTGCGTCCCAAGGGTAGCCTGCAGTGTGTGGAGCAACTTTCCTATCTGTGCACACACCTTTGCCAGCTTGTAGCTCCCCATTCTCCCTTTCTCTTTTCCCCAGACTGTGTGTTGTATTGCGTCCCAAGGGTAGCCTGCAGTGTGTGGAGCAACTTTCCTATCTGTGCACACACATTTGCCAGCTTGTAGCTCCCCATTCTCTCTTTCTCTTTTCCCCAGGCTGTGTGTTGTATTGCGTCCCAAGGGTAGCCTGCAGTGTGTGGAGCAACTTTCCTATCTGTGCACACACCTTTGCCAGCTTGTAGCTCCCCATTCTTCGTTTCTCTTTTTCCCAGGCTGTGTGTTGTATTGCGTCCCAAGGGTAGCCTGCAGTGTGTGGAGCAACTTTCCTATCTGTGCACACACCTTTGCCAGCTTGTAGCTCCCCATGCTCCCTTTCTCTTTTCCCCAGGCTGTGTGTTGTATTGCGTCCCAAGGGTAGCCTGCAGTGTGTGGAGCAACTTTCCTATCTGTGCACACACCTTTGCCAGCTTGTAGCAATGGCGGCAATCTTGCTACAGGGATTTGTACAGGAGAACTGGGGAGAATGTGCCAGAGACACGGAATTCGCAACAGAGTGCAGACGAAAGGTTAGGGCAGCATCAACAGGGTCAAGTGGGGGGCTGTCGTGGGCCAGAGGACAGTCACCACAGTGATACTAGCACCTTAAATGGGATCTCCTCTATTCCTACAGTGGTGACAGACCGGCCAGACACTGGAGCATCCGGGAATCCCCCCAGCCTCAGTGTGCTGAAGGTGACTCCTGTGTCCACCAGCATCCTGGCATGCATATCACTTACCTGTACTGTCACGTAGGGGCCACTGGGTGAGAAGGGGCTGGTTAGGGCGAGGAGTTGGGGGACCAGGGTTACATTGTATGGGTCCAATTCCCGTGAAGCTCGAGGAACTGGAAGGGACTCTTGCCTGGCAGCTGGGGCCAGAGTTGCAAGGCAGTGGCAGAAGAGGCACACTGGCTGTTTTTAATGCTGACTGGGAGATGAGAGGCATTGGTCTGGGATGCAACCTGGGGTTGTCCAGGCTGGGGTTCAGGGCCACAAACGGCATTGTGATCTGGGGGTCTAGGCTGAGCGGGGAGGTGAAAGGGACCAGACGGGCATGGTTCAGGGAGCTGTGATTTTGCTCTAAGCAGACAGGGCAGGCGCCTTGTTCTGCTGAATCCACTGAGGACAGTTGCACTTCCAGTGGCCCCATTCCTTACAATAAGCGCACTGGTCCTGATGCACGCAGTGACCTAACATGGATAGGCACCGGGCTGGGGGCGGATACGGGCCTTGGACATGCTGAGGCATGTACCGATGTGCTCTAATAACCCCAGAACTGGAGGTTCAGAGGGGGCATCTGGGAGTGGTGAATGATTCCTCTTCATCCCCCCCCCCCCACTAAATGTGTGCTGTCCTCTAGAAACTCCATACTGGCCCCCATCGGGTGACCATAAAGGGGCTGATGCAGCAGGGGCATACACCCAAGGGGCAGGAACTAGGAAGGGAGCAGAATAGCTGGGCGTGGGAGCAAGCGCAGAAGAATTTGGGACATCCTCTGAGGCAGAAGGGATCACCGGGGCCCACACTGGGAACAGGCGGGGTCACTCCCATAACTGGGGTCATTTCTCATTTTCTCTATATTAGGCTGTTCTAGCTTCCGCTCTAGGGTCACTTATTGTTCCAACCACCTCTTCCTTGCCATAGACACACTCTGCAGGCACCACAACGTGTAGGACTCCCACTGCCTAATTGCTGAGTTCACTTTCTCCCTTTTAAGAACCTCACGCACCGCAGCTAGATGAGTCTCAACAAAGGAGCCTTCTAGGGGCCAGACCAGTAGGTTCTGGTGCTTGGTCTGTTTATGCCATACTGGCATCCATCTAACAATGCCTGGGCCATACACTGTAGCCATAATGGCCACAGGGGAATCAGAGGAAAGGCCCACTCCCTGGCTTGCAGAATTTCCCAGTCTGACAGGCAAAAGATGTTATAAATACTAAATCACTACGGGCGTATGTCAGCACATCTGAGTCCCTACTATCCAAGTCTGTCATCCAGGGTTACTCTAGCACACTCACAATCTCTCACAGGCATTCACAGATGCACACTCACAGGCGCTCAACCAGGGAAGGGGTTGGATGATAAACTGTTGCAGGACAGGGGGTACGGTAAGGCCAAGCTACTGGTCCACTTCCAAAAGGAGTGTTAAATACAATTCCCAGGCGTCCCTGGATAACTACTCGGATTCAGGCAGGCAGGTATGGCACTCCACACAAAAGAGTTCCAGGCAAAAACAATCTCTAGAGGCCCAATCCTGTGGTCTTATAGAAATACTTGGCTCTCATGACCAGGCTTTGGACACAAATAGAATGGGTAAGTGTGTGAGCTTGAGTCCTCTACTAGTCTTGTTCACTCCTAGTGAGTGTCTAGGAGATGAGTTTGGTACAGACTATGTGGCTCTGGTACTAGTGACCTGAATTTAATCAGACACTTTGGTGGGGTGAGGGCTCCAGCCGCCCAGACAAGCAAAATGAAGGGTGCCAAGTATATACTCCAGGGAGGTATCCACAGGTGGACCTACCATAAAGATGCCACCTCACCCCTGGGTGAGGGCTCCAGCCAACCAGACCAGTAAACTGAAGGATATCAGGGCACTCTCGACAAAGGTATCTACAGAAGGACTTACTTTTAAGATACCACCTCACGACTCTTTGTAGCCAGATACAGGCAGACTAGTAAACCCAGTTAAGCAACATATAGTGCGCTCTAAAACAAGGCTCTTGGTGGACCGGTCCCTAAGGTGAGCAATGAGCCACAGCTACCTTTCTTCACCCTTCAGTGTGGGCCTAGAAGGTGAGTTTGTTTCAGGGTATGTGACTCCCCTCACCTGAGGAACTCTCAGTGTTAAAACAGAACACCAGATAAAATTAGGGGTTGAGATCTGGATGCTATGACTAGTTGGGTAGATTATCTGGAAAGGTAGACCCTATAATTTGCCAGTACAATTGTGTGATGTTGTGTAGGTGTGCAGATCCTCCTCTGACAGTGGCAACGCGCCAGCCCCTTGCCACTCCACTATGGGAGTGGGACATGGGTTGACTCAATGGGTACACTGAACTACCCTTAATGTTACCCCCCCCCCCCGAGATTAGGAGCCCTCCTCTCATGCTGGCAATGTCAGTGCATGTGACTGATACTTCAGTTCTTACCTTGTTACTTGGTCCGGCAGCCATGCACACTACAGCAGGCAGCTCTCAGTGCAGGAACGCCTCTTCTCTGGGACTGGTCTTTAGATTGTAAAAGAGGGGAAATGGACAGAAGGAAGGAGCGCAGGCCGCAGAACAGGGGTGAGTTTACTCTGTAAAGGTGCAGACATTAAGGTGCTAATTGGGGTGATCAGGGACATAGACCTGGTTCTCGATCCGAGCCACAAGCACCAGAAAACTGTGGAAGTGGGAGACCGCAGACAGGACCACAGTTTTGGACCAGGGAGTCAACAGACCCGGTGAGGGTGCTTTGTGTATGCAGACGCACAGGGACCCCCCTCTGGTAATAACAGGCAGGTTACATGGATAAGTGGGAACACAATGAAGGCACCAAGTCTTTGTAGAAACCAGGAACAGATTTATTACAGGAAGAGAAGTAAACTCATTGTCAGAAGGATAAATTAGACACACTGGACTTGCTAGGTACACACACTGGCATGGAACCCCGGCCTGGAGTACCCTTAGATGCAAGGGGAAGGGACACCAAGGGAGAAAGGGAAGGGTTGGAGAAGGGAGCCGGTAGAAATGGTGAGAGGAAAAGAGATCGGGGCAGGCGCAGAGACACAAGGGGGGACAGACACAAAGGGGACAGAGAAGCAGAGAGGGAAAGGGAGGCACAGAGAGGCGGGCAGTGGTGGGGGGCAGGTGCTGAGATGTCAGGAGAAAGAAGCAGGGGGAGAAGAGACAGAGGGGCCAGGAGACCCACTGGTGGAAAAATAGAGCAGGGTTGGGGAGTAAGGGAACCAGGGGAGAAGGATAAGGCCAGACAGGGGGAAGGGTACCTGCCAGAAGGGCCTCTGCCCCCATGTGGGCATACCAGACCTCGAGCAGCCAAGGGAAAAAAGAGAGTCTGTCCACAGTCCTTTCTCCACATGCTTATATGAGGCTGTTGCTCCACCCACTGCAGGGACAGTCTCTCATCCAGGCAAGTGTTGCAATGGTCGTTTCAAGGACCAGCCCCCCTCACCAAGGCAAGTGTTTGTTTGGGCAAGTGTTGCCAGTGTCGTTTCCAGGGAAGATGGCATCCATAGTGTGACACACACTTTCAGGTATTCTGTGTGATTTTCAGGTCAGGGGGTATCAGGTAATATTATCCCCATATATATGGTCGCCGTAAATAATATCGCCGGAAAAAGGTTGCGGCGATATTATATGGGTGACCATATATATGGGGACAGGGGCAAAAAAAAAATTGAAAAAGAAATTACAAAAAAAATGTTTGGGGATTGCGGGGGTGTCCCCCGCATGTTCCATGCAATAATGTCGCCACAAAAAACGGCAATTTTTCGGCGATATTTTTGCATGGCGAGATTTTTGTGGCGACATTATTACACGGAACCGGTCATGGGAGATGGCAGTTTGAGCCCAGAGGGGATGTTATTTGTAGGGTATGGAGAGATGAAATTATACAGTGCAGGGCAGTTGGAGCCAAAGGGGAGGTTACTTGTTGGACACAACAAGTGGAACTGGTTTGCAGGGTTCAGAGAGGCTTCATGCCAAGACAAAGAGGGTGTCCAGTCAATTGGTCGAAAAAAAACTGGTCGACTGCAATTTGGTCGACGCAATTTGGTCGAAAACCAAATGGTCGAATTTTTTTTTTTATTTATATATTTATTTTTCGGGTTTTTGTTTTGTAAAAAAAGGGGTTTTTAGAGAAAAAAAGGGGGTTGGGGGGGGACCCCCCAAAAAAAATAAAAAAAAGGGTAAAAATAAAAAAATTCGACCATTTGATTTTCGACCAAATTGGTTCGACCATTTGTCTGGTCGACCAATTTTTTTCGACCAAATGTCTGGTAACCGACAAAGAGGAGATTAATTATAGGGTGCGGCGAGGGGGAGGAAGAGTTGAAAGGGGTTCCAGGCTGCAGCTGAGCAACAGATAGAACTGGTTCTTTTTTTGACGGAACATGGCGGGTCCACAACCCCACACCCACACAGTGCAGGGGACACAGGAAAATGCATTTCGGAAAAATAAAGGTCACTCAATACTTTGGAAAATGAAGTTGTGCAATACATTGAATACAGTGGGGAAATTAAAAGTCATGCACTACATTGCAAATGAAAAGGGACATAAACAGTGCTATTTTCACCCCCCCCCCCGGTTGAGCCCTGCACAACAGACCCAATAACACTATTTTTATTTTTTTAGATTAGTCCCTAACTTTTATCCGTTGATTGGTTTTTTGTGTATTTCTAGTGGTAGGGCATACTTCCCCAGTTCTCCTTTGTGTGATTGGTTGGGTGTGTTTTGGTGGTTTTTAAGTATCTATTTGTAGAATAGTCTGTGCACGTTTTCTGTTGAGTCGTGTCACACTTCACACACTCTTGTTCCTGAATTGGCCCCAGACTTCGCTGCCAAGTTGTATTAATGTTGGAATGAAGTAATGTTATCCAGATCTTATTGATGGGTACAATCTAAGCAGTTTGGATTTTATAGAATTATGAGTTGCAAGCTATAGCCGGCTCTAAAAAAGTAGCTTGCCACCTCAATCCTTTACATACATACACACAGCACACCATTACTTACTCGCCAAGAGCTCAATATTACTAGCCAACGGCTAGTGCAAAATGTGCACCCTGATATGCCCATAATGCCTTCTCATGAAGTTCTTTTGAGAAAATAGCTTATAAATGGTGCATTGGTTGCTTTACTAGTGCTTTGCACCATTGTCCTCGCCCCTCAAAGTGCAGAATTTGAAGAGAAATGAGTGAGAACAATTAGGGGGGAGCAACGCAGAGTATTCGAGGGGCAGGGAGAAGGAGATCTCGTACTCTTAAGTTTGTTGTATGTATAGCGCTTTCCATTGCCGTAAGCAGGGTCGGACTGGCGCATACAATTATCTCGGACACCAATGAATCCGAATGTCACGAGGCCCAGTAAGTTCGTTTTTGTTGTCCTCCCATTTTCCCCCACCCTCTTGTCTTGTTGCGCCTCCAAACACATTGTGTAGAGGCGCATTATAGCTGCCCAATAAATAAATAAAAGAGTATAAATACCCAATCATTAAAATGGAAAAAGTGGCCCACAGATGCAAATGGCAGTTCATTCCTTTTCTGGCAGACTGTTTGAATAGTACCCAAGGGAGAGCTTTTTTGAATAAAGTGTGATGTCAATTGTGCATTTCAAAGAATATTTATTCAGTAACACTGGTGAAAACGACTAGCCGCCTAGTGAAGTAACTCATCAAACTGGCCACATTGGCCAAAAAAAGTGGCTCCGTTTGACCCGAAAAACTGGCCCACGCTAGCTTTCTGCATTTTTTATTCAGGCATTGCCCGTCCGAGCCTGGCTGTAAGGCCACTTCCGAGGGCCTGCCACGAATAGGAGAGAAAGAGAATTGGGGGCAGATGGACTGGTAGAGGGAAGAAGACATTGGAATCTTGTGTTTGTGGCATGCATAGCCATTCACTCCGCTCTCGGGACATCTCAAAAGTGCTTAGGATGTAGAGGGGAGGGGTGGGGGGGTTCACAGCCCCTGCTCAAGGTAGGTGCCATGTTCTCGCTATGGAAAGGCCAAGGATTGAATTGGCATAAGAACAGAACTGCCCAGCCTATTCGCCGAGAGGCTGATGATCAGCATTGAGACAGTCTCAACCTTTCACTGCAGGCCCTGGAGGGGCAGTCACCAGCGCGAGGCCACTGATTGAATGGGCGCAAGACACAACCCCCTCAGTTATACAGTGTGTGCAAACACACATACACACATATATGTAGAGAGAGGCATGTACACCCCCCACGCCCCTGTCACGTGAAAGGTGTGGCTAGATACCAGTCCCTCACATTGCAGGCCTTTCCAATTGTCTTCAGTTAAATCATCAGTCTGACTTTGTGTACCCACTCCTAGTAGTGCCTAGATTCTTGGCTGCAGTTCTCTTGTGACAGGAAGGCGCTATGCAAATATCAAGCAGCATAACATAAAGGGCTTCGGGGAGTATGGGGTGCTTTTGCAGATTGTGTTGGGAAGTGTGTATTTTCGACTGCACATTACAGTTAGTTGATGGATTTGGCCATTTTGTAATCTTCCCTAAGCGGTAAATTATTCCCATTTCTGCAGAAAAATGTTGGCATCAATACACGCTTGTGCCAAGATCTTGAGCCCCAGTATTGTCCTGAACATGAGCCTGATGTGGAGATCTGCAGACCAGCAAGCTGGGGAGAAGGATCCAAGTCTCGGCCTATCAGCCCAGTGGCCACATGTTGGCGTGTGTGTGGCCGGCAGTACAGCCTGAGCTTAAAACAGGCCTTACCTTTCCCCCGACTTTGTTTATGAGCAGCTCTTTCTTTTGAGCCTGTCCCTTGTGTTTTGGCTAGTTGGGCCCACATCTGTGTTTTAAAAGAAAAAAATGTATAGCGCACATAACCCGTAGGTATCAAGGCGCTAGTTTCATTGAATTATGGAAGTGCAAGTTATTTCTAACGCACTCAGTTTTTTAAAGCGTGGATCCAGGATTCGAACCTGCGGTTGCTCAGCGTGGCCTTGCTTCCAAGACCCACGCGTTGCCATAGAGGTATCCTGCCGTCGTGTTCGGCTCGTGAACCAGTTGCTTTGCCTACAAGTGCTGGTTTCGACCCCATGGACCTGTTGCTCTCGGCCTGTGAGCCTGTTGGGCTCTTGAGCTTGTGTCCCGGCTGTAAACCTTTTGGTTTGCCTCTAGAACTTGCTGGTTTCGGACATTGAAATGGTTGGTTTTGACGAGATTTTATGAGCAGAAACAAAAAGCAGCTTTCGAGTATTTGGAACATCCATTATAAGTAGGAGCTACATCTGGCCAAAAAGGAGCTAGCAAACAGCATGCTGCAAATCTAACTTCTGCATGAGATGCGAGCCAAAACGTTATTTCCATTATATATGTCTTATTATGCAAAGTCTTCTAGGTGTTTCCCAATGCTACTTTTTAACTATTCCCAAACGCAGAAGTAATCACACCCATGTATGTTTGTATGGAACCAGTTGCACGGGGACACAAGTGTAGCTGCTGGGACCTGTCCAGGCTCTTCGAAGTTACAAGCAGGAGCTAAACAGCGCCAACCAATTTCGAATGGTGTTTACCCTGTACTATATTGGGGCGAGAACTTGAATGTGTAGGCTTTGGCCCTCCAACTTGTTTGCTTTGGCCCGTCAGCTTGTTGAGTTTGGCCGCTAAACTTGTTCTGTTTAGGCCCTCCCTTTTGCGTTAGTTCTTTTGCCTTTGTTTTTGCTCTCTTGCCACAGCGTCCTATTGTTTTTGGCGTGTTCCCTTTTGCTGTGTTGCTTGTTTGGTGCTTTTATTTGTGGCTTGTGTCCTTTGTTTTGAGCTTCTTTACTTGGTTTGTGTTCCCTTTGCGTTTTCGGCCTTAGCCCGTCGTTCTTTCGGCTCGCTCCCCTGTGTTTTCATGCATTTTTCCATGTGTTTTCAGTCGGTTTTCTTTTGGACCCATACTCGGGGGAGGAATTGGGACAGGACAAGACAGAACTGCACTCTGGCACGTTTTATCCTGCAGGAGCACCATGGAGGCCCAAAGACCGTTGTGACCTTGCCCCATTCTGTTTTGCTTTGTGTTTAGGCTGTGCTGTAAAGTTCATGCTTTGTGCAGCACTGTTCTGTTTCGCCTGTACTGTCTCATTTTCACTTTGGACGTATTTAGGCCTGTACAGTAAAGTTCCGTGCCATCTTCCGTATTATTCTGATTTGTGTTTACTGCACTGTTCCATTTCCACTTTGGGGAGTAAGGTGTTGCTTTGTGTTGAGGGCGGTCAGTACAGTCCTGTGTACCCTGCTGCTCCGTTCTGTTTGTAGGCCCGTACTATTTTTTTGTGTTTAGGCCGGTACAGTCCTGTTCAGTGCTTTGTCCCGTACTGCTCCATTCTGTTTGTAGGCTCGTTCTGTTTTGTTTTGCGCTTGTGCCGGCACAGTCCCGTTCAGTGCTTTGTCCCGTACTGTTCCGTTCTGTTTGTAGGCGGATCGTACTGTGTTGTTTTTTGTTTCGGCCTGTGCAGTAAAGTTCAGTGCTTGCTCCCGTACTGCTGAGATGTGTGCGTATGCCTCTACACTTCCATTTCCACTTTGTCCCGTGCCGTTAAGCTTTGTGTTTAGGCCGGTCGGTACAGTGATCTTCAGTGCTGTGTCGCGTGCTGTTTTGTTGCACGCCCGTACTGTAACGTTGCGTAGTACGTCCGTCCGATTTTTTCGCCTTTGTTATGGACTCGGCAAGTTTTCTTTTGTTGTTGGGGCCGCCTTGGCCTGCTCGGCGGCTCCCATTATGTCGAGGGTTTTCGCTTCACGCGGGCACTGCCGCCATTGGAGTGCACGCTTCTGGCTCTTGTCAATGGCTTCCCTTCCAGCTGCGCCTACTCCCTCTCCCCACTCGGGTAATATGGTCTCCAGCAGCTGGTTCCTTGACTTGCCTCTTAATTGAGTTACAGTCGTGTATGTGCTCCCCCTCCCCCTATGGGAGCCCTTGACAGCAGTTCCAGGAATGCGAGGACCTCCCACCCGCGTAGCCGCAGCTTTGAACTTGGCACAGACAAAAAAAAAAGCAATGAGTTATTTATAGGTCTGGGTAGGTTTTCAAACTCGGTGTCACCTACCCCGGAAGCTGGGCCTGGCAGGGACTTGTCTGGCTAGGAACCCCACGTGCATTGTGCAAAGCCAGAGGCACGTTTGGCGTGGAGCTTGGGCAGGGCTGTTGCTAGGTCTGGAAAAGACCCGGGGCTGCGCTTATGTCGGGACTGTGGGGACTCGGGACTAGCTTGCCTTTTGGATGTAGCCCCTGAGCTTCTATCCGGGACTACAACCAAAAGGCCAGGGGCTATAGCCCCCTCAGCCCCCCCCTAGCAACGTTTCTGCATGGGTGTTGCTAGGTCTGGAAAAGATCCGGGGCTATTCTAATGTCGGGACTTTCGGGTCTCCGGGCTAGCCAGCCTTTTAGGTGTAACCCCTGAGCTTCTATCTGGGGCTCCAACCAAAAGGCCAGGGGCTATAGCCCCCTCAGCCCCCCCTAGTAATGCCTCTGCATGGGTGTTGCTAGGTCTGGAAAAGATCCGGTGCTATATAATGTCGGGACTGTCGGACTCAGGCCTAGCCAGCCTTTTAGGTGTAGCCCCTGAGCTTTTATCCGGGGCTCAAACCAAAGGCCAGGGGCTATAGCACCCTCAGCCCCCCCTAGCAACGCCTCTGCATGGGTGTTGCTAGGTTTGGAAAAGATCCGGGGCTATATAATGTCGGGACTGTCAGACTCGGGCCTAGCCAGCCTTTTGGGTGTAGCCCCTGAGCTTCTATCCAGGACTACAACCAAAAGACCTAAGGCTACAGCCCCCCCCCAAAGCCCTCTAGCGACGCCTCTGCATGGTTGTTGCTAGGTCTGGAAAAGATCCAGGGCTACGCTAATGTCGGAACTGTCGGGATTTAGGGCTAGATAGTCTTTTGGTTGTAGAACTGAGCTTCTGTCCAGGGCTACAGCCAAAAGACGCGGGGCTATAGCCACCATTCCCCAGGCCCCTCCTAGCAACGCATCTGCATGGGTGTTGCTAGGTCTGGAAAATATCCGGGCCTGTGCTAATGTCGGGACTCCGGGCTGGCTAGTCTTTTGGTTGTAGAACTGAGCTTTTTTCCTGGGCTACAACCAAAAGATCCAGGGCTATAGCAAGCCCCCCAGGCCCCTCCTACCAATGAATTTGCATGGGTGTTGCTAGGTCTGGAAAAGATCCGGGGCTACGCTAATGTCTGGACTGTAGGACTCGGGCCTAGCTATATCCTTTTGGGTGTAGCCCCTGAGCTTCTATCCGGGGCTACAACCAATAGAGCCATCACTATAGCACCCTCAGCCCCCCCACCCCCAGCAAAGCCACTGAGCTTGAGGCTTCGCACTTACAGCTAGTGCTCGCGGCAAGCACTCAGCGTTTTTGTGGCTCATGGGTGGGTGAAAACACCCGATTTTGTTTTTGGTGGGTGAAAGCCCATTGACTTTTATGGGCGGGTGTGAGAGCTACTTACGGGGCGGTTAATACCCGCCGAAAGCATGCGAGTTGAGAGGTATATACACTGCCTTGTAGGTGTCTCCTCTCTGTGGCAGCCCGGTGTGACCCTACCTGCAAGTCACATCTTGTCCCTGCACCTATGCCATTAACAACAGCCTCTACGTGTGCCAGGCAGGGCTGAGCCCCTTCTGCGGTAGCCAGCAATGTGCCCTTGTTGCCAGTCATGTTGCCCTCCACCTGTGATAATAACCCTCTCCCAACCTGCGCCCCCACCTGTGCCTGCCATTCAGCCTCACAACTCCCACTTCACACGTGAAAGCCATGCATGCCCCCCGTGCAACCCTTTTTACACCCCCCACCTCCTCCATATCAACCTACCTTTTGACTAACTCTGAATTTCACTCCGCCCTATTCAGCACACATAAACGCAAACCAGCCATTCACAAAACAACTTTCAAAACTAAAAGGCCCATTCCCAAACTTTCGAACATCAAACACGTACACCTCTAACTACAGCTAACATACTCTGCCTCTGGCCAACACATGAACACACTGAAAGCACCGGGCCGCCCCGCTGGACCCAAAGCCTTCGAGGCCTCCTACACTGCTCTCCTCGGAAGTTACACACATGTAGCGCTCAAGGTACTTCAGATCTATGTGATTACTGCGCTGCGTTTACTGCGACCCCCGAAAATGTGTCTTTTTTATTTGTACACCCTTTTCAGCCCACATGTATGTAGGGCAGTTCCCCCGCACCCTCCTTTCATCCATTAAATAACGTACAAACCAAACCCCCCATGGGGCGAAAAGGAGTTTGAAATAAAAAGTCCACATTTTCGGGGGTCGCAGTAAAGCACTGCAGTCTTATTTTTCCCTCCCCAGTAACCAAAGCAAGCCACCCTATACCAGATCCGCCACAGCGCTTGGAAACCATCAAAATGGCAGTGGTGCGCGGTACAAATCCTCCTCACCTAATAAAACCGGAGGCAGCAATCCCTCCGACACTCCTTGTGCTGCCCATTTCCACCCATCTTCCACTGCCACCTGTGCCACTCGCCACCATCCCCTCCCACCTGTGACAGTCCTTCCTAGCAACACCCTCCGTTCCTCCTGAACCAACCACTGCCCGCTCTGCTCCCATCCCTGTGACAGCAAGCTATGTGCAGCCCTGTGGCTGGTCAGCTCTGCAACTACTCCCACAGACCCAGTCAGCTCCCCCTCCTCCCCCCTCTCCCCGTCAACAACCCATGCCCCTGTGGGCACTGCAGGACCACACCCAGGACTTTAAGTAGGCCGGGATAGCCGGGGCCGAGCCCAGGCAGGCTCAGAAATATGGTTTTGAGGCGAGCCCCTGCTGGGCCTCATTAATGTCCCCTGGCAGGCCCGGCAGCTTGAGGAGAAGGCTTTTTTTTCTAAAAGCCTGAAGCTCTCGCTCATCTGCGAGAGCTTCAGGCTTCAGAAAAAAATGCCTTTTCTCCATAATGGTGGCGCAGGCACCTGCAAGACATCCCTTTCATCAAGAGATGCCCGTGGGCTGGTGCCACCATTGCAGAAGAAAAGGTGAGGCTGCTGGCCTTCCAAAGCCTGAAGCTCCGCCGCATTCGCAGGAGCTTCAGGCTTTAGAAAAAAATGCCTTGGCTTCCAGTAGCCTCACCTTTTCAGCCTTGATGGTGCTGCTGCCACTCACCAGGCATCCCTTTAGCTAAGAGAGGTAGCGTGATCGCTGCATCTCTTAGCTAAAGGAATGTCTAGTGAGGGACAGCGCCACCATTAAGGGTGAAAAGGTGTGTGTTCCCTGTGAGGCATCTCTTTAGGTAATACATGCAGAGATCAGCACCCTAACCACGAGGGGGTGGAGGGTGCTAATCTCTACAAAGGGCTGCCTGGTGGGGGTGCCTGTAGCCCATTAACATGAGGCTTGTCAAGGGGGCGTGTCCTAACGAGAGACCACGCCCCCTTAATGGGCCGGCTCATTTTCCGGTGCCACTTAAGGCACTGACCACACCCCTCGCTTTTTTGGCTGCAAAGGCAGGGAGAGATAGCATGTCAGATTAGGCACAGGATGTTCTGTGCTGTTGATAATCTCCTCCTCCCTCCCCCCATCCATTTGCCCTCACTTCCCCTCTCTTCCGCATGTCTGAGATCATTGTGTGCTTGTTTTCCTGCGAGCATTCAACCTCAGGCTGGCGGGTTGTGCTCACCAACACACTTTACCACACGTGAGTGTAGTGTCCACTCCGAGCACTGGACTCATTTGTCTCACTTATGACAGTGTTGGCGAAGCACCTGACATGGTATTAATTCAAGGCCCTTTGGGTGTAGCGCTCTGAGGCGGTCCCCACTCTGGATTCCTCTCCCCCATTTGTGTCACCCGCTTTGAACCAGTGCTGGGAGTGCGCTACGCATGATTAACTGTGGGATCCCACCAGCGATGGGGGCTGGAGCAGCTGGGGGGGGGGGGGGGGTTAAGAGGGGTATGACATTTTTGGCAAATGCGGGGAGAATTTTCCAATAGCCCTCCCCGATAAATAAAAAAACATTTCCATTTCTGGAGAGCAATTATTTATTAACACCTGGACAATAACAACCCAAGAGATGAGTGTTTCCTATGATGCTGCAAGCAAACTATAAAAGGTGCACGCTTTTAATCCTACAAGGGTTGCTTAAATACTTTCTGCAGCGCGCCTTCCTAACAGAGATACTCACGCAGTGGCGTCGCTAGGGGGGGGAGGGACTGGGGGGGCCAGCCCCCCCCCCCTGTGAAACCCTGTGCCCCCCCTGCCTAAGACAGCAGTGACCATGTTCTCCCCCTACATTTGTCTGTGCCCCCTTACTTTTGTTTTTGCCCCCCTCTGTGCCCCTCCCAAATTTGATTCCTGGCGACGCCACTGCTCACATGTATCCTGACAAGACGTTCAAGTGGTCTAGTGGGGGAAGTCTCTCAAGTGGTCTAGTGGCGGAAGTCTCTCGACTTTCATCCGAGGACCATTGCTTCAGTGCCGGCTTCGGCAACAACAAAAGAAAGTTAAAAACATGAACGCCCTTGAAGGGCATAGATGGATCTCGGAACCGATGCTCAGCGCGGTATTCGCCTTGAACACAGTCCACTCTGGGCTCTGTCACTTCTGATACCCTAACAGACAAGCACGCCTCCGTGGGTACCCATGAGTACAGCTCAAGGTCGCCATGCAACGTCAGGGCTGCTTTAAAGTGCTAGAAACTGCCCTCATGGGTGTTTAGGGTCCTTGTGCATCAGCGCCTTTCCTGATCACTCTTCACTGACGTCACCGGCATGTGAAATCTCGCAGTCTCCACCCTTCATCCCTGTGCACATCTCTCATATGTGTGTACCTCTGCTCCTCCCTCATCCTTCCTCTCCTCAGACGCCCTGTTCCATTCCTCTAGACCACGGTCTTGAATACCCCTGACACACAATACACCACTTTCAGGGCAAGCCTCGGTACTACGGTGGGGAGCACAGTATAAAAAACTATGAACATAACATAAGCCAGATGCTTGTGCATGCCTGTGTGGGTGATCATTTATAGAAAGGCCTTGATTGGTTGTAAGGGTATGTAGTGATAAAATCGCTGCAAAAATGTCACCTGTACAAAAAATCGCAGCAAAAATGCTGTGGTTTGACCCGTTAAAGGTGTTCCCCATTACACCATTTAAGGGTAGCGGGGCTTGCGGGGGTGTCCCCCGCTCCTCTCAAATGCTATAATGGGACCAGGGGTTGCAGGGGTGTCCTCCGGATCCTTGACATGGATTGCAGCGGCAAAACCACTGCCTTTTTCCCACGATATTTTGTGTCCACAGCCATTTTTAACGCAAGTTTTAACACATGGAACCGTTGTAAATTGGGTACCTATTCCTGAATCTCTAATCCAGTGTCCATGATCCTTGAAAAACCTCAAAGCCATGTTAAGGTTACGATTCAGCGAAAACCACACTAGTTAAGTGTATGGGTGACCTTATGTACTTAATTCATAAAAAATGACTTTGATACCCTGCCTCTTTAGTGGTTACAAACGCCTACTAGAAAGGTCTAGTGGCTCGTCCACTGTTTTCTTGCGTATGGGTTCGACAGAAAACTACAGTGATCTTAATGAATTCATATTTTATTTCATTAATAAACTCCCAATAAAGGTCATGTACATAAATACAACTATTTCCATGCCATTCATACAAGACACTGCTCTGCCAACAACAGGTTAAAGGCTTGAATCAAAAGGTTTGAAATACAATAGGGTCTATCAAAAGGACCGAAAACAAAAGGGTCGAACTATTATATTTAGTTAGTATTTTTTTTTTTTTTGGGGTGGTCCCACCCCAACCCCTGTTTTTGTGGTAAAAACACTTTATTTACCTAAACGAAAACCCCCCAAAAAATATATAATAAAAAAAAATTCAAACCTTTTGTTTTCGGTCCTATTGACCCGATCCAATTGCATTCAAACCTTTTATATTCGCACCTTTAACTGGACACCCCAACAACATATACTGTGCATATAAAACCAATACATATACTATGGACTCATATTTTCAAAAGTTAAAAGTGCACGGATGCTATATGATTCGACTGGGCTCTCAGGTTGCTTGTGTTCATATCATGTGAAAAAGCCCCCTCGCATGTACATGCACGGCGCTAGTGATTACAATATAAACATATGCTTCCTCTCTAAGGAGCATGAATGTTGCCTATTAGTATTGCAACTAATATTTGGGCATGTATTCAAATTTTTCCTGGGTATTATAAAATGCTGAGTGCCTATATTAAGTATAAGGTGCCTACTAGCTCAATGTATTCTAATATAGCTGGCTGCGTTTAGTTAGAGCTAATTTCTTAATCTGAACGTGCGCTAGTTTCGACGAGAACTTTGTCTTCATCAGGGCCTGACTTCCTTTATACTGCAATACAAAAAATCATAAATTTGGGTAAGTGTATATAACATAAAATCACCTGTTTACGCAATTGAAGTGGATTTATGTGTTCGAAATCGGACCCTAATTCAGGGTACCTGTTTACTTCGGTACTCTTCTCGGGTCTTGAAGGAACTAATGTCTTCTGGGCTCTGCTTAAACTGACTGAGAGGATCAATTTCGTGCTCAGTCTGGCTCTGACCATATGGCAGCATATGTTGGCTCCTGAAGAGAGAATACATCTGTGTATGGTGTCACTCCTAGGTTAACTCACATCTGCATGCCTGATTTCATCATGAATAAGGGTGGGGTGAGAATGAGGATAATAGTACAAACAAACATTAATCAAGAGATTATGATTCAGAACCTAAAAACAGTTGAGCATTGCCATTTTTTGTTCTCGATGTATCACTGTTGCGCCCGGGCATGCAGGCATATACTAATCTCATGAGATCGGTGATGCCATCACCAATATATATCACTGCATTGTTGTCCTATAGTAAGGTTCCCAGGGTATGCCAATCAGTTATGCTTCTTGTGCAGTAATCCTACACACAGAAATCCCAGACCATAACCTGTGGTTATGTCGTGTAGGAACCGTCCACAGGACTTGACCATAGGCCCTCTATCTTCTCTGGACAAAGTGTGATCTGCTGCCATGTCTTGGTCACACTGCCCTCGTGGGATGAGCCTATGACGAGGCCCTTAGCACAGACCCTCCCACCCCCTGGAGTATTACAAGAGCAGTGGATATTGAACCCTCTAAACACAATGCCAGGTCTTGTGTACAGTGGAATTGTTTAGAGTGTTCAGTACCCACAGAGTTTGGGAAAAGATACTGGGCCTCATTACACGAATGGCGGTAAGGGATTACCGGCACCGGCAAGGGCACCGGTGCCGGTAATCCCTTACCGCCCTACTACGAGGTCCCTTTGCTGGTCCCTACCTTAACGGCTGGTTTTAAGGACGGGACCCACAAAGGGACCTTGGAGGCAATTACGGTACCGCAATTTGCGGTACCTTAATTGCCGCCTTCCCTATTCCCATTGAGCCCTATGGGGGCTCAAATGGGAATGGGGAAGGGCCAATGGTGAATCGGGAATCACCGCCCGCCAACCTTGGAATGGGGCGGTAATTCCGCCATTCACCATGGCGGGATCAGTAAATTAGCGGCGGCAACCATGGCGCTAATAGCGCCATGGTTACCGCCTTCCGTGTAATGAGGCCCACTGTACACATGGCTGGTCTTTCACCATGCTCTCTGCAGAGATACCCTGCCCAAATTACACACTACTGATGAGCAGTGCATTGTAGGAAGAATTTATGGTGGTGGTGGTGTTTGCTATAATGGGTGGATTTCAGAGGGTTTTTTGGGGGTGGTAAAATCTTGACTATAAAAGGTTTGGCTTCTGTACAGGTATTAAAAAGGCTTTTGTGGGGAGGCAATAGCCACCCAATGCCCATGTACTCACAACCTTTCCCCAACTGTTGTCATCTTATGGTTGAGTAGTATCATTATGGCAGCAGCTGGAAAATTCCTGTCTCATGCTTATACAAAAGCACAAACTGTTGGCTTTGCCAGTGCTTGTTTTGTTCTGGGAGTCATTTACTTCCAAAACAAGTAATAACTTTCAAATGTGTACGCTTCAAATTGTATGACTGCCTTTCCTAAAAAGTTAACTGAACTACTGATTATGTTAGATGAAGAAATGACCAGTGGCTCCGGGTTCGAAGTGTGTTGGTTGTGAACATTACCATAGGCTGGTAAAGAATTTATATGGGAGAGGAGACTGGTTTGAGAGTGGGGAGGGTGTGGGGGGTTACTGCAGGATGTTATGGAAAGATAGCCGCTGTTTTCATTGTTGATGAAGATATAGCCACTTAAAGATATCAAGTTTTCCCACAAAAAGACCATTTGTCACGTTAGTTTTCCCACAAAAAGACCATTTGTCACGTTATATTGAGACTACCCTTTACCTGGGGAGTTCCTTCCCACCCCCAATCAATGAGCCCTGCAATACTCGCTTACATTTTTAGCACTGGCCTTACTGAAGACTCATATGGAGTCACACAAATCTCCCCCCCCCACTCCCCTTTGCCTACAGCGAGCCAAGAACCAGGCCGGGCTATAGGAAATATATTTGTTTTTATTTGAATGGTAAACAATGGAGATCACACTAAAATGATACCCTCCACCTTCTTTGTGGCTCACAATTAAACTTCTGGTTACTCAAATAAATCACACAAGTTGGGTGGGAAAAACACAAATCACAATACTTTACTTTACACAGTTTTCACTTCAAGAAATAATCAAACTGGTCAATGAAGAAAGGCAATTTACATATGTAGTGCTGTGCAATTTTGATTTTCCTGCACGCTTAAAAGGATAGCAGTTTGGTTTCTAGATTGGTACACATGCATATGGTAATCATGATTTCACCCACACTTTTGGTGATTTAGCGCTTTGTTTTCAGATACCCCCCTCACTGAAAGATCTGTGTTGGGGAAGCCGGACAGAACAATCAGGATGATTTAAGAATTTGGATTTTCAGCCCCCCTCCACTTAAAGACACTTGTTAGGGGAAGTTGAACAGAAAGATTGCCCAGTTACATTACAGGCTATATTTTTCAGCGCACACTGGAAATGGGCTTTGTTAATTTCGAATTTTAACTAAAATCATCCTGTAGTGTTCTGCAAAATGGGGAATTAATTAAATTAATATTTTTTGTTCAATGGGCTAAGGATCCACACAGTTTTGCCTCCCCCCAACCAAGTATAAAGGGAGAGGATTTAAGACAAGCAGACTCCCCCACCTTTTGTTTTCAAATAGCGCAATTCTATGTAAATTTAAAACATCTGTTTCAGGAACATCAGCTGCATTTCAGGACCCTCTCGGAAGACAGGGCAGGTGTCTGGCCACTATACTCTCAAGGATGGTCCCCAGCTCCATAGGACCCAGTCAGCTTTTAGACATTCCCAACAATAGATCAATCCACCCACATGCAATTTCAGCAAAATCTCCTTTTGGGGGTTTCTTGCAGCTGTCACATGGTAAATTTCAGCAGCTCTGTCCCTTGCCCCATAGTGCATCCACTTTATATTCCAGTAATGACACCATCAAGATTTCTATTTTGCGCAGTGCCATGCAAGAGTTCCCACAACCACGATTGGACAGTCACCCTTCTCTCTCCTCCCAAATCCAGCCTCTCTCTAAGAATTGGTTTAGGAGTCTGGAACGGACATATGGCAGCTTCCACTTGAAATCTCCTTTTGTTCCCATGTCAACTTTTCATCAGAAATTAGTTATGTTGCCAAACATTAGAATTTACTAGTAACTGCCATTATTATATATATATATATATATATATATATATATATATATATATATATATATATATATATATATATATATATATATATATATATATATAATACACCATTTTGCACAGGCGTTTGGCAATATTTTGCCGTTTTTACAAAAATCGTAATCATTAGGAACATGCAATTTACTCCCCACATTCTTAATTTTACCCTCCACCAGTTTGCCAACTATCAAATTCAGAACATGTTCAGAACAGCCAAGAACACCTTTTAGCTGGACATTACAATTCCCTAAGTCGTACGTGGATGAATTGTATTTCAACAAAATCGCTGAGAAATTATCTAACTTATGACACAAAAATAAAGGCACTATGACTTATGGGACCAGAGTTTATTTTTTATTAGTCTCTTTGTTGTTTGAAGTGCAGGCTGTAAATACCTGGAATGCACCACCCACACAGAGTTCCCCTTCCCCACATTCCAGTCATGCACTGGCTAGAACATTTGGCTTGCACAGAATTGCCTTCAGAGACGGCGGGTCTGGGGACACTTCGCTTTCAACACCCTTCCGACAGGCCTCATTTTATTGCAGTTGTAAATAGTGGGGTTGCACAAACCAGGCTTGAAGTGGGGCAATCCATTTGCAAATTCTGCCCAGAGACCCACCATTTGTGCTTGGCTGAAAGGAACTCACATATTTCATTTTTTTCTAACCTCAGCCTTGATTCTTTGACATACGGTGTGTTTTACTGATCAGGGTTCACCTTGCTTTTGTGCTGAAAGTACAGGACTGTTTCTTTCAGTCATTAATAAAATAAACTTTTAATTATCTGCTGTTCGTTTTTCTGCTGAAAAGTGGGTCCGAATTGTCACAGTAAACCACCTTTTGATGGCTGGCATTTTCAGTGAAAATGCTGCATTTATTTCTCAGCTAGTAATGTGATGTGCTCTTCCAATCTGCACGTGGATTACATTTTTGTTTTAGCTTTCTCTGACTTTCCACTGCAGAAAGACACCCACATAGTCTGCCTCGGGTCTAGAGGAACTTTTCCTGGAAACAAAGTGGGCTTTTCTTTGAAAATGTTTGCCTGCATTTTGCATGTGAAGCATAATACACATTACTTTTTGTCAACACACACAATTAGCCTGATTTATAGAATTATTTGTGTGAAAAACGCAGATTTGCGCGCATTTCTGCCCGAAAAATCCCCATACTTCAAACAGGGATTTTTGGGCAGAAAAGGCGCGCAAATCTGGGTTTTTCATGCAAATAATTCCATGAATCAGGACCTATGTCTTTTCCCTGACATCTTTATGTTAGCAGGGGAACATTTTTCTCATGTCTTGCTTCAAACTGCGAACACGCATGCAAGGCTGGTTTGGTGTCAATGTTTGAAACTCCTGTTTTTCATGTGAAAGGGACCTTTGAATTTCTTCTGCCACTTGTGAATTAAAATGCTGCTTTTCCTTTTTGTAATGATAGGTAGGCCTTTTTCACATGGCCCTTCCTTGTGTTACTTGCAGAAACCCCACAGTCTGCTTTAATAGGCCCATTTTTAGTGTGAAGGTTTTGTTATAAAGGCTTGCAGGTCATTATTTCAGTGGGCCCTTCAGTTCCGCTGGTTTGGGGCCTTTGATTACACCCCACATGGGCCCCTGTTCTTCCAAGATCATTTTGTGGGGAAGAGCAGGGCAGAATGGGGTTTTCATCCGAAGACTCATTTCTTTTTTTTCTCATATTTTTCTTTCAGTTGGAGCCTGTCCAGCTCAATTTCCTTCATTAAGGAGTCAGCACTCCAGCCTCCACATCTGTCTTTGGGTTGGGGAGTGTAGCATAGCCCCCCTTTCCTCCTTGGTTCCGGGATCTCTGGGGTTTTTCCGGACTCCTCTCTTGCCTTCAGGCTGGAAGTGAATGTTAATGTTAAAGGTATTTATATAGCGCACTGTCACCAAAGGAGTTGGTCTCCAGGTTGATCCGTAAACAAAAAAGTGGGGGTGGGTTAGTGGGTGAAGAGGGCGTAGGAAAGTGAGAGGTGGTGTACTGTTGACAGCTTCAGTTCGGTTTTCACTGTGTGCTGAGTTTGGGTGTGCATATAGGATCGAAGCAAGTCTTTGCATGCTGTTGTTGCGATCTATGTGTTGATTGTTGTTGTGGTGTGGTGAAGTCTGTGCGGTTTGCTGTGAGAGAGGTGGTTGTGTGGGTTTTTGTGTGAATTAGGTATGCAGAAATTTGAGGTTTTGGTTAGTGGGTTGTGTGTCTCATAATCCTTGTAGTTTTGTTATATGTATCAGGTTGTCATACTGGGTAGGTATATTCTTTCTCTTAGTTTACAGACTGTCTAGTTTCTGGGGCGATACCGTGGCTGATTTCTAGCAAATTTATTGGCTTAGTAGCCCCGGTTGGGCGAGCATTATCCCCTAGTTCGACAGTGTTGTTATATTATCATTCACCAGCTCCTTTCTATCTATTTACTGTCGGTAGTCCATTGGGTAGGTATATTCTTCTCTTCCCTTTCCTGACTGTCTAGTTTCAGGGCCAGTGGTGAGGCTGGCCTCCAGCTAATTTATTGAGCTTAGTACACCCAGGAGGGCGAGCATTATCCCTGCTTAGGTAATGGTGTTATATTATCATTCCCCGTTCCTTCCTATCTTTTTACTGTCTGTGTTCCATTGCGGCCTGTGTTTACAAGGTGAGACAGGTTTTATTGCTGGGTCATACCTTTCTCTCCTTCCGATTGATCTGTGGGTGTTCTTTGGTATGTTTCGATGTGGTTTGTCTTTTAATTGAAAAGTGGATATGTTGCAGATCCGTATAGCCTTACTTTATAAGGGTTGATGACTTAGTGAATCAGGATAGGTTCTTCTCTCAGCCTAGTTCTGCTGTGTATGTTCTTATAGGCATTCTTGCTGGTTATGGGTTGAAGAGCCATGATTTGTGGAGTTTCCTGAATTCTAGGTGATCTCTTATTTTTGTATGTTCTTTAGTAGTTTGTTCCAGGTTTTTGGGGAAAGGTGATAAAAAGAGGATCCTCTGAGTTTTCTCTTGTTGTATGATTTGGGTTCCAAAAGGACGTTACTGCTGGATCTGAGTGGCCTTGTAGTGTGATGTATGTTTAGTTTTCTTCTGAGCCGTGGATTGCTCTGTGCGTTATGCACATTGATTTGAACTTGATCCGCTGTTTGATGGGTAGCCAGTGTAGCATTTTCAGCGCTGGTGCGATGTGTTCTCTTCGAGGTAGTTTAAGGAGCAGTATGGCCGCCGCATTTTGTATGCATTGGAGTTTATTTAGGAGTCCTTCAGGCATGCCTCGATATAGGCTGTTGGCGTAGTCTAATCTCGACATGATGAGGGCGTTGACGGTAGTTGTTTTGTTGGCGAATGAGAGGAATGGTAGGATCCTTTTAGCCGATCGCAGGAGAAAGAAGCATTTCTTGATTAGGGCATTTACTTGTGTCTCTAGAGTGAGTTTGTTGTCATCAGGACTCCCAGGTTTTTTACAATCGATGATGGTGCTGAGGTTTCACCAAGTTCAGTTGGCCATGGGATGTAGAGGTTGTCTTCTCTGTTTTTTGTGATGATCATTATTTCTGTTTTGGCTGGGTTGAGTTTAAGGTAGTTTAAGTTCATCCAGTTGTATATTCCACGAAGGCAGTTCTCTAGTGTTGAGTTGTCTTCTTGTGAATCTTGTATTTTGTATATTGTTTGTGTGTCGTCAGCGTAGTTGTAACAGGTGAGGCCATGTCTTTCGATGATTTTAATTAGATGTGACAGGTAGATGTTGAATGGTAGTGGCGAGAAGGATGATCCTTGTGGGACTCCGCATGACGATTCTCGTGGGCTTGATTTGTAAGGTTTCATCCATATTGTTTCTGTTCTGTTTGTTGGGAAGGATCTGGGTAGCTGGGTAAGGGATGTTGGAGATGGGTATGTAGCTGGTGAGGTCCTCTACGTTTTCTGTTGTATCCTTGAGGAGTGGTTTGATGTATGCTGATTTGAAGGCTTGAGGCACTATCTCTGTTGAGATTGATTGGTTTAGGACGTTCCTGTAGTATTCCATTGGTGTTCCTTGTGAGAGGATGGATTTGTAGATGTCAGGGGGGCAGGAATCGGCGAGGGAGCACAATTTGTTGCTTTGATTTACGAGTTTGATGAAAGTCTCCATTGATATGTGTGGGAAGTTTCGGAGTTTGTTCTGGTGTTCCTTTCATCAGTGAGTGTCTTCAGTGTTGTGAACTTAATTATATTTAAATAGAAAAAAAGAGGGTCCATACTTTGTACACAACATATTTCGCCGAAGATTTACACAGAATTGACAAAAACAACAGCATACAATTATAACACAAGACATTTTCACCATTTCACAAAACTGTATTTATTTATTCTTTCTCTTTACAATGAGCACTAAGAAAATTACAGGTGAACTTCCAGCGATGGCTACTATGTGTGTGTGTGTGTATGTATATATATATATATATATTTTAGTTTTCATCTGATATTTCATCCTCCCTTTTCATTACTCAGATGGTTCCTCAGCTCGACTTTCATTTGGCTCCTCAATCAGTCGTAAAACTTGTCTGGGATGACTGCTTTTCGACTGATTGCTGTGAACCCATTTCTCTTCTGTCTGGTCTCCTTTTGGGATGCAGATCTTGTAGGCAACAGGTGATATTTTATCTACAATTTCAAAGGCACCACACCAAGACAGGAGAAAGGTTTTCTCCTTGGTCTGATTCCTTTGAAAATTGTACCTGTAAACCATGTCCCCGTCATACTCTTTCTTGGTGGTCTTTAGATCATAATACGTCTTTATTCCTTTAGTTGACATGTCTAAACTGTGCTGAGAATAAGCAAAAGTATGCTGGGGGTGCTTCCTTAAATTTTCAATGTACTCCTGACTGGTGGGCACATTTATCAGTGTCTTCTTTTGAGTTCTATAGAGCAGGTGCTGAGGTAACACAATTTTACATCCAGTCATAAGCTCAAATGGAGACATCTTTGTTGCAGAAGATGGTGTAGACCTAATAACCATCAGGACCAGCGGTAATCAGATGTCCCAACTGGGTCCAGAGTCTGCCACAAACTTCTTTAAGATACACACAATTGTCTTGCTGTATCTCTCTACTCCCACACCCCAGTCCGCCCCCCCGGCTTGAGGACAGGCGGTAGGCAATGTACAGTGTTCTTTTTTCCCCTAGAATCTCCCACATCTTCGCCATCACCTCACTGGTAAAATGGCTTCCTCGGTCCGACTCAATCCTTTGCGGGGGGCCAAATCGAGAGAAGATATTGTTGATCATTAGTGCAGCAGCTGTTTCCACCTGACAAATCGGGGTTGGAAGACCTACCTACTTTGTTATGCTATGTTACTTTGCATTTATATAGCGCCTTATGTATCATTGGTATGATCTCAAGGCGCTGGTAGGTTGAACGCCCTCGGGAACCGTAGTTCAAGTCAGTACAGAGAGAGTGAGTCATAAGGTGCATGGGTGCACCGGATATGTGTTCAGCTGGTGTGGCACTTGCATGATAGCTGCTTCTTAGCGGTAGGTGTGGTGGTTGGGAGGTTAGGAATATGTGTTCATTCTGATGGGTTGGTATCCAGACTGATATTGGCTGCGTTAGGCCTGAGGAGATGCACAGGCTAGCGGGTGTGTTGAGCCAGCTGTGGTTAATTAGGAAGATGAGCAGTATATGGTGGGTGTTAGTATGAGAACAGCTATACCGAATGTGTCATAGTATCGCTGTGTTCTAGTTGAGTGGTGGTGTATAGGAGAGAGTAAGCGTGGTGATGTGATATGGTGGTTTTTGGTAAGATTTGTTGAGATCGAGCGCACATCTGAACAGTTTATTCTATCGGTTTTATTCACTCAGTCCGTTCAATCATCTTCGTTTGTTCATACTTTTCGGCTGGTTCATCATTTAGTTTACTAGTCTTACCATTCATTACATCCGCTGCATCTATTCTATTCACTCCACTTGTTCCATCTAGTTTATCCGTTCCGCCCACTCCATCCGTTCCGCCCACTCCATCCGTTCCGCCCACTCCATCCATTCCACCCACTCCATCCATTCCATCTGTGGCATCCGTTCCATCCGTGTCGTCCGTTTCGTGCACACCGTCCGTTTTGTGCACAGCGTCCACTCCGTCTGCTCCATCTGTTTTATGCGCTCCATCCGTTTAATGCGCTCCATCCGATCCGTCCACTCCATCCGATCCTTCTTCATCCTTCCACTTTATCCGTTCCATCTTCTTCATTTCTTACATCCACTGCATCCGTTACATCCTCTCTGTCCACTTCATTCCTCTCTGTCCACTTCATTCCTCTCCGTCCACTTCATTTGTTCTATTCAGTGTATCCGTTTTAATTTACATTGGCAGTTTTAGTTTTTGATTTTTCTCGCTCGGGTCTTGATGCTGGATTGTTATTTTTGATATAGCAACCTTGGGCTGCTGTCTTTGTTGCTGTTATCCTGTTTGAGTTAAGAGTCGATTTTAGGGGAAGAGCCACGTTTTCAGTAATTTGCAGAAAGACATGAGGTCCTCTGTGAGTCGGATGTGGGGTGGAAGTGAATTCCACAGAGCAAGGGCCAGGGCTGAGAATGATGATCCACCTAACCTGACTGAGTTGGTTTTTGGTATCACTAGGAGGCCGGCAGAGCTTGATCTTAGAGTGCTTGGTGGATGGTAGGGTTTTAGGGTTTCCTTCGTCGATGACGTCGATACGTTGTCCCTCGAGGGCCTCCGTCGAGGGTCGACGCCACCGGATGTCACACATAGGATGCACGGCGCCCGCAGCCCCAGTTGTAGTTTTTCCCAGAACGTGTGGTACCAATCTCCTGCCAGTATGACTGCAGAAAGCCTTGCGGAAACGTAAGCTGCAATTGCATAAGATGTTCTGTAGAGGGGCAGATGTGGAATACGTCGGAGGAACATCCCATCGAAAGAACGTTACCAGATAAGGTAAGTAACTTGTTCTTCGAGGGGATTGTGTCCTCTGACATATTCCACATCTATGACAGACTTCCAAAGCAGTACCAACGTATGGAGGTGGGAAAAAGAATTTACAATTTCTTAAATTTAGAATGCCCAATCAAATTGCTGAATAGAGGACTGCCTTACCAAAGGCCAAATCCTGGCCAAGGAATAATGTTGCACAATCGTATGGCCAGAGGCCCATGTGGCTGCTTCGGAACACCCCTCTGTAGGGCAGTGGAGGCAGCCATACCTCTAGTAGAGTGAGCCCGTAAGCCTACTGGAGGGTCCTTTCCCGCCAAACGGTAACACTCAGAGATCATCAAAATGATCCATCTGGACAAGGTTGGCTTGGAAACAGCCTGACCTAAACACCTTCCAGCGTAACCAACAAAGAGCTGATTGTCCACTCTGACCCGTGAGAGATAGAAACTCAAAGCTCTCCTAGGATCTAACCTATGGAGCCTCTTCTCTCCCTTACCAGGATGTGGAGGAGGATAAAACGCCAGAAGAATTATCTTCTGGCTCAAATGGAATTCCAACACAACCTTCGGAAGAAAAGAAGGCCGCGCCCTAAGGACAACCCTGTCCTTATGGAACACAGTGAAGGGTGGTTTGGTGGAAAGTGCCTGCAACTCACTCACTCTGCGTGCGGAAGTAACCGCAACTAAAAATACAGTTTTAAAGAACAACTGTTGCAACGGACAAGAATGTAAGGGCTCAAATGGAGCTCCCATTAGGAACTTTAAAACCAAATTCAAATACCATCCCGGCACCTAGAAAGGCGACGGTGGAAACCCATTACTTAGCCCTTTTAGAAACTGATTAATCAAAGGGATCTTCAAATAAGGACATTCCTCAGACGAGCACTTAAATATGGACAGCGCCGCCAGGTAACCCTTAACGGTACCCACTTGCAGGCCTTGTGGGCTAAAGAAAGCAAAAAAGACAAGACCAAAGGAATGGAACATTGACAGGATACACATTCTGTACCCTGCACCAGTCGCAGAACTTTCTCCAACTGCAACGGTACAGGGATTTCATTGCGGGCCTTCTGGCCGAAAGCAACACCTCCATCACGTCTTCGGGGAGGTTTCAATCCTTATTCCTCAACCTTTCAGATACCAAGCATGAAGGCTGAGGGATTTGACCTCTGGATGGAGAACCCGGCCCCCCTCCCATGAGAGCAGATTGTCTCGGTAGGGAAGACTGCGTGGAGGGCAGACGGACATGTCGAGAAGGTCCGGGTACTACGTTCTCCTGGCCCATGCCGGAGCAATAAGGATCATCCAGGAACCAAACCTCTGTAACCTCTGCAACACCTGTGAACAAGTATATTAGTCAACATGTACTTGTTTCTTCTAGAGGAGCAAATTACTGGCACAATGAAATCGACTTGCAAATCTGACCAAGGCAGTGCCATTCCCCTTTTTTGTAGGGGAGCTCTGTGTGAGTAAACTGGGTTGAAATTGAGCACACACAAGACACCCCTTTAGCTAAGTGTCGAGGTCCTGGCCCATGTGTGGGCAGTAAACAACCTTGCGCAATATTTCTAATGTCGTGTGAAACCCTCTATGACTGGCAGTGGCCATGTCATGGGCGTGGTTCAACATCAGTCCTTGGAATGAAGTAGGTACCATCCGCTGGTCCCAGCCACATAGGGTTCTCCTTACCAACAAACCGTCTTGAATCCGGAACATGTTGGAAAACTTCATCAATACCCGGGGATCCTCTTTACTGGTATAATCCAGTGTCTTCAATGTGTTGATAGAATTTTCCAACAATCGAGTCCTTTTCATCTGCAGTGATCAAATCTGCCTCTAATCTGCTTCGCTCTAGCTTGTAACTACCGCCCTGGGGACATTACCCGACTGGTAATGCCCCCCTTCTCAGGTTCTATTTCTTTAGTATGTTGGTTTAGAACCATGCTAAGGTGGCAATCGCTGCCCTGAATAACCAGCGTGTTCCTATGAGTATCTTTGTTATGCCGAAAATCATTTACCGAAACTCAATTAGTGTCAAGTGTCAAACCATTCTCTTATAACTCACTCCCCTTGAGCCATGTTTGGCCAATATTGTGCTCTACGACTGGGCATGCGGTTGTAGTGTTCCTATTCTAAATGCAGGGCTGAGAGTACCAGAATCCCCAAAAGAAGGGTTGATGATTTACACCAGGGGTTGCCAAACTGCCACCCTCCAAATGTAAGGCCTGAAACTCCCAACATCACTCTACTGACTATGCTGGTGCTGAGGGGAGTTGTAGGCCCGAACATCTCAAGGGTGACTCGTTTGGCTACCCCTGATCTGCACACGCCGGACCTGTGGCAGCTTTGGACTTGTGCATTTCTCCAGCTAAAGGGTAGTGGTGGGGGGAGTCCTCTCTGTCTTCTAAATATCATCTTCCGAAACAATTTTGCACCACTCTCGTGGTTCATACTATCATTCCCTGATCTTTTCTGTTTCTTTCTGTACGCCGCCACTCACTGTATCTTAATAATTGATGGTTGTGGTTCTCCTGCGCCCTATTTGATCACAGCTGCTTGTGATTTTTTTGCAGTCGAGTTGAATTTCATGCCTAGAGAGACCGCTCTCTTTAAATGTTCAATAAACCACATCTCTGAAATGGGCTACAACGCTTTGCAGCATATCTGACCACGTTCCAAACCAGGGCAGACCGTCTCTCAGGACGTGACATCATCGCTTCCTGCACATGCACCCAGCTCATCAGCGGTGATATCATCACTGTGGGCTAGCGTGTTCCCTTTTTTTTCGGGTGTTGTCTTTTATGCTGTTTCATCATCTTCTTCAACCTGGAAATGTATTTCACAAACAGATGGGAAGAAAGAGGCACTTGATAATTTCTTTTGTCAATGTGTTAAACCTTTTAAAGGGACAGCACTTGACTGTAATGTACACCGCTTGTAAAGATAACTTGTATAGCTCTCAAACTGAAGGTACCCTAATGCTGTAATGATTGGAGAGCAGGGTTCGAACCTGGGGGGAGCTGGGAGATATTTAGCTCTGGGTGTTGCCTAGAAGAGCCTTGTTAACTTGGCATCAACAGCTTCCAGGAGCTACTGTAGGCTTCCCAGTCCAACTGATGCCGAAAATACACACCAGTGTGAATTTAACTCTGCGCATTTGGGACAACCTATTAACAAACATTAGGACACATCAATACAACATTTAAAGCATAAGAGGTCCTAAATAATGGACAAAAGGCTATGTTTACTTCTTATGTGGAAGTTAGATTTGCAGAATGGAATGTACTAGCTCCTGGTTCCCCATTGGTAACTCCTTGTCACTGGTTAATGCTGCGTACCCAGGAGCTGTTTTTAGCTTCTGCTTATCAAATGTTACGTTTTGGTCCCTGGAGCGACAATCAATCAACAAAGTGGTACTCGTTTGAGCAAACTCAAAAAGAGCAAAGGCTAGACTGGCATGCAGGAATTGGACCCTGAAATCTGCAGACACTTTAACCCTTTGTGCTATTTTACCACATTAAAGATCACACAGCCAGCTTACTGCACTGTATGACCATCTACAGTCAAAAATGGATTGGCGGTAGAGGACCAGTGCTGCCGCCCGTGGCAGAAATTGTGGAAGTTCTGGGTCTCTGCATCTTCATCTGTTAATATGCAGACAATATGCTATAACTGCTAGCTCAGGAGATGGCAGCATAGTGGCTGTGCTCCTGTGCCCTGAATGGATTGAACCTTCTTTCATAATGGCTGATCAAAAAACAGAAGAAACTTTCCAACCAGCGAAGCGACAAAAGGGAAGAGATGATTCTAACACCGAATCAAGAGATGATAAACTTCTGGATCTCCTCACCAAAGTAACTCTTGACATTGCTGAGATCAAGGCAAAGATGATCAACACTGAAGAGAGGTACTCAGATGTGACTACCAAGGTTTCTGAAATAAATTGAAGATCATCTAACAGCTGCTGATGAAAAAACTATGAAACTTCATGATAAAATCAGAGAGTTGGAAATACAGAATGGAAAATTACTACTTAAATTGTCTGAGCAAGAAAATTTCTCGAGTAGAAACAACATCAGGCTGGCTGGCTGGCTTTCCAGAAAATGTGGAGCGTGGAAACCCAATGATCTTTTTGGAGAAGGCTTTGGTTTCAATTTTGAAATTGGACCTGAATACCACCTTGGAAATGGAAATGGAAAGGGCTCATAGGGCGTTGGGCCAGAAACCAGCACTGTGCCAAAGACCAAGGCATTTTATAGTGAAATTCTTGAGATTCCCCACAAGAGAACTGGTCTTGAAAAACATCACGTGAGTTGGGTGATTTAATGTTGGGTGGAAATAAAATGATGATCTTTGGAGATTTAAGCAAAGATGTTTTGGACAAAAGGAGGCTGTTTAATGCTGCCAAGGAAAAAGCCATGATCAAAAAGTTGCAGTATTACATGGTATATCCTGCAATTTTGAGGGTGATTGTGGATGGTCAGACACATTCTTTCTCGGATCACAAGATTGCAGAAACCTTTTTGTCTGATTTGGAGAATACACCCATGGATACTGTGTCCGGATCTCAGAGGACTGTTTCAACAAAGAAAAGAAGATGACTACTGGGAGAGGAACAGGTGTTTACAATGTGTTGACTCTTTCACCTTATTTTGTTTTATTATTTGCTTTCTTATATTTTACATTTAATAGATTTGGATCATTTTAAATGTATAATATGTCTTAATTGTGAGCAGAGTTCGTTATTTTCGTTAAGTTCGAATGTTCATGGAAGTTTGCACAATGCTCTGGGGCTGCAAGAGATTTAGAGGAAAGGACTCTATTACGTGTAAGGGGAGACGCTATCCTGTACTAGGTCACATGACATTGGGGTGTCATCCGGCTTTACATTGATTAGATGCGTCGGCGTCGGTTGGCGAGTGGCTGCGTGGGAAGCCGGGGGGCAGGGTTTAATAAAATGCAGGAGTTCGAGGTGGCGATATGGCATTACCAAGGATTGATTTTCTCATTGGGAGTCAAGGAGTGAGCCGACAGTGCAATGAACAAGAACGGTCCTTTTTTTTCAGGTACTGATGTGGTTGTTGGTTGTCCCTCCTTACAACCTGCTGAATTGGTGCAATGATTACATCCGCGGTTGATTAACAATATTGTTGGGGGTGGGGGAGTGCTATTAATGTATGTTCACGTTTGTTTAGATATGTACTGAATTACCGCTCCTGTCTCCGACATCTAATCCCTTAATATGCGTTTTTTTGTACCAAGAGGTGGTTGCTGGGTCTTTTTTTTCAGATTTTCAGTTTCCCGGCACTTACTTTTTCTTTTTCTTTTCGAATTTCCTAAATTATACTTTTAGGGGCGCAAGTTCACAAGAGTAATCAAGAGGCTATCGGACTGCTGGAAAGGGGCAGTCTGAGTCAAATACTCCAGAACCGCCACCTCACATCGAGTTCACAATGTATTACGGTCCCACACGCATGTGGTATACGCCACTGCCAAGGATGACACGGTTGAAATGGCTTAGTATATTTACACATTTTTTTTTGCTGGTGTTTGCTAAGTGGTGTTATGGTGTGAACACTCAAGGGGATACTGACTTTTGGACAACACATTTGTGTATTGTCTAAAACACATGTGACATTTACATAAGTATCATTTGTGGCACTATTGGTTTTGAATGTTTGCTACCGGCCTATTTGTCACAGGGCCATAAGTGAGGGTGAATATATATATGTGTTATATTGTGGTGGATAGAACCACAATTGTGTATAGGGGGTATGAGGGGCTGAGAGAGGAGTAGTGCATGTTTGCATATTCAATGTTAATGGTTGTGATAAACAGAGACAACATTTTTCTTTTTTTATGAAGGCAGTCTGGCTATGATTCTGTGGTTCAGCATTTGTTGAATGTTCCTGTATTTTGACTGCTCTCACAAGACAAACCTGCTTACCTGCTTGGTGGGAGTCTAATGCTGCGAAGCGTTGTTTTTTCGGATTAAGTACTTTGTGGTGGGTACAAGCAAAACATCTTTGGTAGTTCTATTCTTCAGCATGCTGCATTAGATCATAACTCATTGACTGTTTTCTATAATATGAGTGCTATGAACTAACGGGTAGTATGGACAATGTGATTTTCCAATGCACTTGTATTTTTGAGTTATATAATTCGGTTGGAGGTGTGAGGTAAAGATATTGTTCTCTCTTCATCAGGTTGGGTGGGAAATTTGTTGATGTGGTATTAATCTAAGAAGGATGGTGGAAGAGGAAGGGATGAATGATGGGATGAATATTATTGAAGGGGGCTTTATGGCTAGTTCTTCTGGTAGAGGGGATTACTGGTTTATCGGCGCATAGACATTTTTATAATTATGATATGTTTAAAATAGTGCTTGATTTGGGGGTTTGAGCAGAGTAACAGGGGATCTCCTTTGAATAAATTGATTATCAGAAGATTATTTTAAGAGGTAGGGGGTTAGATAGTATATTAAACCTACACTTTTATGAACAAAAATACTAAGAAGGGCTGTACTGATGTTAAGTATATAGGATTGGGCGCAGGACCCTAGGGTTACAGTTCAGTAGTAAAGTTTTGTGATTTTGGACATTATCATTCAGTCCTGTTTAATGGACTATCTGGAATTAAAATGCTTTCTTTATGTTGACTGTTGTATGTCTATGTTTACTGTGATGTATGTTTGTTGGGGGGGTTGGTTCAATGTTCTACACTGACTTTAAGTTGAAGCTGTTATCTGTAGGATTTTGGAACTTAATGTACGGATTTCGACCTTCAAGTGGATGTTCTGGATGGCTCAAGCAAATAGTATAGTTGTTTGTGTTTGTTGAATTTAGATGGGGTCCTTGGATTTTGTGACGTGGAATGTTAAAGGACTGAATTGTCCAAAAAAAGGAAGAACTGTGATGGTTAAGTTAAGACGTGAGATGGCAGATGTTATTTTCTGACAGGAAACGCATCTAATAGAACACCCGGATAATTTTTATGGGGCATCAAAGCTTATGAAGTTTCTGTTAAATTGTTACTTGGGTAGCTCGAGGGGGGTGGGTTTGCTGCTTCAGAAGAGCCTTGGAATGGTGGTTGAAAATATACTCATGGATGATGGTGGGCAATATATTTTAGCGGATGTAAGATATGAGGGGAGAAAAATGACTATGGGCTCAGTGCAAGTCCGTACTCGAACGGTATTAGTTTTTTTAAGGAACTGACAGATTCATTGAAAAAGATGAACAGTGATTGTATCATCCTTGAAGGTGATTTTAATTGCGTTTTGCATGCCACATTGGATAGGTTATCAACGTCTAGATTCACGGGTCTTGGGCTGAGGGGTGCCTTTCGGGATTTTATTGATACTTTTGCTCTGGTGGATAGTTGGAGGTCACTTCATCCCAGAGAGAAGGGATTTTCCTTTTATTCCTCAGCTCACAACTCTTACTCCAGACTAGACTATTTGTTGATCTCGGATAAAATGATTGATGAAATAACTACAGTAGAAATTGGAGAGCGGTGTCTTTCTGATCATTCGCTGGTGAGGTTAAACATGATTTGGAATGTGCATCGCCCTTCCAGGGTTATGTTACGCTCACCTGGACCCCACAGGGGTGTCGATCGGACCCGGACAGCTATGGTCTCCTTCAACGTGATGCGTAGTGCAGAGATGACTGTCTGGACTGGCCCGCCTAGTCTTGTCTGCTGGACCTGAAGAATTATTTTCCTGCAAGTAGAGACAGGGATTGACCACCTGTGGGTTTTAGTGATGGCCTCCCAATGGTTATCGCTCTCCCCCACTAATCTCCTCCGATATCCCCTTAGTAACCTCACCTTATGTTCGTAAAAGATGAGCTCTCCATCCTGCGTGTCTTGCAGAGACGCGTAGATACCAGTTACTTCACTCGTTGGAAGGCGTTGGGAGAGTTCCGGTAAGTATTGACTCTGAAGTCCCTGGCGGGACTGGTAAGTATCAAGTTCAAAGAGTTCAATGTGCCCGATGTTCACTCTTGTCCCCTTCCTTCCTTAAGTTGCAACTGAGTTTGTGAGAAGAAGGTCTCGTAGCTGCTGCTGGCGTTCAGGTAAGAGTCTGTGTTACGCAACGCTGTCCGGTAACTATTGCATTCGTTAACGTGTTGTTTTTCTCCCTCTTTACAGATGCGACATATGAAAATGTGGAGAGTTATCGAATAATACCGCCGGTGGTAAATCAGGTAAGTCTATGGTGGTAAGAGGTTGTATTTGTTGATTCCCTTGACTCACTTTGTTTTTTCTTGTGTCCCCTAGGTGCCGGATTACAGTGAAGAAATGATGGAGACAGTGCCGGTTCAAAAGATGCTGTGAGAACTGGTGAGTATGGCGCCGTGCTGGAGCTGGCGAAGCGATGCGTGCAGGACTGATGTACTTTCCAGGTCCGGAGATGAAATGGTTCTGGAAAATTAGGTGAGGAATTTGAAATAAGTTTGTTTTCTCACCTTGCCCTTTTCTTCTTCTTTATTCTAGGAGCTCCGGATTCGAGGCGGGCGTGGCAGAAAACCGGATGCTGGCTGCAGGCACGCGGGCGTGGCAGAAGACTGGATGCTGGCTGCAGGCACGGTGAGCGTCACGCTGCTGGATGCAGAATAACGCGAAGCATGTGCTGCTGTTCGGGTGTGGTTTAAATAGCCTCCAAAGTAGTTCCAGGTAAGAAGTTCCCTAGAGCCACGCCCGAGTAAAAAATCGTCCCTGTAACAAAATAGTCCCATCCAGGCCTCATGTAGGCTTGGACTCTTTTGCAGCATGGTCTGCATCAGGTAAGTAAAGTCTATGAGCCTGGCGCCTATGGCGCCAGGACTGATTTCTATGATGAGCCTGGCGCCTAAGGCGCCAGGACTGAACCCAGACAGCCCCTAGCCGGGGCTGCTGAGGTTTAAACAAATGTCTGGATGCCTGCTCCCGGAGCTGAGGGCCTTGGTCCTGATGCCCGGGGGTAGGCATCATGACAGGTTAAATGGAGACTTAAGACATTTATTTTGCAAGAGGAGAAAATATGTGAAGCCATTAATACTTCATTATTCATTTTTTTTAGGATAATATGGATTTAGCAGACTGTATGGTAGTGTGGGATGCATTTAAGGAGAATATAAGAGGGGAATTAATTCATTGGACAGCTGGAGCAAGAAGAGAGGGGGAGATGAGTATTAGGGGGTTGGAATTAGAATTTAAGGAACTACAGCAGAAGTATGCTTTAACTGGTAAAGGAGGGGATAGATTAAAGATGGAATGTACAAGGAGCAAATTAAGAACAATTATGGAGGAACAAGCAGAGAAAGGTCTATATTTTATGAGGCAGAAGTATTGGGAGGAAGGTGATAAGGGAGGACGTTTGCTCGCTAGGAAATTGAAATGCTTGTCAGAAAGAGCGTTCATACAGAAAATAGAGGATACAGTCGGAGGGGTGAAGGTTAGAAGTGTTGATATTTGTGAATGCTTCAGATATTTTTATGCTTCTCTTTATTCGGATGTGTCGCAAGTTGAGGAGGGTAATCTAGTGGAATTCTTTGATAGAATAGGCATTCCTTTTTTATCCGAGGAAGTCAGAGAGGCGCTTGATGCTCAGATTTTGGAAACAGAGGTTGGGGAAGCTATTTGGCAGCTCAATGTGGGCAAGTCTCCTGGTTCAGATGGGCTACCTGTGGAGTTCTATAGAAAGTTTAGTTCGGTTTTGGTGCCCAAATTGTGTATCTTGTATAAAAAAAATTATCTCAGATGGAGTCCAACGATGCAAGAGGCAATTATTACCCTAATTCCTAAACAGGGTAAAGATTTGTCAAAATGTGCTAATTACTGCCCCATTTCTCTGCTAAATGTGGATGTAAAAATCTTTGCGAAGGTTATGGCCACTAGGTTACAAAAATATATAGGTGAATTGATAGGTTGTTCACAAGTGGGATTCATGGTCGATAGATATGGCTACAATAACATTAGGACATTACTGAATATGATAGGATTGTCCCGTGCTAAGATGGAGGAAATATTTGTAATTTTTTTATGCTGAAAAAGCACTAGATTGTGTGAATTGGTTGCTCTTAAATTTTACACTGCTTCGGATGGGCTTTGGTCCACAGTTTATGAATGCTATTGGTGCATTGCAACACAATATTTCGGCTAAGATATGGGTTAATGATGTGTTGTCTCAGGCTTTTCGGTTGTACAGAGGGACTAGACAGGGGTGTCCACTTTCGCCCTTCTTGTTTAATCTGGGTTTAGAACCATTATTGGCATATCTTAGGCAGGAAGAGAGTATCTGTGGCTGGAGGATGAAAAATGGAGAGGTGAAAGTCCCGGCATATGCCGATGATCTGACAGTGGTCTTAAGTAATCCGGAGGTTGGTGGACCCTTATTAAGGGATATGTTACAGGAGGTGGGGGAGTTGTCTGGCTATAAGGTAAACTGGGGTAAAAAAGTGTTTTTTCCGCTTCAACTGAATTTGTTAAATAGGAGGCTGTTGGATTGGGATTGCCAATGGGCTGAAGTTTCAGTGAAATATTTGGGCGTTTATTTGGTGTGTGATATTAAGAGAACGGTGGAATGCAATGTGGATAAATTGAAGGAAATTCTGCTGAAGGATATACAGAGATGGGAGGGATTGACTCTAAACATTTGGGCAAAAATCAATGCTATGATGTTGTTGCCAAAGGTCCTGTATTTTATTCAGTCTCTTCCCCTTAAGTTTACTAAAAAAAGTGCTTCAGAGTATTGATGGGGTTTTCATGGACTTCCTATGGGGTAAGGGCAACAAGCCAAAAATTCCACGATTTATTTTGGAGCGTAGAGTTAAGGATGGGGGCTTTGGTTATCCGGTGTTGGAGAATTATTGTAGGGCATTTTTATTAAAGAAGGCTTCCTATTATTTTGAGGGGAGACAGGGATCAGACCCATGTTGGCTTTCAATGGAAAGGGAGCTGCTACATCCCTTCTCCCTTGATTGTTTATATTCTTATGGGAGGGTGGCGAATTCTGGGACTAAATTAGAAGCTCTGGTGGTTTCAAAATCTGCGTTGGTTGCTTGGATTCTGGGATGTGGACAATCTTTGTATTTGTATGATTCGGCATCTATTTGGCTGAATCCGGGTTTGCAAATCAATAATAAGATGCTTAGCTGGAGGGGTTGGGCCAACAGGGGCATTCTGAAGATAGGGGAGGTATGGAGGGAGGGGAGGATGGTTCTATTTGAGGACCTGGTTAATTGTTATGGTTTACATAATAGGGAGAGGGCAGATATAGGCTCTTAGAGCAATTGCTGACGGAGAGATTGCAAATGTTGAGTGGACCATTGAGTGGTAGTCCTCAAATTTGTGAGATTTTTGCTTCATCGCCAAGGACGGTCTCTACATATGTTAAGTTGATGCCACTACAGGAATGTATGAGGAATTCCTGGGATCGGCTATGAATGGAGTGGGTGTCTGAACTGGAAACTGATCTTTCTGAAGAATTGTGGGATAATAGCTGGAAAGCTTTGGCGATGAGTAAAGTAGATTTTAAATCTGAGGTATATTCACCAGCGTATTCTAGGTCGTATTTATTGGACGCCGGTGAGAATGAATAAGAGAGGTCTGGCTGATACGGATCTGTGCTGGGGTTGTGGACGATCAAGAGGGACTTATCTACACATGCTCTGGGAGTGTAGTAGGGTCCTAGATCTTTGGAGAGAGGTTTTGGATCGCATGGATATGGCGATAAATGTGTCATTACCTCGCACTTTCCTGTCAGTAATCTTCCTTTCAGCTGGTAGTAGAAATGAAGAGATATGGGATTCTTTGTATTGGACCGATAGGGCGTTGTTGATGGCCATAAAACAAATAATGAAGGTGTGGAAATCTAGAAAAAAGCTGCGTTGCGAGAATTGGGTGTCAGATATGCAGACACTTTCTTGGTACGAGAAGACTCAGTTATTCGACAACATCGAGAATCTGAGTATAAGGACAGATGGGGGTCTTTTGGTGATTTATTTGGATAAGGTGTGGGTTTTTGTTTATTCTTTAAGGATTTTGACGTTGGGGGAGTTAGCTGGGGTGTATGTTTTGTTTTGTCATCGTTCTGTGTTTTTGTGTTGTCATGTCTAGTTGTGGGACGTGGTGGTGGGAATGCTTATGGTTTTCTTTTTAACATGTTGTTAAGTTAGTTGTAATATACATTTAGTTGAATTGGTGTATATGAACTTGTCCTTATTCTGTTCTCACTATGATGTTATTCAGCTGTAAATTGTATGTTAAATAACTACTAAATAAAGTTGGAAAAAAAGGAAGAAAAAAAATAAAGAAATTGACCATAAAAAAAAAATGCAGACAATATACTATGTCCACTGCTTCCCTTTCGGAGCCTCCTGCTTGCCTCCCAGTGCTCAATGCTTGCCTCTCGGTGCCCCCTGCTTGCCTCTCTGGGCCCCCTGCTTTCTTCTGCGTGCCCCCTGCTTGCTTCTCCATACCCCCGCGATTGCTTCTCTGTATCCCCCTGCTTGCTTCTCCGTGCCCCCTGCTTGCTTCTGTGTGGCCCCCTGCTTGCTTCTGCCCCCTGCTTGCTTCTCCACCCCCCTGCTAGCTTCTCTGTGCCACCACGCTTGCTTCTCTGGTTCCCCTGCTTGCTTCTCTCTTCCCCTCCCCCTGCTTGCTTCTCTCTGCCCCTCCCCCTGCTTGCTTTTTCCGGGCCCCCTGCTTGATTTTCTTGGCCCCCTGCTTGCTTCTCCGCCCCCCCCCCCTGCTTGCTTCTCCAGGTCCTCCTGCTTGCTTCTCCGGGCCACCCTGCTTGCTTCTCTGGGCTACCCTGCTTGCTTCTCCAGGCCCCCTGCTTTTTTCGTGCCCCCTGCCTGCTTCTCCATACCCCCTGCTTGTTTTTGTGTGGCCCTCTACTTGCTTCTCCGCACCACCTGCTTGCTTCTGCAACCTGCTTGCTTCTCCGTGCCCCCTACTTGCTTCTCTGCCCCCTGCTTGCTTCTCTGCCCCCTGCTTGCTTCTCTGCCCCCCTGCTTGCTTCTTCATGCCCCCCTGCTTGCTTCTCTGTCCCCCTGCTTGCTTCTCCGGGCCACCCTGCTTGCTTCTCCGGGCCCCCCCCCCTGCTTGCTTCTCCAAGTCCCCCCTGCTTGCTTCTCCAAGTCCCCCCTGCTTGCTTCTCCGGGCCCCCCTGCTTGCTTCTCCAGGCCCTCTGCTTGCTGCTTCGTGCCCTCTACTTGCTTCTCTGGGCCCCCTGCTTGCTTCTCCAGGCCCCCTGCTTGCTTCTCCAGGCCCCCTGCTTGCTTCTCCATGCCCCCTGCTCTCTCCGATGCTCCACCCCCTCCACTAGGCTCATCGGGCCTCTTGCTTGCTTGCTAGGCTCACTGCTTCATTTTCTTCTTGCCACATTGATAGCTGAGTTTGTGCACACGACACCGCTACCATCACTTTCTGCTTCTTTGCTCAGCTTTTTCGGGATTTCCTCCCAAATGTGCTGCATCAGTTTCAAGGGCCTTGTCCTGAATTGACCCGCTAGAGTTGGCACGTCGCCGGGTCCTTTTGGCTTATGGGCCACACGTACCCTCAGTGTTCCACGCCCTGAGATGCCCAAGTTTCATCAAGCAAAATGTTCCTCTTTTTCGTTCTCCGCGGAGGCCTCACAGTTCTGGAAGCAGCACGGCCTTGAAAACGCACTTGATCAAGTTAGCATTTCATTCCCGATAAGGTTTAGACCAGGTTAATGTCAGCCTTGTGTCTTCGCTTTCACACAGGTCTTGTTTTTTTTGCATGTAGAGCCCAATCGTTTTTTGAGGATTTCACATTCTTTTTTACTGTAGTTTTCAATTCTTTTTTTATTGTTGCATTTGTTCAAGGCACCGTTCTCAAACAAATGCGCGGGAGCTGTGTAAATATTTTTTTAAAGCACTTCAACCTGGCAGTACATTACAGGGGACGCAGGGATAATTAGCGCCTGCTCAGCCAGGTGTGTTGTTATTGTACAGTGTTTATTGTATACTTTAAAGTTCATGGTTCACCAGAGATGACGGGCTTTGACCCATTACAATCTCTGAGGGTTTGGCTTGAAGGGAAATCACTAGATCCGTTCATAAATTAGGGGGTGATGGGCCAGGGGCAACGTGCTCGCCTTGGAAGCAAGACAAGGAGTCTCACAGTTCGATCCCCGGGTCCGCGCTTAGAAACCTCTGGGTATTAAGCCCGTTTAAATAACCAAACATATCATATCATATAGACCAGTCGTCTTCCTTCCAGCCCAGTCCTTATGGTGAGGTCACAATGCAAGAATGTGAACATTGCCACCCATTGTGCAAAAGGAGTTGGGGAGGGGGCTGCCAAACTGGTGTACGCACTATACCATCGGGTGATACGGGGTGGAAATAATGGAAGCGGTGCCTATACCCGAGTCTTGGTCCGCTTCCATGCGTATTGCAGGATCCCTTTCGTCAGTTTTCTGGGACGCGGCGCCTCTTCTTTTTCACAACCTCGTAAAGTGCAGCTTGGCATTACACGGTGTCTCTTGCATCATTGCCGCCATTTATTTGGGCGTAGGGGGTCCTTGGCAGGCCTGCGTTTTTGTGTTTTAATTGGCAAGCTCAGCCGGTGATCAGCGGGAACGGTGATTGGACCAGGTCCCATGCAGCCGGCTATATTTATCCGAGGGCAATGGTGACTGCACGTGCGCATCTGTGGGAGACATAAAGAATAGTTAACTAAAATTGCCAGCAGCAGGTACATGTGTGTTTGTGGGCGGGTAGTAAAGGACGAAGGGTCTGTATCAAAGGGAGGCGGTGGCCTAAGCCCCTTCCCGCTGTGAGAAAACTCCGGTGAGTGGGCCACGTGAGCTTGCGGGTCCCTGCGACCCCACAGCAGAACAGGCAGGCCTCGCCCACTACACCACAGAGCGCCTGCCTCAAAGCAGGGCTCGGTACTCGACGCTCTCTGCTACTCGCTCCTTGGCCGCTCAGCAGAGGCGGGCAACAAGGGTGCACGTTCTAAATCCCGCTCTCATCGCCCAAAGCTCGCGGGAATAGAAGAAGGTGAGGAATGGGGGGGGGGGGGGCGGTGGACGACAGGGGCCGAGGCGAGGGTAGAGGGTGACTGATGGAGGAGGCAAGGCCTGATGCTGAGTTCTGAGTCAAGGAGCACGGCCATGAAGAGGTGATCCAGTGCTTTAAATGGCCTGTTTATCGAACTGCTGCTTGCCAGGGGCTCGTAGGCGGGCGTAGCCGAAAAGGGGCACGGCCTGCCAGGGAATCAGTGCCACAATCAAGAGGCAACACTTGCCTCACCTGAACGCTGCATGTTGGGCAATGCCCCTATAGGAGTCTCGGCTCGGTTTTTGCAAAAGGGCAGTGGCCTAACAGGAGGCATTCAGATCAGGTAAGTGTTGCCGCATAATTGTTGTACCAACCCCTCTCCCCCTGCCAGGCCAGGCAAACTTTTTGCCCCTTTACCACATGGTAAAACCCCTGCTTTGAGCCTCCTCGGAGCTGGAGGCCACCATCTTCCCCCACAGAGTCCGAGATAAGTCTGCCCCACGTGTCCTCTTCCCCTCCAACCCTCACCTCCTTTCCCACATATTTTGCCCCCCACACTTACCTGATACTCCCTTGTCCCTCACTGGTACCAACAACTCTAGTGTTCCAGGCACATCTCTGACCCGGCAATGGCCGCCATGGAAAAGGCATTGGGGACTACATGTAGTTTCCTTTGCCCTGATTCATGGTGGCCATCTTGTTTTGTCGTTTTTTCTCAAGTTGAGAAATGGGAAACACAGCGTTTCACAATTTATACTACTAATAGCAATATATAATCCTTGCAGGAGGGGCGTTACCCATCAGGTAATGCCCCGGTGCTGATGTTAAAGCCCTTGCTTCGTTTGTGCTTCCAATGTATACCTCTGGCATTACCTGACCGGTGGTAATGCCGCCCCCTCCTGCCCCTGCTCGGGTTATATTGCTTAAATACAGCGCCCCAACAATACAGGCCAAACTCTGAGGTGACTTGTAATAAATAGCCTTGTTGGGATTACTGCATTCTATATAATTCCAGAATGGTAATGGGTGGTCTTCTGTTGTCCAGTAAAATTGGTCGGTTGTGACATCACAATTACAGGATTATGACGTGGTTAGTGCCAAGAAATGATGATCTCTTTATTTTTCTAAAGCTAGGTTCACACTTGTTAGATAATCAGCAAAAGAAAATTCAGTTTGCGAGGGGTGCACTTATAAATGGTCATTGTTGTTATTTTTTCAGTTATTTTAAATATAATGCATTTGCGCCATTAGGTTAGCAAAGCTCCGTACTGCTTTGGAGAGTCGCCTCAGGTTTTCTGGGTTTAGTCTCAGTCCCCAGCCAGATCCACTCTATGATAGGTCCCTATGTGACTCACTGGGACCCCCGTAGGCTAGTCCATGGCGTTGCTTTTACCTTAGCTGCTCTTGTGTCCTTTTTTCTTCAATCAGAGTGACCCACAACCATCAGAATACGATTGACGGAACAATGAGCAACCAGGACTGGGGCAAAATGCTCCTAATGACATGATCCGGTGGTGGTCATTAGGTAACCTCAGTGTGATCTTGGGCATGGTGTGCTATCCTCTTGATAGGAACCCCTATGTTACCAGCCAATGCTTAGGGCCTACAAGCCTTTTGTCCTCTCTCAAGAAGGATGCACACACTTACTGCTCCCGATGACATAATCCGGTGGCGGTCATTAGGTAACCTCAGTGTGATCTTGGGCATGGTGTGCTATCCTCTTGATAGGAACTCCTACGTTACCAGCCAATGCTTAGGGCCTACAAGCCTTTTGGTATGCAGACTTTATATCGAATTTATTATAAAGAATGCACATATCTCGAATATTTTATAACAAAAAATGTTATACAGAATGCATTTAAGGGTGGGGTAAAGGGTCAAATATTTTTGGGAAACGATTGGGGTGGGTTTTGAGGGATGACATATTTTTGGGAAACGATTGGGATGGGTTTTGAGGGGTGAGAAACAGGGGGGGGTGCATTCTCTATAAACATTTTTGTTATCAAATATTCGATATATGTTAATTCTTTATAAAATATTTCGGTATAAAGGCATGTAGCCAAGCCTTTTGTCCTCTCTCAAGAAGGATGCACACACTTACTGCAAGGCATTCTGGGTGTTGGTGGGCTGTTCCTGAGCAGTAGGTGAAGCTTAGCCAAGGGATCAGTCACCTACCGCACCTGCCACAGGGGTCATTCACCTACCGCAGCACGTGCAAACTCTTTCTTATTGTCGATCTGGTCGCCATCTTTATTGCTGGAGTTTGAGCCCTGTTTGCGCACCTCTACGGCAATCTCTCATGGTGTTACGTAAACTTGTTCTCGCCCAGCTTTACTTGCACAGGGGACGAGGAGAGATGTGTTCCTATCAACATTGTTAGTACCTGCCACTGACAGGCTAAAGGGTGCATTTCGGTCCCTGGTGGGATTATGGTTGAATTGGGGCCATGACCCTGGCAGGGGCGGGGGCACATGGTGGAAGATCAGACGCAAGCAACTTCAGGAAGGCCTCATCATTTGCACTCCCCGCTAGCCGTTGGCTAGTGACTTTTGGCAAGTAAGAACCTTGCCCTCATTATAACCTTTGCAGAATGGGTTAACGGGCGCCGCTAATGGTGGCGGAACCGTTAAACCCATTCCGCAAGATTACGAGGTTCCCTCGCAGGACCCGATGTGGACGTCTGGTTTTACCAGACGTCCATAGTGGGTCCCGCGAGGGAACCAGGGAGTAACAATGGGCCAGTTGTAATCGGCCCGTTGTTAGCTCCCGCACCCATTCCCATTGAGCCCTATGGAGGCTGAAATGGGAATGGGGAAGGTCCGGACCTGGGTTCCCTGTTGGAGGAATTACCGGGCCCTCCAAACTCGGAATGGCCTGGTAATTTCCCATTCAGGGAACCCGGACCCGGTTTTGGTGGCAGCCATGCCCTTATTAAGGGCATGGCTACTGCCAAAGCCGTAATGAGGCCCACTGTGTACTATGCGTATGTGGAGGTCTCGGTGGGTGTACGGTGAACCAGATCCTGGCAGGCCTGGGCTAAAGGATGGGGGTGGGGTGACACTAGCAGCCCCAGGGGTGTGCACAGGTCTTGGTGGGCTCGTGGCTGTACGGTGGACGAGACCCTGGCAGGCCTGGGCTAAAGGATGGTGGGGGTGTGATTTTAGCAGCCCCGGGGGTATGCACAGGTCTTGGTGGGCCCCTGATGTACGATGGACCAGACCATGGCAGGAGGCGACGCAAGACCTGACACTGTAAGTCTCTGCACTCTCTGGTGTGTGGAGACCTGGCCCTGCCAGGCGCAGGGTGCAGCGTGAAGCACCTGAGAATAGCAGGCTCGGAGACATGTGGCCCTCCGTGTTCTAGCAGGCAGGGGGTAGGGGCAGCTCTTAGCATTTGCAATGGTGAGGTGCCTGTGGGTTCTGGCACTGAATGCTGAGCCTGGTGCTTGCAAGGCCCAGGATATGATATGATAGGTTATTTATAACGCGCTTAATGCCCAGAGGTTTCTAAGCGCAGACCCGGGGATCGAACTTGCGTTGCTCCGTGACGCCTTGCTTCCAAGGCGAGCACGTTGCCGCTGACCTATCCTCCCATCACTGGTAGTCCATGTATAGGAGACTGGTGTGCTATGTGGGTGAATGTAGAACCTGTCAGGTTCTGGATTCTTGCGGTAGAGTCAAAACAAATCCTGTTACCCCATGTGGGCTCTGGGATGAATGGAGATGCTTTCAATCTCAGTTCCTGGGGTAGAAGGGGGTGACAGTTATGCAAAGACAGAAGTGCTTGTGGAATGATGCTAGTGGGCTCAGGGTTGCCTGCTGGCCATGTGGGGCCCATGAGTGGAGGCTGGCTGTGACACTGGCTGACTCTGAGGGGATGGAGACCCTGGCACTGCCAGTCTCAGGGTGGATGCAGGCCCTGGCCCTGTCCACCTCCGGAGCGGGAGATGGAAGTCATGGGGCTGTCAAGTTCAAGAGCGGATGTAGGTCTTGTCCGGCTAATAGGTGGTTTTAAGTACTGGCACTGGCCGGCACAGGGCTGGATGAATGCCGCAAAGGACTCCGGAGAACTCGTCCCGGCAAACTCGAGGGTGGAGGATGGAAGCCCAGGCACTGCCCGGTTCAGGGGCAGATGTAGGTCCTGACAGGTCAATAGCTTGATTTAGCCCTGGCACCAGCAAGCTTAGTGGCAGACGTAGAGCCAGGAAAAGGCACTCTCAGAGGTCGGTGTAGGATATGGGGTCAATGTTGGTCCTGCCAGGCTTAGGGGTGGATGTAGGACCTGGGATTGGCAGGCTGAGGGGTGTCAAAGTTGGCCATGGTAATCCCAGGAGGTGAAGGTTTTACCTGGTACTGGTAGGTTCTGGGGCAGGCGCAGACCTAGAACCTGGCAGGCACAGGGGTGGAAATAGGCCCTGGGTGGCTGGGTGTACTTGTAGAAGATGCCACTAGCAAGCTTTGGGTTGCAGGTGGTTACAGCAAGTTTCAGGGCGTTGTAGGCCCTGGCATGGTCAGTCTTAATGATGCATATGTTGGTTCTGGGGTTGCAAGGATCGGCTGGATGTAGGCCTTGGCACTGGCAGGTTCAGGGGTACATGGTGGCCAGGGCTGGCGTGGGGTTGCACGTAGGTCCAGGCCGGGTTGTAAGGATCGAGGCTGGATGTAGGCCTTGGCACTGGTAGGTTTGGGGTTGGAGGCTCGGGGTTGCAGGTAGGTCCGGCTAGTTTCAGGGGGTTGTAGGCACTGGCATGGTCTATCTTAAAGATGTACATTTTGGTCCCAGGGTTGTAAGGATCGGGCTGTATGTAGGCCTTGGTATTGGCAGTCTCGGGGATGCACATAGGTCCGGCCAGTTTCAGGGGGTTGTAGGCACTGGCATGGTCAGTCTTAATGATGCATATGTTGGTTCTGCGGTTGTAAGGATCGGACTGGATGTAGGCCTTGGCACTGGTAGGCTTGGGGTTGCAGGTAGGTCCGGCTAGTTTCAGGGGGTTGTAGGCACTGGCATGGTCTATCTTAAAGATGTACATTTTGGTCCCAGGGTTGTAAGGATCGGGCTGTATGTAGGCCTTGGTATTGGCAGTCTCGGGGATGCACATAGGTCCGGCCAGTTTCAGGGGGTTGTAGGCACTGGCATGGTCTGTATTAATGACGCATATGTTGGTCCTGGGGTTGTAAGGATCGGCTGGATGTAGGCCTTGGCAGTGGCAGGCTCTGGGTTGCAGGTAGGTCCGGCTAGTTTCAGGGGGTTGTAGGCACTGGCATGGTCAGTCTTAATGATGCATATGTTGGTCCTTGGGTTGTAAGGATCGGGCTGGATGTAGGCCTTGGCACTGGCAGGTTTGGAGTTGGAGGCTTGTGGTTGCAGGTAGGACCGGCCAGTTTCAGGGGGTTGTAGGCACTGGCATGGTCAGTCTTAATGATGCATATGTTGGTCCTGGGGTTGTAAGGATCGGCTGGATGTAGGCCTTGGCACTTACATGCTCGGGGTTGCAGGTAGGACTGGCTAGTTTCAGGGGGTTGTAGGTACTGGCATGGTCTATCTTAAAGATGCACATTTTGGTCCCAGGGCTCTAAGAAGCGGGCTGGATGTAGGCCATGGCACTGGAAGGTTCAGGGGTACATGGTGGCCAGGGCTGGCTTGGGGTTGCACATAGGTCCAGGCCGGGTTGTAAGGATCGAGGCTGGATGTAGGCCCTGGCACTGGTAGGTTTGGGGTTGGAGGCTCGGGGTTGCAGGTAGGTCCTTCCAGTTTCAGGGGGTTGTAGGCACTGGCATGGTCAGTCTTAATGATGCATATGTTGGTCCTGGGGTTATAAGGATCGGGCTGGATGTAGGCCTTGGCACTGGCAGGCTCGAGGTTGCAGGTAGGTCCGGCTAGTTTTAGGGCGTTGTAGGCCCTGGCATGGTCAGTCTTAATGATGCATATGTTGGTCCTGGGGTTGTAAGGATCGGGCTGGATGTAGGCCTTGGCACTGGCAGGCTCGGGGTACATGGTGGCCCGGGCTGGCTTGGGGTTGCACGTAGGTCCAGTCTGGGGTTGTAAGGATCGAGGCTGGATTTAGGCCATGGCACTGGCAGGCTCAGGGGCAGATGAGGTCCTGGCATAGCCCGTCTCAGAGGCACTTGTAGTCGCTGTGATCGCCAGAGCATGTGGTGTGGGGCTTCTCTCGCGGCCTCGGGGGTATTATGGGGCTGTGGCAAGCTTGGGGGAGGGGGGTCATGTGAGCCCTGGCACTGCAATGTGCCTTTTCTCACGGCTTCTGCCCGCATTCACATTGCAGTCACAGCCACAGAGATGAAATCCACTATTGATTTGCAGGGCTGTGTTGAAGCGAGTGCGGCTGGTGATCTCAGCGCAATGCTATTTGAGATTATAGCCGAGATTTCGAGTGGCATTGGCAGGGACGCCGCTTTTTTCCGTGTACTGCCCAGGAATGCTTCTATACAAGGCGCGAGTGATGGGCGAATGCTGGGGAGTGGAGCGGAGGGGGCGGTCACAGGATATTCCTGGGCAGTAACGAGTGCCGAGGCGCTTTTCATAGACCACTTCACCCTGGCTGTGCTGTAGAAGGTGACTCTGTGTCTGAAAGGAGCTTGTATTGTAGCCCCTGGTTTCCCGGCCCTGGTGCGTGCAAGGGTGTACTCTTCCCTTCCCCCAGAGCAGTGACAGTTGACATGGGAATCGCCACCCCTACCCACCAATCCACCTGGATAGGGAGGGGCACTGCACCTGCAAATACATTTGCTATCAACAGGAGATGAGCTACCCCCCGGGTTCTTAAATTACCCATGGACAGACACCAGAGGGAATTTTATAGGGAGCCCAAAGGGGGATCCCTTCTTTATAAAAAAACATTTCTACTTTTAAAACCCTTGCCCTCTTTTCTCTACCAGGATTCCCCTGGCGTGAGCCCCAACTAAATAGGGACTATCTACGTCGGCTCGCCGTTCCTTGCAGGGGTCACTGGGACCTGTAGGGCGAGTCTGATGCAACAGAACACTTACCTAAACTCTGATACCACCCACATGGAGTGCAAGGCTAGAGGATGGCGTCTGTGGGTGGTCCCATCTCCCTAGATGGCCACAGGCAGACCGCCACAATATCCCGCTACCTCACGCCAGGGTGCCTCCCCTCTACCCTCTTTTATCTATTTAATGATATAAGTCATTTATGACGCGCCCATACAGAAGTGTTTCTAGGCGCGACAAGACAAGGGGGGGCAGGAGGACAAACAACGATATTACCAGGCAGTGCTCCAGATAAGATTTGGAAGTGGGAGTATTTCACTCCCTATTTTTTAAAGTTGGGAGTAAAATGATTATTTAGGGAGTAAAAACTTAAGTCAAATTCCCAATGAGAGTATTTTATAAGTGAGTAAAAATATGTTTGAAATACAAACAGAAATGTGTTTGTAATATGTATTATTTCTTTGCACCTAGTTATTCATGCACATTAAAAGATGAATGGTCGCTTCTTCCAATCAAGCAGTTAGAATCTTAGTTTCTTCCTGTGCGATTACCTGCACTACTGCTCCAAACATATCCATGGAGCTGTGAGGGTGAAAGCAGGGGCGCAGGATTCTACGTGTCGTTTTCCTATTTTTTGTCTGGGAGCATTTGCCAATTAATAGGGAGTAAAAGTGGCTGATACACCCCTTATCCATTGGGCTGTTTCAAGTCCTTGTGTCATTCAGATCGTGCAAGAACGAGAAGTGCAAGGGGAAAATGGGGAGAAGTGCCAGGGAAACGGGGCAGCAATGATCTGAGTAAGTGCAGCACAGGACAGCGCGGCTCTGGGTAAGTGCAGCAAAAGGCAGCGCGGCTTTGAGAAGTGCAAGGAGGCACAAGACAGTAGAGTTTACAGTAATAGCCCCTAAGTGCGTGGAGGGCTCGGAGGCAGTGCACGGGTGACTGATCAAGAGGGAGCTTGGTACCGGGTAAGACTCTGAGGGTAGCCAAACAACCAGTCGGTGCGGTAGTCAGGTAGGTCAGCAGGCAGCAGTCACCGCTGCTTCCCGTGCCTCGCGGAACTCTCAGGATGTGCTTCTGGAATAACAAGGATGCTAAAGTCTGCAGGTATTCATTTTTTTTTCTCTGGAGTGGGTGGGGAAGCAGGATCTAAGAACAGTCCAGGTGACTCCGAAGGGGGCGTGCATGCACCTCTGGGGGCTAAGGCTGCCCCGCACGCCTGCCTAAAGGCATCTCTCTCAAAGGGGGCTTAGTAATGGCTATAAATGTGTTATCCTGCTTTTGTGTTCATGAATCTTGTTGTTTAGTGCTAGCACCATGCTAGCTTGTATTGGTTGCCAGAACAGTAATGAAGAGCCTGTTACTTGTCAGTGGCTCTTGCTAACCTAAATAACACTTTGTTCCCGGGTCCATATCATTAGTGCTACAGAGTTTCACACATCTACCATCACCGGCCGCGCGCGCTGCCTGGATTCTCAGGCCCTGCTCATCACCATCCTTGTATTACCAGGAAGCCTCGCCTCAAAATACCCAGAATACAACGGGAGAAGAAAAGGGAATTTAAATAAAAATCCGGGGACCAAGAAATCCATCTGAATGTCCAGGAACTCAACTCCGACCCAGCAGAAACCATGATCTGCAGGAGCCCAACACTGGTGTCGAAACATTTGCCTTGGCACATCTGCTTGGGCTCTTGCTGTAGCTCTCCCAGTACTCTGTGTAACTTGGGTATCATCATGACCAACACCCTTTCACGGCATCCAAACATCAACCATGAGACCTAGGCTTCTTTCACCTACACATGATCTGCCGCATCATGCCATACCTTCCTGTACCGCAAAGGCCACCATCTCTACCATACTGCCCCACGTAGGTGTTAAGACGGATTTCTGAACTCTGTCCTGGTGGCGCAGAGGTTCAGAAGGCCAACCTAATTACTTGGAACAGGGTAACCTCTGGACAAGCCAGACCAATCAAGGTAGCGATCGCGGCGGTCAAGACTAGGTCTCAAGAGGGGTGAGGGTGACTGAAAGCCCGCAATGAGCACACAAAGCAAGAGCGCTTACAAACTACTCCAAACAGTTGTTTATATCAAAAATAGATACACATTTATTATAAGGCCTTGAAACTAATAACCACAGTAAAAGCAGCAATATACAACGATATTAAACCAACACATACACTATCCACCCAATATATATACAGAATACACAGTTTCACAGCATTAGCAGCACGAAATATGTTATCCACCTGCAGGGGAAGGAAAACAGGCAGTGCGAACCAATGCGAGTGATATGTCCGCCTTCTGAGGCCCCTAACTGGATGGTAGTCCAATCCCTACGAAGAGTGGAGCCTAGCGCTCAAAAGTACCTGCACACGCCGGTGCCAATGGGCAGAAGGTGAAGCTCTTCGGAGGACGTTGAACAGCTCTGTAGGGAGCTCTAATGAAGGAGAACACGGTCCGCGACTCTAGCGCAGCCTCCACTGTGAGGCAGAAGCCGGGCGCGAGTACGGACAAGGGGTGCTGTATTCACAGCGGGGAAAAGCAAAGGGCACTGCAGGAGGGCGACCAGATCCTAGCTAATCTACTCACCGGTCCCCGAAGCAAGCAGGCCCGAGCTTCTCCTCGATAGATGCAGCTTCTGGCAGGTTCTGAAGAGCAGGGAACGTCTCGTCGTCGTGCAGAGTAAAAAGACGTCCCGATCGAAGAAACAAGCACAGTTTTGTCGCCACCGCAGGGCAACGGAACGGCCGGGTGTATTCAAGCCAAACGAGCACCGCTCACCTCTAGCTTAGGACTGCTAAGCAAACGAAGCGTGTGAGCATGCCCCGGACTCAGAATACCACCCAACCTGTCGGCGATTACAGAGCAGGCCTCCTTAGTAAGCTGGTCAGTCAACTGGATGGCCCAGAGACACTTCCGAAGGCTTACAGCAGGAGTTGATGAAGGTGCCGGGAATAGCTGGTCCTGCTATTCCAATAGGTCGAAGCGCCAGTACAGGCCTTCTTGTTCGATCTTAGGTGGAAAGGGCTTCACCGGACGACAGCAATGAGGAGCAGAAGTTCTTCAGGGGGTCACCAGTGATTCCTCGGTCCAGCCTCGTGTTCGCAGGATACTTGGCTCCTGTATCCCTGGGTTCGTAAGAACTCAGGAGATCGACATGGTAGTGGTGTTTCCAGCTCCCTCTTATCCACGGTTCCCTTCGCGCCAAAACGGAGGGGAGCCAATGGGAGATCCGCTCATCAACACACATACCATACGTGGACCAATCACGGACCACAGTGGTCCCAGGCATTCACACCACCCTAGACTCTCTGGCACCCAGGATGTGTATTGGGACCAGACAGCCCAGCCCACATCCTGGGGGCACTCAAACGACATGTAGAAGCCCGCGAAAGCAACCGTGTTTCGCGGGAAACTACATGCCCAAATAAGGAAGGCCCCGGGTCGCCTGACCCGGGGGAAGGTAAAGGGAGCAAGACGGACAGTGGACGAGACAAAGGAGCCTCGTGGTCCGGCCATTTTGGGTAGCCAGGCCACCCTTTTGTGTTCGCGGCAAAAAGGTGCTCAGAACGGCAAAAGGAGCTCAAAATAAACCAAATGATCGCTGCCACCAGCCCAGTCCCTGAATGACTTGCACCGATCCAAAAACCATCCTATAAGAGTGTCTAGGGTCTGTAGAAGGCTAGAGACCCAAGAGAGCTGTAACTTAGCTTACAGTGCCCTCTTGTGTCGTGTTGCACTAAAATGGCGACACGATAAAAGAAACTACGGGAAACAGCGTTCCCCGGTACTGACTGTCTTAAGGGCATGTCAGTTTCCCCGTAAGAAAGGAGCGAAAGCCCAGAGGAGTACAGCAGAAGGCTGCACTTCTCTGGCAAAGTCAAGAAAACAGGTTGAAAACAATAGCAAAAAGTTTAGGGGTTGCCACATGGAAGGAAAGTTCCCTACAATAACGAAATCTTTCCTAACACTCGCCCCTCCCAGACTATGGACAGGGGGAACTAATCCACCCCTGGATGAGTCTCTTGTTCAGGTCGGTAAAACATTCTGGACAACCCATCAGCATTGCTATGTTGGACACCTGGCCTATGCTCAATAGTGAAGTCGAAGCCTTGTAGACTTATGGACCACCTAAGCAACTTTGGATTCTCCCCCTTCATGTTCATTAGCCACTTTAACGGCTTATGGTCAGTCTGCACAGTGAAGTGGGTCCCATAGAGGTAGGGCCGCAGCTTCCTTAGGGCCCACACAACAGAGAAACATTCTTTCTCTACCGTGGACCATCTGAGCTCTCTGTCCTTAAGCTGGCGACTAATAAAACCGATAGGGTGTTCCTTACCCTTCTCATCTACTTGTGATAGTACAGCTCCTATCCCAGTGTCAGAGGCATCCGTCTGCACGATAAAAGGTCTTTGATAATCAGGGGCCCTGAGCACAGGGGCCTGGCACAAGGAGTCTTTCAAGCCATGGAAGGCCTTCTCACACTCGTCAGTCCAAGTTACCTTCTTGGGTTTCTTCGGAGTTGTGAGGGCAGTCAGAGGAGCAGCTATGGTGCCATAGTCTGCCACAAAATTGCGGTAATAACCCGTGAGTCCTAAGAAGGCTCTCACTTGGGTTTGCGTAGTGGGGGTAGGCCAGTCTTGTACCGCTGGTACCTTACTGGATAGAGGCTGTCTCCTCCCTCCACCTACTTCATGTCCAAGGCAAACCACTGAGCCTTGTCCATTTTGGTGAGGGGCCACTCGGACACCCTCAAAAGAGCTTTCTGAAGGACTGCTTTGGAACAGGTCAGGGAGAGGTTCAGACTCCTCTTCCTCAACGTCTGAAGCCAATAGCAGTGCTGCGATTTCGCCGCTTGGGACGAAAGCCTTCAGCCTATTCACGGGAAACACTTTTAGAGCCTGTCCAGGCCTTCCAAGGTCCACTGAATAGCTAACCTCACCCAGGGGCTCCACCACTGGGTAAGGGCCTGACCATTTGTCCTGTAAAGCTCGAGGCCTTATGGGATTCACGATCAGGACTTGCTGGCCATGTGTAACGTTGATGAGGGAAGCTTTCTGGTCGTACCAATGTTTCACCAGCGCTTGCCCTGCCTTCAATTTAGCACTAGCCAAGCCCATCAGAAGTACCATCCGTTTTCTGAGCCCTAGCACATAATCAACTACATTGGTAGTAACAGGGGGAGTGGGCATCTCCCATCCCTCCTTGACAATGGCTAAGGGTCCCCGTACGGGATGACCGAACAGAAGTTCGAAGGGGCTGAAGCCAACACCCTCCTGTGGTACCTCTCGGTAGGCAAACAGCAAGCATGAAACAAGAAGATCCCATTTTCTTCTCTGAGGCTCCTCCAGAGCCCCAATCATGCTTTTTAACGTCCTGTTAAGACGCCCCCCCAGACCATCGGTCTGGGGGCGGTATGCAGAAGAGAACCTGTAGGTGACCCCACATTCTTTCCACATAGCCTGCCTATACTTCGACATAAAGTTGCTGCCATCATCCGGCACAACTTCTTTAGGGAAGCCAACCCTAGTAAACATGCCGAGTAAAGCTTCTGCAACTGGCTTGGCAGTTACAGTTGTAAATGGGACGGCCTCAGGATACCTGGTGGCATGGTCGACCAGCACCAGGATAAACCTATTGCCTGAGGATGTTTGCGGGTCAAGGGGACCAACCATGTCGATCCCTACCCTTTCAAATGGTACCCCCACAACTGGGAGCGGTACCAACGGAGCTTGGATTGTCGCACCAACCTTACCAGACAACTGGCAGGCGGCACAACTCCTGCAGTGACTTTCTACTTGCTCCCCCATCTTGGGCCAGTAGAAGTGCATGGATAACCTTTGCTTGGTCCTCCTCATACCAAGGTGACCAGCAAGGGGAACGACATGCGCCAACTGCAGGAGGAAGGGCCTAACAGCAAGGGAAACCACCAACCTCCTATGGTCTCCTTCTGTAGACTCTGTGGGCTCACTATAAAGGAGTCCACCTTCCTGGTAAATCCTTTGCAACCCATGAGGTTCACCCTCAAGCTGGGAGCAGGCCTGTCTCCTTAGGCCTTCCAGAGATGGGCACTCACGTTGGCCCTTACTGAAGTCGTCCCTATCAGGACCTCCTTCAACTAACAAGTCTTTTAGTTCAGGATGGTCGTTGGGGTCGAACACTTCAGGCATCGCCACCTCCTCGTCAGGCTCGGGCGATTGACCAACTCCCTCCACCGCAGTGGTAGGCGAGTTCGGGGGAATATTCTCTTTCCCCCGTCGGGACTTGTTGACTCCTTTCGCCTTGGGTTTCCCCTTCGGCTGGGGCGGCGTATTGGACTTGGCCAATGCTGCCCGTGCTTGAGACCGTGTGTAGGGTCTTTCGGCAGTGTCTCCTACGAGCCCTAGAGCTCTGAGATCATTGCCCAACAAGACCTTTCCCGGGACGTTTCTCTGAATGCTCACTGGAATCCTAACTGCTGTACCACTTAAAGTTAGATTAACAGGGATCACGGGAAACATACGGAGGGGGCCGTCAGCCAACTTAGTGGGCATCAGAGTAGCTCTGGCAACTTCCTCTGAGTCTACCAAGGTAGAATCCACTACAGTTCGACTGCACCCACTATCCCTAAGAGCTGGAGTATCCACTCCATTGATCAGCACACTGTCTTTAAAGTAGTGCTTGGTATTATCCGGAATCCTAGCATACGCCTCTGCGACTTTAGGCTCCCAGGAACCCAGGGACACTAAAACTACCTCAGCCTCTATTCCGCTGGGAAATGAGTCTGAGGAGAAGGATGCTCCTGTAATCTCTTCTTCCTCGTAGGAGGAGAAGGCCAGATTAGCGGAGTGGACCCCCAAAGGTCTAACCTTACAACGGGGATCCCCCTTCACATGGTCAGTTGCTCCACAAGAAAAACAAGCCCCATTGGGTCTGTTTACGTAGGGAGGCTTATTATAACCAGAGTTCTGTTTCGGAGGCGAACCTCCACTACCCTGTGAGTTCTCGGATGGCTTACCCTTATTTTTCTTTTTGTGGCCCTTATGGGAAGATGATTTAGCAGATTCCCCACCCTCCATATCTTTGGTCTTTTTCCCTTCCTCCTGCTTACCAGGATGAGTTTTGTCCTTATGGGACACTCGATGTGACACCCATAAGTCTGCTGCAATGGCCAGCTTCTTAGGATCTATCTCCTTCGAATCGGCCAAATGCTGCTTAAGCTCCGGGGAAGAAGAAGCAAAAATGTGTTCCAGCATGACCAGATTGATCATGCCTTCGAAGGTAGAAACCTTATAACCTTCAACCCAGCCAGTTAAGTTTTTAGGGACTCAGCTACATACGACACCCAAGTACCACCTTCCTTTTTCTTATACTCTCTAAACCTTTTCAAATATTGGGTCGGAGTCTTCCCAAACTTTAAAATGAGAGTCTGCTTCAACATTGCAAAATCAGCGCGCTCAGCCTTCGACATTTCCATAATGGCACTGCAACCAGAATGGGGCAGTCTGCTGAGTAACCATGCAATCTTATCCGCATTATCAACCTCTTGAACCTCGCATGCATACTCAAACGCATTTAACCAGTCCATAATGTCATTTCGTTCCTCATACACACTGAGCAGATCTTTTGGAAACCGTGGATGAGAGGAAGCCCCAGAACCATGTCCAGGACCCTTGGACCCATTTGCGAACTGAAGCTTGGCCAGTTCCAACTGGTGATCCCTGTCTTTTTGTTTTTCTGCCTGGTCGATTTTCAGTTTGGCTATGCTGAATTCAAGCTCCTGCTGCCTAAACCGCAGCTCTTGCTTCTTGAATTCAAGCATAGCCTCCCCATCAACACTGGCAGAGGAAACGTTAGACATTACATCCTCCCTGTCCTCGTGGTCGTGATGGATCAGTGCAGCGGCAGAACCGTCGGTTCTGCCAGTGAGAGCAGCCCCACCACCTTCTGCACTGTCCTCGGAAGTTATAGCGTCAAGCTGCGCTTCTTGCCACGCCACGATTCTCTGGATCATTTCCAATTTAGTGCCTTGAGAGGAAACCCCTCTCTCCGCACACATCTTCCCCAATGTTTCAGATTTCGAAGCATTTAAGGTTAATAAAGTATTCGTTTCCATACTGTTGATAGGACTATGGCCTTTTTAACGTTATATTCAATACTTTACTGCGTGTCCTGGTTGGAATAACCTGAAAACGCCTTAGCTCGTGCGCAACACTGGATACCTTCAGTCGTATCCCACCGCTGTACACCAATTTGTTAAGACGGATTTCTGAACTCTGTCCTGGTGGCGCAGAGGTTCAGAAGGCCAACCTAATTACTTGGAACAGGGTAACCTCTGGACAAGCCAGACCAATCAAGGTAGCGATCGCGGCGGTCAAGACTAGGTCTCAAGAGGGGTGAGGGTGACTGAAAGCCCGCAATGAGCACACAAAGCAAGAGCGCTTACAAACTACTCCAAACAGTTGTTTATATCAAAAATAGATACACATTTATTATAAGGCCTTGAAACTAATAACCACAGTAAAAGCAGCAATATACAACGATATTAAACCAACACATACACTATCCACCCAATATATATACAGAATACACAGTTTCACAGCATTAGCAGCACGAAATATGTTATCCACCTGCAGGGGAAGGAAAACAGGCAGTGCGAACCAATGCGAGTGATATGTCCGCCTTCTGAGGCCCCTAACTGGATGGTAGTCCAATCCCTACGAAGAGTGGAGCCTAGCGCTCAAAAGTACCTGCACACGCCGGTGCCAATGGGCAGAAGGTGAAGCTCTTCGGAGGACGTTGAACAGCTCTGTAGGGAGCTCTAATGAAGGAGAACACGGTCCGCGACTCTAGCGCAGCCTCCACTGTGAGGCAGAAGCCGGGCGCGAGTACGGACAAGGGGTGCTGTATTCACAGCGGGGAAAAGCAAAGGGCACTGCAGGAGGGCGACCAGATCCTAGCTAATCTACTCACCGGTCCCCGAAGCAAGCAGGCCCGAGCTTCTCCTCGATAGATGCAGCTTCTGGCAGGTTCTGAAGAGCAGGGAACGTCTCGTCGTCGTGCAGAGTAAAAAGACGTCCCGATCGAAGAAACAAGCACAGTTTTGTCGCCACCGCAGGGCAACGGAACGGCCGGGTGTATTCAAGCCAAACGAGCACCGCTCACCTCTAGCTTAGGACTGCTAAGCAAACGAAGCGTGTGAGCATGCCCCGGACTCAGAATACCACCCAACCTGTCGGCGATTACAGAGCAGGCCTCCTTAGTAAGCTGGTCAGTCAACTGGATGGCCCAGAGACACTTCCGAAGGCTTACAGCAGGAGTTGATGAAGGTGCCGGGAATAGCTGGTCCTGCTATTCCAATAGGTCGAAGCGCCAGTACAGGCCTTCTTGTTCGATCTTAGGTGGAAAGGGCTTCACCGGACGACAGCAATGAGGAGCAGAAGTTCTTCAGGGGGTCACCAGTGATTCCTCGGTCCAGCCTCGTGTTCGCAGGATACTTGGCTCCTGTATCCCTGGGTTCGTAAGAACTCAGGAGATCGACATGGTAGTGGTGTTTCCAGCTCCCTCTTATCCACGGTTCCCTTCGCGCCAAAACGGAGGGGAGCCAATGGGAGATCCGCTCATCAACACACATACCATACGTGGACCAATCACGGACCACAGTGGTCCCAGGCATTCACACCACCCTAGACTCTCTGGCACCCAGGATGTGTATTGGGACCAGACAGCCCAGCCCACATCCTGGGGGCACTCAAACGACATGTAGAAGCCCGCGAAAGCAACCGTGTTTCGCGGGAAACTACATGCCCAAATAAGGAAGGCCCCGGGTCGCCTGACCCGGGGGAAGGTAAAGGGAGCAAGACGGACAGTGGACGAGACAAAGGAGCCTCGTGGTCCGGCCATTTTGGGTAGCCGGGCCACCCTTTTGTGTTCGCGGCAAAAAGGTGCTCAGAACGGCAAAAGGAGCTCAAAATAAACCAAATGATCGCTGCCACCAGCCCAGTCCCTGAATGACTTGCACCGATCCAAAAACCATCCTATAAGAGTGTCTAGGGTCTGTAGAAGGCTAGAGACCCAAGAGAGCTGTAACTTAGCTTACAGTGCCCTCTTGTGTCGTGTTGCACTAAAATGGCGACACGATAAAAGAAACTACGGGAAACAGCGTTCCCCGGTACTGACTGTCTTAAGGGCATGTCAGTTTCCCCGTAAGAAAGGAGCGAAAGCCCAGAGGAGTACAGCAGAAGGCTGCACTTCTCTGGCAAAGTCAAGAAAACAGGTTGAAAACAATAGCAAAAAGTTTAGGGGTTGCCACATGGAAGGAAAGTTCCCTACAATAACGAAATCTTTCCTAACAGTAGGTTACTCCAACGACCTCTAGCGCAGCATCCCAGCAAAGGCATCGGCGAGTACCAGACGCGGCTGCCAAACTACTCTACATAGACCTTCGCAGAGACACTGCACCTCACCTGCTTTCAATACCCAACACGGGCTCCTAATTACAACTGGTGACATCTAAAGCCTTATGCATTCATTGCCCACTGCTGAGCTCTTGGCAGAGCCAATGATCTTCTACCCAAGCGACAGCAGATCACCTACCGGCCCACAGATAACGCGCTTCGAGTAGGTGGATCTCTCTTTGGAGTGGCGCAGCAACTCGCTGGAACACACTCCTTGCTTTCCTCCGAGCTGCACAAAACACCTATGGCCTAATTTGAGAAAAAATGTAAATTAGATTGTATGCAGAGGAACGGCGACATTTGCGCAAACCAGTGACCTCTGTGTAGTTTTCATCATTTGCACTATAAAGCATGAATGAAAGGATTAAAGCAAGCAAAATCTCCTTAAAACTTGCTTAATTATCAACTCGTACTCTAAATGAGGCCTGTGATTTTACAATGGACTGCTAACAAATATCAGCTGGCTTTCACCAGGCGTTCAAGAAAAACCCAGGAGGAGTCCATAGTAATTAATTGGTTTTGCACCAGAATGTAAATGTCACGCTGGTTGTTGCAGGCAGAGTGTAAAAGGCAGGTGGACATAGTCATGGCTCTCATCTCACATGCTTTTGACGGGTGTCACACGCCTTGCAATCAGCTGACGCCCCCGCCAATCCCCCTATACGCCGGTTCACTTCAAGGGGCTCTCAAACGCAGGTGTTTTCACCCGCCTTCGTGACACAAAAGGCTGAGAGCTATGCATGGCAAGTCTTTTGCTTGCCCCGCCCCTCTACCTACCAAAAAATATGCCAACCTTACTGTAAAGTGTTCACGCCAGGTTTTTACCCCTCTTCTTGCACACTGCAGATATGAAAGAGGGCCCCGTGAGCAGTCAGAAAGGACATATCTGCTTAAGGATTGACTGAAAAGGATGTGCAGAGCCATGTTCCCTACAAGAACTAGTATTTGCAGGGCTGCATTGACGCATTTTCAGGGATCGAAGTGAGGTTTGGTTTACTAGGAGCAAAACGCAGCTCCTGGTATCACCTATTAGCCAGGAGATACCTCTGGGGAGCCAGGAGCTAGTACATGTTACACAAGATACGAACTCTAATTTTGTGTCTATTATATATTATCCGGTATCCAGTTAAAATTTCGAATGAACAATTTCGAATGCCCTTTTGTCGAAAAAATATGTTGAATTTTTATTTTTTTATGTTATATGTTTTTTTGGGGTTTAGTTAGTAAAAAAAAAGGGGTCAATAAAAAAAAAACTGGGGTTGGGGGGGAAAAAAACAAAAAACAAAAAAAAAAAAATGCGACATTTGTTTTCCAGCATTTTTCATTCGAGAAAAAGGCATTCGAAATTGTGACATTCGGAAAAATGTCACTATAAACCATATTATCCAATAAGCTTTAAATGTCCCTTAGGTGTGCCCTTAATTCTCTTGTATACACATTGTTAAACCTACACAGTTAATATCACATAGCTATGTTAGTATGGCACCACTTGACTGGGGAGTCAAAAGTAGCTTCTGGTAGCAGCTATTGGGTTCAAGCTTAACCAGGCTTCCCTTGGCTATAACCAGGAGCTAAATAGGTCCCAGCTCCTGGCAATTTAGAACCCCAATTTTTGCCAACTCTGATTAATTGGTTTAAGACTTGGTTGTGCTCTGCCTAAACAGAACGTGAATTAGACTCCACACACCTACTACATACTATAGACAATACCCCCGACCACGCCTAAAGGATCCGCCACTGCCAACGAGCCAGGGCCCTCCTGTCTTTATCTGCTCAGCCACAACGATGTGCCCAGATCTGAGGCCTAGAACGAAGGAGTAGCGGATGAAATTAGGAGTCATGCTTCATGGGTATGTGTGGGCTTGAAATACACCACCAACCCATTTACATGAAAATAATATCACCTATTGCACGAGGAACCTACGAATTGAATACCAATGCCAACTCCCGCACTGCCGTTAAATAACCCACACATCTACGCATTCACTGTCAACAGCATAGCAACCTTTTACACCACACACCGTCAACCATCACCTGCACTTCAATCCACCATCATAACAGACGGCCAAGACACCTGAATAACCACCAATCCTCCCATTTTCCATCGGCCTGCACTGCCACCTGTCCAATGCACAACCGACTTATATAGCAATCTCCATCAACAGGCACACAAACCTCTCACCAACCATTCAGCAGCAACTACTAAACTCCATATACAGCCACACGCTAGCAACCTCACTACCAAAAATATCACAGCTTTTGAGCATCAACTCTGTTTTGAATGTGGCACTCTGGCTGCTGATTGCTCCGTGGTACTGGTGATGCGGTCCTTTCACTAGTAAGCGGTCAAGTCCGTAGTAAGCGGGCAGGCAATCTACTCACTCTGCGGTGGTGTGGATCCTAGATATTGAGCAATGCTTGCAGGTAGTCGGCAATTGGCTGGAGCCCTGGAAGAAGCCTTTTAAATGGTCCTTGCCTCTATACCTACAAATAAATGAATTATTGGCACGTTGCGGCTACTGGGACAACCACAAATCCTTTTGTGATGGCTCTTAGTTGGAAAGTGCATTTCTCACTAATGCAGAAAATGAAGCTTGATGATGTTGGCTCATCCAAGCGAGTGAAGCAAGACTAAGAGCGGAATACTGCTCACCTCTTGGCACCCCAGAGGAAGACTATCTCTTGATTCATGCCATCCACGAAGCATGCAATAATCCTGGCTTCATCACCTGAGGCTGTCGTCCCACTGGCACCACACACACACACCGAGGCGCTCCCCTCCCGCCATTCCAGGAGCTGGAGAGTGGATCCTGCCCACCTGTCCTGTGGAGCCAATCCTGAGAAGATAAAAAGTCTTCATTGAATGTACTCTTTTGGAGACATAACAAGATCTTCTTACCTGCTACAAGATCTTGGAGAATCCTTGATCTGCCACTTTCAGGTAGCTTGGGATGCCAGACCCCTCGCGGGCCATGAGCCGGAACCTTCAGGATTGCATGGGATTCATTCCTTGAAGGCCTAAAAACCAATTAAGGGAGGATAATAGTTGTATTGGTCATTTCTACGCGCCACAGAAACAAAGGTAAGGACAAAGCGAGGCAGTTGTAAAAGGAGGGAATGTCCACAAGACGTTGAAGGAAAGCCCATCCTCAAGCAATGTAACGCACACACAAACCGTGCCCCCGCCACTCACTGTCATTCACAGTTATTATGTCATTCACCGCCAGCTAGAAGAGAACCCATGTGCCAAGTTAGACCCAAGCTACAGCGAGGAAACTAAATCAGCACACAATAGAAGTTGCCTGGCATTTGTTTGGCACCTCTTGTATACATGACACCAATAACACACACTATGCTCCCATTGCAACATAGCGAGACATGCAGAGTAATACTGTATTTTAACATAAAATAAATATGGGTGTGCCTGGCAGAGAGCTGCTCACACCCCTTTCAATACAACAATAATAAAACACACAATACTCTGGGTGTTCCTGGTGCGGGTGGCTGATTTCTCCCCAATACGCCTAACACTGTCCTCTGGGGCTTGTACTTACACTGAAATTAGCTAGGTGCTAGTATAAGGTGGCACTTTTTAGGGGTCTGTGGTGGGCACTGGTGCGGTTCACACCTCCAAAATAAGTCATCAAGGTAACCATTCCTTGCATGCATTATGTATATTTATTTGTGGAGGAACATTGTGTTTCGGACAAAAGCACATCACAAAAGGTCATACTGCGGGCGGAGCACTCCCATTGCTGGGCACTTTACAACAGGGAGGCCGTCAAGTAGTTGAGTTATGTTATTGGCATTGATACAGCACACCGCTGCCACTTGCATGGTCTGAAGGTGCTCCGAGAGATCTTAAAGAGGGGGGGGGGGGTTAGTGGGGAGAGAGGTAAAATGCAAGATGGCATTGCTGGTGTGTTGATGCATGCAGACCAGAGATACCCTAGCTCTCTACATGTGGCGTTGTTTCCGTTGTTCTGTTTTGAGAGCATAGCAGCATTTGTGCCAAGTGAGGAGTGTGATGACTCCTACGGAGTCATCACTAATTCCCCAACAAAGATCTCCTCCCATGTGACATAGGGATGGCAGCCGCTACCTGATCCTGACCCCGGGGGGGAGGGGTGTTCTGAGGGAGGATCATGTGGTAGGAGATGGCTGTCTGGAAAAGGTATGCGACCCCATCAGGAGGGACGAGATATTCTTCCCTTCACAGGGAAGAGCACTGCATCATTCCTAAAATTCTGATGGCTTGTTGTCACTATACAAGCCTTTTTCGTGGTAAGCCCCCAAAACCTAGTCTTCAAAATCACTCAAGGCCAAACATCCTTCATACCTCATACACTCATGATACACATTTAACACCCCCAGTCTCTAATGAATCTCTATAACCAAATTCTGAACAATATCACTTTGGAAATCATAGAAAAGCAATGGACTCCAATTCCCAGAAATCCTTCGCCACTGAGACGAGGAGGAGGAGGAGAAGAGACTTAATGGGGATCAAAGGAAACACAAAGGCAAGCCTGCGGTCTAGTTGTTCGGGGGAGGTCTGAGTGAGCGGGACATTTACAAATTTTGTCACTTTAAAATTGAGAGAGCCGACAGAGAAAGAAGCGAAGCAGGGGACAAGGTATGCCAAGCCGATGCAGACCGCTCTCCGGAGAAGGACAGCGCTGGAGGAAGCAGGCATTTCCACCATGCTGCTCGTGAGCAGTCCATACCTGTGTGGCATGAAGCCAGAAGGGACACTGCAAGCACAGAGAGGGAACCGCTGAAGAACCGCTGAAGAACTGGCAGCTCTAGTGGAGCTACCGGGAGCGCAGTTGTGCAAAGGAGCAGCGGACGTGCTGGCGGGTGAGAGCGGAGCAGCCTGGAAAGCTGGAAGGAAGTCTGCACTGCAGAGGAGGCTGTCCCAGAGCAGGAGCTGCACTGCAGCAGCATGCCATGTGTCAGAGACGCTTCAGCATCCCGGTGAGTCTGCCCAGATCCATTAGGGACACCAAGATGTACCGACAGACATATGCAAAGATATTTGAATACCGAAACAGTGAAATAAAAGACAGCACTTGAACAAATCCTCGTACATGAGATGTCGGCACATGGAAAGTGTCACCATGAGCAAATTAATCGCATTGAAGACCTAAAAAGACAGCACTTGAACAAATCCTCATACATGAGATATCAGTATGGGGAAAGTTGAAACAAGTAGAATCTCAAGCCAGTGAAGTAGAACACAGTAAAGCAACATAAATGTGTTGATTTAAAGGAAAGTGAACTCAAGAAAAGTTCTGGTGAAAGGAACACACCAGACAGTGAACATTGAGAGGCAACATACCTGGCAGGAGAGTACACCAGGGGATCTGTAAGGACTTAAAAGGGTTTCCTGGCAGGGGAGCACACCAGGAAGCCCAAACCAGTTGTTTAGAAAGAGAAAGATCCCTGGCAGGAGAGCACACCAGGGGATCAAGTATTTCTGGCAGGGCAGTATACCAGGAGGTCCATTTAAGTGGCATAAAGAAACGTATTTGTTTTTACAAAGTATATGGTAAAGAAGAATTCCAGAGACACTGTTGCTTCTCTAAAAGAACTGCTGTTTGAAAGAGCCACTTCTGCCCTCTTTAACGATTAAAACTTATTACTTGAAAGGGACACTTTTGTTATTCTTAAGGAAATGATACTTGAAAGAGACACTCTTGCCATCCTTTTGACATTCATAAGAAAGTATGGTTTGAAGGAGAACACTTTTTCCCAAATATAAGTAAGACACATTCACTTGCACTCTTAGTTGATCATTTCTAGTGTGAGGGTCAGATACGTATGGGTTTGGACACAAGGACAGTTTTTAAGTTTGACAATGAGGCACAGACTGATCTTTAGTTGTAGTTTCCTAGGTAGGGAAACTCTCTTTAGGATAGGGACAGAAAGGCCTTCATCCAGCTCCTATGCCATTGTTTGTTTCTCTGTGTCAATTTACTGAGAGAAAAATCACATAGTTGGGGAATTAAATACATTTTATTTTCATTAAGGGATAGGGAATGGGGGTTTAGGGTGATGGGAGTTGAGGGTGGTAGTGTGGGGGAGAGTGGGTATGTGGGGACCCCCATTAAAAAAAAAAAGATTTCTGGAAAAAATAATTCGAAATTATTTTTGTCTAATTAAATTACCAAAGAGTAATTTAATTCAGCAAAACAACTTACAACGGGGAGGGCAATACAGTGCTTTGTGGCAGTGGCTTAGTTTGGATGCTTATAATATGAGTGAAAAGGTTGAGAATAGTGTTGAGAGGTTAGTGGAGACCCCAGTGAGCAACTTGGACCATCCATCCGGTCTGTCTTTGGCAATGTCTCGGTAGCGGTGGCCTTCTGGTAAAGTGCTTGTGTGGAGATGTCCAGAGGCACCCTGGAGCGGCCTGGTATCTCTAGCATTGGACCGTGTGCAGCTGGATGGGTGGGGGAACATGGGTAAGAGTGCATACAACAGTGGATACCAAGTATTGAGCGGATGAGCTACGTTTCCGAAAAGAGATCAGAATAGGGATTCCAGAGATGGCAGAGTCCTGATGGAGTGCCTACAAACAACTCGGTACGCTACGAGGTCAACGGGGGAGCGTGATCATGCATCCGGTGTGGCTTTAGCAGCGTCTTGGTAGTGGTGCCCCTCCTGTAATGTACTTGCGCGGGGGGGGGCAATTTGGAGTCTCCACACATTACTGCATGTAGGGCTGTAAGGGCAAGGGAGGGCACAAAACTTCTGGTTCAGAGGAAGGGCTGCCTGAGATGTTAAAACAGGCAATTCTTTTTCCTTCCTAAATATATTGGTCGAAAGGCCGAGAGCCGTATCAAGCCTCATCCTAACTTGCTCTAGTGCTACCCTCAATAGGCACAGCTGGGACTTTGCCAGTTAAGGCAACACATGGTGTTTGTCAGGCAGGGTCGGCCTTAGAAGCCGCAGCGCCACGGGCAGCTAATCAAAAATGTGGCGCCCCTCCCCGCGTGCGCGCCTACTCATGGGGTAGTGGGTTGGGGGAGTGCCATATTTTTCAATAGGCACGGCTGCCGCCCTATTGTTATTAGATGCGCTCCTCTCCCGAGAGCGGAGAACATTTAATTTCAATAGGGCGCCTACCACGCCTTCACCCACCACGCCAGCTCACAGGAGACCTTGAAAGACTCGACTGAGCTGGCGTGGCGGGGGTCTAAAGGCAGGGCTCTCCCCTCCAGGCGGCCGCCCGGCCTGGCCTGCCCCAAGGCCGGCTTCATTGTCAGACCTTGTCGGCCGAGTGGGGCAGGGGCCAGAATCCCTTGTTGTTTTTCCCAGAACTCTACCCGGTTCCATGAAAATTCCCCTCAGGCCACTTTTGCTGATACACTATTCCCCGGGTTGGGTTTTCGTGCTTTCAGGAATTTCGTTACATTCCCCTGTTCCAGTCCCTGATCCTCATCCTGTGTGGGGCGGGGCACTCCCGCGCAGCTCTTGCCTGTTGCCCTTCCCTACCTTCACTCTTCTCCCGTGCCGAGGGCACCCCTGCAGCCCCTGATCTCCCACTGGATCCCTCTCATTCCCTTCCGAGAGCCTGCGACCCTCCTCCCTGTCCACCGTGCCCTTTCCCCATAGTAACTCCTCCCACTCCTTACCTTTTGCAGCTCCGCCAATCCTCTCGAACCTCACCCCTTGCATGCAGTCAAAGCGCACGGAGCAATCCCGACAGGCCCCAGGCCGAGGAAAGCGGCCTATTGGGAAAAGGGCCGCAGTGTCTAAATAAGGCCTCGGACCCTTCACCCACAGCCCACATAGCCACAGGCCAAAATGAATTCCTCACCCCTTGGCGCCCCTCACCTGGTGTTGGGAGAGCTCCAAAACTTCTGTTTGAGAATAATGCCACAAACCTGAAAGGGGTTCTTCACTGGGGGGTTGTTGAGATCAGGAGCTTCCCAGCAGTAGATGGGGAGAGGGGAATATCTAGAAACAGGAGGGGCCTTGATCTTCAAACATCTCATGAGACATTTCATTTACTCTACAGCGGTGCTAGACAGTTCATGGTAAACATAGTGCTAGAGGAGGTTGATGGGAAATTGAAATGGTGGCTGCACAGGCAGCCATAGAGTTTGTATGTGGAGTATATAGTTCATCACATTACAGTATATACAAGTAGCTCCACTTGAGGACTGGGGTGTGGGGTCAAAGGGGACGAGAGATGCCCGTGACCATCCCAAGAGCATTTTAAGTAGACCATAGGTACATTGTAGGGTGGTTTTTAACCCAGTCTCTGTGTGGATGCATTTGGAATGAGCAGATTAAGAGTTCCAGTGCTGGGGAGTCAGGAGGGTGAGAAAGCAGAAGTGGGAGGCAGTGCATTGTGGACTACGACATGGTGAGGTTGAGGAGAGCTTAGGATCGTTGAGGGTGATGGAATAGAAGGAGACTGTCAGAAGCAATTTAAAAAGAGAACGATTTTGCGCCGAGGGGTGCTCCGCGTGGAGAGATGTGTGGAGGTGGGCGAGGACTGTGTAGAGGGTAAGGGCGAGAACGTTAAATACAAAGTAATAGATTGGTAATCCTGTGTAACGAGGAGTATGGAGGTGGGGAAAAACAGTTTTAGTAGAGTGATAAGTGACCTGATGTTCCGGAGGGTGAGCCTAACCACCGTAGCAGTAAATGTAATGAACAGTTGACATTTGAGGTCACTGTCAAGAGAACACCCGGGGGGGGGGGGGTGGGAGTGAGCAGATCGAGGTGAAAGCAAATATAAGTCAGGCGCATGGGTTGGTGGTTGGAGGCTCGAAGGATGATAGTTTTAGAGGAACTGAGACTCAAGACATCCCACAGCCTTTTGCTAATGCAGGGTCTGCAACCTTTGGCTCACCAGATGTTATGGACTACATTTCCCATTGGCCCTAGCTAGTATAGTCAATGGGGGGGTTCATGGGAGCTGTAGTACATAACATCTGGAGGGCCGCAGGTTGCAGACCCCTGTGGTAATGAATGGCAGACGGCTAGTGTTGCTCGAGTATAGTTCAGACGCGACAGAGGGGAAGGAGAAAAACCTCAGCGTGTCAAATGCAAAGAGAGGGTATCGGAAACCTGTTTACTGAGAAAAGAGGCATAGAGTATGAACAAGAGGAGGGAAAGCTTGGATCCTAGAGGTACACCCTCTGAGATGTGGGAGAGTGAGGAGGTGCCATTGTTCCAGGATTTAAGGAATGATGTGCAAGGTAGTAGGCGTAGGAGGCGACCCAATCTAGGTCTGGGCCCGGAACCCAGGCTCAAGAGGATAGATGGATGATTGATACTAACTGGCTGGGTCTGGAGGTGGGGTCTGGCGCACTTGGCACTGGTCCACCAACACAGATCCACACGTGTTGACATCCATGTACTAAAGCACGATACTACTTTAGTAAAGTTAACTGTATGTTAGAGGGGCAAAGAAGAATGTTGTTTAAGACAAAACATCAGTTTGGGTAGGAAAGTAAAATTGTGGGCACCAGGCCAGCTGGCCACAGTCTCCATTTCCTCGTTAGTATTGCCCTTGTACACTTCCAGGTGGGGTCTCACTTACACCCTACATTGCTAGCTGTGTGGGTCACAACAGAGTCTCACTTGCACCCTTCGTCATTGCTCTTGTGCGCTCTCATTGAGTTTCAGGTGTCTCGTATGTATCTCACTGTCTCGTCTGCTGCAGCAGGGTCTCACTCGCTGCCCATTGAGTTTCAGGTACCTCGTATCTCACTGCCTCGTCCGCTACGGCTGGCTCTCACTCGCTGCCCATTGAGTTTCAGGCACCTCGTATCTCACTGCCTCATCCGCTGCGGCAGGGTCTCACTCGCTGCCCATTGAGTTTCAGGTACCTCGTATCTCACTGCCTTGTCCGCTGCGGCAGGGTCTCACTCGCAGTCCATTGAGTTTCAGGTACCTCGTATGTCACTGCCTTGTCCGCTGCGGCCGGGTCTCACTCGCTGCCCATTGAGTTTTAGGTACCCCGTATCTCACTGCCTCGTCCGCTGCGGCAGGGTCTCACTCGCTGCCCATTGAGTTTCAGGTACCTCGTATCTCACTGCCTCGTCCGCTGCGGCTAGGTCTCACTCGCTGCCCATTGAGTTTCACGTACCTCGTATCTCACTACCTCGTCCGCTGTGGCAGGGTCTCACTCGCTGCCCATTGAGTTTCAGGTACCGCGTATCTCACTGCCTTGTCCGCTGCGGCAGGGTCTCACTCGCAGTCCATTGAGTTTCAGGTACCTCGTATGTCACTGCCTTGTCCGCTGCGGCAGGGTCTCACTCGCTGCCCATTGAGTTTTAGATACCTCGTATCTCACTGCCTCGTCCGCTGCGGCAGGGTCTCACTCGCTGCCCATTGAGTTTCAGGTACCTCGTATCTCACTGTCTCGTCCGCTGCGGCAGGGTCTCACTCGCTGCCCATTGAATTTCACGTACCTCGTATCTCACTGCCTCGTCCGCTGTGGCAGGGTCTCACTCGCCCCCAGCAAGCTTTACCCTCTAGCTGCCAGTTGATTGCAGATTGTTTTTTGGTCACACTTTTTTTACATGCTTCATATGAGCTTCATTCCTTTTCACACCCTTGGCCACAGGATGTTTTCTCACAGGCCTGCTTGTGGGCCTCCCTTGCCCAAGTCTGTACATCTTTGCTGAAGCGAAAGCCGGGGTGACCCACAAATCAGGAATCGAAATGAGGAAGCTGCGGCTGCAAGTTCTCAGATCTCAGGCACGCCAGGAAGTCCGATGGCGCACTGTTCTAGGTCGCTTGAGAGGGTGTGGTATGAGGGCAGCCTTCAACTTAATCTCATCACAACTGTGGAATCCGGGATTTTGGTCCGGCCTTCATTTGTTCCCTGGACTTGTGAGCTTCTCTTGTAGCGACATCTGTATGTTTTATGCCCTTGTTGAGATTTGAAGTCGTAGGTTGAAACCCTCTTCAATCAAAGGGCCTTAAGCCAGGTCCAGGAGGTGTTGAACCACCTTTTGTTGGTAAAGAGGTTGTCAGCTCCTTGGTGTCGGCATCACCCAATAGGCAGGATTTACCACAGGGGAACCAGGAGCTACCAGAGATGCCCCTTTAAATGTCTGTCCATTTTGTATGACCCATTGTGTTTAAATGTGTGTTAGGTGTGTTTTAAGTCTTCTTTATTAACATTCTCAAATACTCAAAGTTAATGTCACATTTACATGTTTGAAAGGCACCAGGTGGCCCTAGGAGCCAAACATAGCTCCTTGTAGCTGTTGGTTTCAAGCTAACCACTATGCTAGAAGCAGGAGACACATAGCTCCCAACTCCCCTCAATTTCAAACCCTGTATAAGAAGGGAACCCGGGCATTGGAGATGCCATGATTCTTTAGAAACAAAATGGGGGTAGGCTGGGCAATAACATCTGAATAACAAAGTATGTTTGCTTCTCTGTGTCTTCCCCTTCTGCTGCACCAGTTTGATTCAACACGACTGTGTGAGTTAAGTAGGTCTGGGAAAATTCTTACCTCAACATGCCTCTAAGAGTGTGCACTCATTTTGATGCAGATATTTGTTGAAGTGGAAGCCAGACCAGCAGAAAATAATCTGTGACCAGCATCGCATTTGAAATAGGCCACCACGTTTGCTGATTGTTCTGCAACTTGAGGGTGCGCCAAACTTTTGAATGCGTACCCCACCGCCAGAGTAATGGACACTAAACTTTTGAATGTTCAGGGAATCACAGAAACCTTAAATAAAGAGGGATACTGTCAAACCCCTAACCCAGTGTCATACCATCAAATCCTGGTACGACGTCCTTTCATCGCGGGATTAACACTCGTTGGGCTTCTATCTATCTATCTATCTATCTATCTATCTATCTATCTATCTATCTATCTATCTATCTATCTATCTATCTATCTATCTATCTGTGTTCTTGTATTGCGCCACTAACCCCAAGGCATCAGGGCGCACACATGAGGAGAAAAAGACAGAACGACAAATAACATAACATTCGGAAATTTTATCGAAAAAAAACTCATCCAATTTTTGGGGGTGCTACAAATAAATATATATGGGGTGTGGGAATTTGGGTATATAAAAGCATTAAAGGGGATGGGGGTATTGGGGAGAACCCCCAAAAATAAAAAAAATAAAAAATTCAATGAGTTTTTTTCAATGGAATTTTCACAGAGAAAAACCCAGTGATGGTTATTTCCGCGCCCGCGATGAAATGACATGGAACCTAACCTAACATCTTCCCATCAAATCTCTGGCCCACCGCCAAATCCGTAACTCCATGCCACGCCTGCCAATTCCCAACTCAATGCCATATCTTCCGATTCCTATCCACGTGACAAGTGTATCCATTTCCTAGTCCAACATGATTGGACCATGTTTATTTCTGAATGGGCAAGCCCCCAGCCCAACCCTTTCCCATTCAGACCACTGAATCCCTTACTTATAACAGAACGACCTAATTCCTAACACTAGATTGAACAATACTCTCACCTACCGCCAGGCTGCTATAGCCGAAACCCGCAGATGAACTGTTGAATCCTTAATCCAATGCCAAGTCGTCAAGCTTTAAATCTTGCACCAAACTGGAATACTCCAGCACCAGTGTAATGGAGGTACCCCTCACCAGCAGTGCCCGCCATAATATTGATATATAACCCCAAAATATAATGACAGATCCTCGGGTGCTTGATACCTAGAGGTTTTCTCACAATGTCTCCCACCAGGCCACCATAACCTGGCACTGGTGGCCATGTACCAGATGGCTCTATAGCCTCAGACAGGTTGACCTGCACCAAGCTGCAGCAGCTTCGCACTGGTGGCCAGCCACTAGGCCGCTATAGCTCTGACTGGTTGCTATGTGCCAAGCCGCAGCAGCCTCGCACTGGTGGCCATCCACAAGCTCTCTCTAGCTGGGGCTGGTTGCCATGTACCAAGCCGCAGCAGCTTCCCACTGGTGTCCACCCACTAGGCCGCTATAGCTGTGACTGGTTGCCATGTACCAAGCCACAGCATCCTCGCACTGGTTGCTATTCACCAGATGGCCAAAGCTTTGTACAGGTTGCCAAGCACCATGCTGCTGCAGCTTCATAACCGGTGGGATAGCGTGGCCTAGTACTGCTTGCTGACTGCCATGCAGCAAGCCTCTGCAGCTGCGTTGATGGCCAGGCACCAGATGTCTGTAGCCTCGTACTGGTTGCCATGTAACAAGCCGTTGCAGCCTGGTAGCAAACAACAGCTTCCCACCGATGCTGCCTGTGGCCATTCGCCAAGCCCAAACATGCTCCCACTGGTGGCCGTGCACCAGGCCTCGCTGAAAGAGTGGGGCTCTGCGAGGGTCAGTCAGGGTCACGAAGCATTATGTACTTTACCACTTACGAAAAGAAGATGATCCGATTACTGGGGCCTACAAGCAACAGGTGCGGAGGGCACTGGGGTACAGCAGAGGCATCCCGGGCTGGCTTAGCGGCGTGCCCACAGACAGGTGCGTGGCACTTGGACAGGAGCACTGTTCAAGTTTATCCATGGTGAGGCGGCGAGTAAGTCCGCGCTAAAAATACATAAGGTGAGGTGAGGGGAGCTGAGAGGGAAAATGCGTGGAGTGTAGGAGAAGTGCAGGGATTGAGGAGCGCGCGCTGTTGGCGGCCAGTTTGTGTTGCTCTGCCCAGTCGCCCGTGTTATTTTTAAACTCTGCCTATCACTATCACACGCGGCGCATTTCTGCAGGGTGGAGACGAGGAGCACGGGACCGTGAGTCAGGCTCCAGAGCTGGGCCCAGCCAGGTCCCATGGGTGTCACGGTCTTGGCCCCTCCTCGCGGACGGGCCGCGCGCTTGGACACGTGACCCGCCCGGATTGGTAGCCATCAAACTGTAAATATCTGGGGAGGTGGAGGGCGGCCCGGCTGTTCACACGCCGGGCCGTCCACCCCGGGGCTGGTGGCACTGCTGCGATTAAAGGTCAAGTTTGGATTGAATGTTCGTGGCATGTGCTGTTGCAAGGATTCTCTCTCGCGGTGACGACAGATCCTCCCCGCCTGGCCCAGCCGCTCGGCCCACTTCCTGCCTGATCTGTGTAGGGTCGGCCTGGGACAAGAAAATAGGCCCGGCCGGCAATACAGTGAGCATCGCTTTTTATTCGTTTTGGCCGCAGACTGTTTGCAACAGCATTTTGTGGGTCACATTTGTGGCAAATGGAGCATTTTAAGGTGCAGGCTGCATAGTTAACGAACATCATACTGTCCCACATATTTTTTTAAAAAGTTTTCGGAGTAGGCAGATGGACTAGCCAGTTTTGGCATAAGACCGGATGTTCCCGGATCCATTTGCACTCTATGGGCCTCATTACGGGTCTGGCGGTAACCCTGCTGGTGCTACTGGCGGGTTGCCGCCGGCCCAGTAAAAAATGAATGACGCCAGACTTCCCGGTGCCACTGGGCTCTTCCAAGTCCGGCGGCCGGGAAGTCAGGCGCCGGTAATTTCGTCAATCCCGATTCCCTTACAATCCCTGGGAGTGGGGACATGGAAGCACCAGCACTGTTAACGGTGCCAGTGCCTCTGTGACGGCTTTGCCTGGCATGACCGATGTGCCCTGCAGGGTCAGACCTGTCGGGCACAGCGGCTCCGGCAGGCAAACCCGTAGTTTGCCGGTCCGGAAACAAGGGTGCCAATGAGCTTACCAGCACCCTTATTTCCGGACCAGCAAACTTGTAATGAAACCCATATTTTAGAAGCAGTGCGTATGCCGCGGTCCAGGATTCGAACCATGAGCTAGGATCAAGGGCGAGACACTTCCCCACAAGAGCACTTGATGGTCTGAGCAGGCGCCCTGTGAAATCCATTGTTAATATTGCACTCTAATGGAAATATTGAAGTATATCGTTTTAGATTCAAAAGGTGTGCACATGTTATACTATGTTGACAACATCATAAGAAGCGGAGCTATTTTCCAGGTGTTCATGATCAATTTTCCGAATGGCTGTGTGACGGGATGGAGTCAGGAGGCTGACAAAATGGTATCATTGCCTTTTATTCAAATAAAGAAAGGAACTTGTCTCTCCCTATTTCTAGAGGAGTTTTCCCTACCTCAACACAGAATAACTCGGGTGCTTGTCAGTATGTTAAGTCAAAAGAAACCAATATACCGTCCTCTGTCCAAACCAACTACTCTATCCCTACCACTAACAAATAGACCCAGAAGAGAAGAGTTCAATGACCCTCTGATCCAAGCCACCAGGAGAATGGCCCCCTACCCCATTGAAACAATTCAGTGTTAGGTTGACTTAACAGCCTCTTGCAATAGGATCTAATTTAAGAAATATGTCTAGACCAGGAGAATGACTACCTTCTCCTGGTCTATCTGGGAGAGCTGATAGTCCATAGGACAAATCTTTAGAAATCTCATTACTTCCTCCCAAGGGTTTGTGAACAATAGAGTTAAGACTTTATCAACCCTTCTTCGTATTTCTGGAGCTTTGTCAGAACTTTTTATATCTTGACTATTGGGGAGATAACTCCCTGACAGTTCTTTGTCCTTAGGGTACCTTTCACGTGTGTTGGGTATCTCACTGTGACAAGGGAGTTCACCCCCGAGGCTCTTGGTTTTCTGAGTATTACAGTATTACTACTGTGATGAGGGAGATCACTCCAGAGGAATACTTGACCCGTGAAGCTCTGTGTATCACTACTGTGACGAGGGAGATGACCTCTGAGGAATGCTTGAGTCTTTGGGCTACCTGGACCCCACCCAGCTTTCCTGCAACTCCTGTTACCTGTATCATCACTGTTGAGTGCTACCGTTTCCTCCCCACGATCTCGGGTAACTGTTGGTCAGATCTGCATTTCCTCCTCTATGGTCTCTGTGGCTCTGCAGAGCTGTTTCTGTGGCGGTCTCTGCATGTTTTATGGAAGACAAGGTCCACCTCATAGAGGGCATACCACTGCTGTTTTCTTCCTGCTTCTGCAGCTAGTCTGGTTCCCGATGGCTTGAGTAATTCCTTTCGGCCTCTTCTTCAAAGACTGACTGTTACTTGATGCTTCAGGCAGCGCTGGTTTGAATTTCCCAGACCCTGCGGGACGGACGTCAGCTTCCCTCTCTGCTCTTCCTGTTCCCGAACATGCTTAGTCCTTCCTCAGTCTTTACTTTATACTGCTGGGTCCGCCACAGTGTATCGTCAATGTTTGTTATCAAAGCCTTTGAAGTTATGCCTCTTAGTGGCCACTTCGTCACAGTTCTTGGGTAATCCTTTCTACTGTTGTTCTGTATGTTTCTTTGGTTCTTCTTCCTCTCAGTCCATCTGGTCTTGCAGAGGAAATAGTAGAGACTTCCCAATAACACACAGTAGTAGTTTCAGGTTGAGAGAGAAGGAGACAACAGGGCCACAGCTTCTAGGATCAATGGTTTAGGGAGGTCTTTCACGGGACGGGAGTCCTTATCCCTATGAGGGGAGTCTCTCCCTGTGAGATCCTCCTGCTTTTTACCACCCATAGGGGCACTACTGGGTAGCAGCCTCACCTCCTTAGCCTCATAGGGAATGGCTCCCCTCTTGGGAGAAGTGACAAGATCCCGTGAGTCTTCACAGTCTGAGAGGCAAATGTTTTACTGTTCGATCCCCCGACTGGTGGCATCCACCAGTAAAGAAATCCATCAATTTCCAGCACTGGGGCTAGCGGTTCGAATAGTGCCCTATTGCCGAATGGCCACACACTGCACCTGGCTGGATGCTGGCCTTGCCTGGTCTCCAGCTTTACCTGCCCTAATATTGCTCCCGCATTTCCATCCCAGCCAAGTTTAATTGATTTCTTCAATTTTTTTTTGCTATCCTTCCTGCTGGAAGTGGTTTCACATTTTCTCTGCCTTTTCAATGAAAGAGTATTGTTGAATATTAATTATGGGCCTAAATCCCTCCTCCCCGGTGCCCCCTTGCCGCACGATCTCTAGCGTTAGAAGTGCTCTTCAGGTGAAAATGAAAGCTCACACGTCTCAAGCTTTGTGTTCCTTTTGGAATATGAATGTGTCTATTCTTTCCCCAGGACCCTTCATCTCTGCTTTGAACTTAAGGTTAAACTGCCTGATCCACTCATAGTTGCCTCTGAAATGTCTGCAACCTCTTTTCAGCCAAGGGTATCGCCCCCTATACTTAAGGTAAAACCTATGATCCATTGACTTTGCAGAAATTCTGTTGCTAGTAACCTTTGACTCGTTTAATGTTTGCATGACATTTTCCACAGATGTTTTTTGGCACAGAATCCCGACAATTGGAAAGGTTGGTGCAAATTTAATCAACAGTTTAAGTTCTAAAGCACTGAAAAAAGGTTGCTTTTCACCTTTTACATTGGTTCTCCCTTAGGTGAAAATGTGCATTCATTGAACTGAAACACAGCAAAAACCGGTGGACCACTTTGCTACGAATTAAGCTGAGCACATAGCAGTGCTCATGTACGATTTGGTGCAAATCTGTTTTTCTTAAAATGTGATGCCAATTCGGGTGCCCCTCGCACAAAAATCTTTTAGATAGCTCTCATGTTGCATTGCAGCAAGGGAGGCTTTTCAAAAATGAAAAGACACCATTTCTTCCAACGATGTGAACCGTTCTCGTGAGAATGAGACATTGCAATGTTCTGAGAATGATGCAAGATGGAGAAATGAGATATTTGCTTTTGTGAGAATGCTTTTTTGAAGTGCGTCACTGGAATAAGGCCCTCTTGCGCTTCGATTATGGCATTCTCGTGAGAATTTACAGGAAATGATTACAGTCCTTTCACAGTACTTTTTAGATGGACAATCTTGCAATAACATATAGACGAAAGGGCCACAAAAATCTCTTTTTAAAATGCACGCTAAAGCACCAAACAACGCACACATTCTCATCCCAGTTCCGCATTATCGCAAAGTGGTCACTGGCCCGGCTGTCATCAGTGCTTTCTAGTTTTCAGGGATGTGATTAGTTGAGTTGTGTGTGATGTCATCAGTGGGTTCATGGACTGCACAGCTGGGAGAATCAGAGTTAAAGTTGCGCAGCTTCCAACACTTGCCATATTTCAAGGGTTTTGCTGTGTTAAACCATCACCTTGACGTCCCTTCAACTAATGTTTTTCCACTTAATTTCAAGGGTTTTGTTGCACTGAACTGTTTCATCTTCACTCTCTTAACAGACTTACTGAGTATACAAACACGTGTCTTGGGTTGATAAACCTTTGTATACAATGGTGCTGCCTCATAAGACAAAGGCCATTTCTTGGGGCAAAAATACACGTGTCACTCATTAGTTGTAATGACCTGGTCTAGCCTTGCATTTCAGGTAAAAGTGTTTTTGTTCCATGCTTTTTGAAACCCATCATAATATTGATTGTGTATGACACACACACCATGATCAGGTGGGCTTGGATGCTAGTGCTCCCTTCCCTGATCAGATGAATGCTGACTATCCTGATCACACTGGTATTGATAAGTCCCTTCCCTGATCAGATGGGTACGCTAACTCCCATACCTCTAAACAGATCTCTGTTGGCAGCCCTGATCAGATGGGTATCCATAAATCCGATAATGTAGGTATTGAAAGATCTGATTTGATGATGGGGGGGGGGGCTAAGCACAATGATATGATATGACATGTTATTTTTTTACGTGCTTAATACCCAGAGGTTTCTAAGTGCGGACCCGATGATCGAACCTGTGTTGCTCCGTGTCGTCTTGTTTCCAAGGTGAGCACGTTGCCCCTGAGCTATTCTCCCGAGACAACATTTGCAATCGCCACTAGTTGTTGGCAGGTGATAATGAACTCTGGTGAATAAATAAAATGTCATGCTGTGTGCATATAGAGAACTGACATTGGGAAAGTGACTTTTGCGACTGACTAGTAGCTTGCACCTTAGCATTTTTCACGCGATGACTCTGGTCTGACGGGTATCGATGACCCTGGTCAGACAGGCATTGATAACCATGCTCACTAGGATATTTATTACCCTGATCATACTCTTACTGTGGATAGTGATTTGGTAATGATAGCACAGCCACACGTGTTTCTTCTATAGCTATCACCTGAGCCCCTTTTGTCACACTTGGCTTGAATGGCGGCAGCCCTTCCACCTCTTCCTTGGTCTGAGAAGCATCCTGGGCTCCTTTAGGCAGGAGGCGGCCTTCCTTGGGTCTCTGGCAAATGAAATATAGATCGGCATATCGTGAGCATGTGCAGTGCCCACACAATCCATATTTCCGGGTAATAACTCCGGTCAGTTTGACATGTGCATTCAACAGAGGAGACAGCAGAGTCCCCAAGGGGGCGCCTCTGACTCAGTGCTGTACCGAAACACGCAGGCCCGTGGTTGATTTGTAAAAAAATAAATGCCAGGGCCCTATTTTCTAGCACTCCTGTGACACCGCAGGTGGGCAGCTCCCCACCATAGCTGCTCCCCACAGTGTCGAACTATTTGGGGTTGCACTGCACCTGTGGTTGATGGATGCACGCACTGACTATTACTACTTCATAATTAAAGTGAGTCTGAAACAATAAGTGCCAGACATCTAATAATGCACTATAATAAAATTTAAATAAATAAATAAAATAAGTGCCAGGGCTAAAAAAAAACAAGTGCCAGGGATGATCCCTGGCAAACACCCCCACAAATTAAGCACTGAAGCAGGCTGTGGAAACTGGGGACCATTGTTAGAATAAGCTGGTGAGGCTAGCTCATCCACTCACGGAACTCTCTAGGGACAAACTCTTAGGATGTGTAGGCAGATGTACACGCCGCACAGCGACCCCTAGTGGTGGCCAGTGATGGGAGAACCGTACACAGTTGAATGTCTGCTGAAGCCTGTAGAGCTGGGCACGCCACCTGCTGACGCCTCTGGGGGTAGGGATTAATGGTCCATCATCACTGACCAAAGACTGAGCCAAGGCCCTTGCTGCGCCAGGCAGTTCTGTGTTGTTCGTGCTTTGAGCCACACTTAATTTATTAAAGGCAACATCTCTCCACCCTATTGCCATGTACACATGAGCGGTCTGACTGTAGGGACTGGACCAGGTACTGCTTTGTAATCATTCTCTGCAGGATGTTTCCTTCCCCTTGCAAAGTTGTGGGATTCGCATGCATAAAGACAGCGTTGAAGCTGTGAAGGGCATGCTCCTCGAGTATTGGGTGGCAATGTGTGACATACAGCTGCAGGAAGGATGGAGGTGGTGTGCTGGAGCCATGAACACATATTGTCAGTTCCTCCCAGCTTATCAATACCTAGCCAGCGAGGTGATAACTGGCCATTTAACAGCAGTCATGGGAATCGGACCATTTGATGGGCATCCCTTGCAATGGGGTACCTGCACTTGTTATGGCAAACCGTGCCAATGGTGTGAATAACTTGGCTTTTTGGGAGTGTAGCTGGTATCCAATAGCAACACTTGTTGTGCTGTGAGCACAAGAACACGTGATCCTAGTATCTGGTCATATGATGGCAATACCTGGCAAAGGATAAAACATGAACTATTGTCTCTGCCAATACTTTGCTTATTTGGGGGCTCTCTGGTTGCTGGTGGTGGTGTGCTGATGGGGCGAGGGGGCGCAGCAGAACTCAGGAAGCCCCTTCTAAAGGTACACTTGTCTTCCCTCTCCATCCTTCCCCTCCTTTCTTCCTCGACCTGCTCTATATTCCACCAGTAGGGCTCCTGGCCTGTTTGCCTCGCCCTCCCCTGTCTCTCTCTCTCTCTCTGTCTATATCCCTGTATCTCTGTATTTGTCTCTGTGTGTCTCTGTGCCTGTCTCCCTGTGTCTGTCTCTCTCCCTTTTTCTCTCCCCTTTTCCCCCCTCATCATCTCTACTCACCATTTCTACCTCACCATCTCTACCATCTCCATTCCAACTCCCTCTCAAACCCTTCCCTTTCTCCCTTGTAGTCCCTTACGCCCCCCCCCCCAGCATGCAAGGGTACTCCCAGGCCCCGAGTTCCATGCCAGTGGGTTAGCCTAGCTAGTATGCCTCCCATCAAGGCCTCACCTTGTGCCCACTGCCCAGCACAGGCCAGGGTCCATTGTGTCTAATTTATCCTGCTGGCAATGAGTTTACTCCCTCTTCCTGTAATACGTCTGTTCCTGGTTTCTACAAAGCCTTTGGTGCCTTTGGTCCCACTTTTCAGTGTAGCCTGCCTGTTATTGTCAGTGGGGGGACCAGTTGTGTGCGTACATAACGCACCCGCTCTGGATCTGTTAATTCCCTGGTTCAAAACTGTGGCCCTACCTGGGGTCTCCCAAATGGCCTCCCCCATTTTGGTCTCCCTCCCACTCCCACAATGTGGGGGTTGAACATGACCCTCAGTGTGTTTGTGTGGGTGTCCTGAGGTAGCATCTGATGCATGCTGGTGTTCTTGTGTGTCACCATGTTAATTAGTAATGACTGTGACAAATCAACTTCCGAGGCCCCAGTGGTCCAGGGATGAATATCAGTTTCTAAACCACCAATCAGCCCCACACCTCTAGTAGACCAGAAGGGATCTGAACAGATTGGAAGTACAAGTAAACGATAAGCCTCGCTGTCCAATTTTGGTAACGTGGACGGACAGCAGGCTTATCTCTGCAAGGTCGTGGATCGTTGGTTAGTTGCAACACAGCGAAAATACAATTATTAGCCAATGATAAAAGGGACTGTCTAGTCAAGGTTGTATAAAATGATCTACTTTATTATTATTACAACAGACCATTCTAGAACACTACAAAATACAACTCACCCAGTAAAGGAACACAGAGGAAAGACAGTTTCACGAAGGAAAGGGATGCACTCTGGATACTGACAGGAGGGTAGTCGGTAAAACAATCAGTTTTAACTATTCAAGGTTATTTGGTTTCAGCATCAAGGGGGCAATGGGTCATAAATGTCATGAGGGGCCTTCGGAGAAGGACCAGGGGGACAGAACCACAATGTACCTGTTGCTTGAGATGATCTTGATGCTCGACCGGGTCGGTTCCAGGACGCTTTCCAGCTCCTGCGACAGAGTTCAAGACGGGAGACAGCTGCGGGTATTAGGTAGCAGGCAGTTCAGCAAGCGAGGCTGGACAGACGGCTGCAGGCTTGCCTACATGGTGGCGCCGGGTCAAGAATCGTTGTCTCTGTGCTGGTTGGCGGAGGATCTGGAACGATTGGTAAGGCGTTTGGATGGCTTTAGTGACTGCAGCATGACAACAGTCAGTGGAGCAGGCGATCGCGGTTCGAGGATTTGACTGCCTCAAAAATGTCCTTAAAAGATGAACGCTGGTTGATGCTTGTTGTGGCACTCCTCCAAGCTTATTTGCTGGGCTCGTGTTGTCCTTTAAGGCGGAAGACCCAAAGCTGGGGAGAGTGTTTGCAGGCAGCGACCTTGTCCTTTTTCAGAGACTCTCTGGCACTTCCCACCCAGGAGGCATGCAGGCAGAACGTAGCAGGGCACACTGTGTTCTGACTGGGTACCGGTTCTGGAGCTGCTGTATGGGTCCTCCGAGTCCGGTATCTCCCTCTGTTCCCTGGGAGATATTTAGGGTGTTGGGATCTTGCTTCCCTCTTGGAAATCTTGGCCTTCTTTCACTGGTGGAAGTTGGAAGGCAGACTGTACCTTCAGCCAGGGTCCAAATGAGGTCTTCTTGTTACCCCTTGCAAAGTCTTCAGATGATCTGCCCAAAAGAGGAGCTCAGCCCTCTTTTAAAACCAAATGGGCCCCAGTTATTGGTGCAGGCTAAGCCTACCTTAATGAACCAATCCTGGGACCCCACCAACCATCTTGTGTTATGCTTGAGCTCATAACCAGAGTGCTTTGCAACAGGAAAGGTAAAGGGGTGACAGCATGTACTACTAAGTCCCACCCATCTTCCTGTCTGTTGTGAATCAAAGTGTCTATCTGGTTAATTGAGCTCTCTGTAGCACCTGATTAAAGTGCAGGTCTTCCTTGAAGTTATGGTGAGAACATTATCCTGTGGACTAGTGCTAGTGCCGTGAGAATTAGTACGGTTGTCCTGGGTTACTGTCACGTGGGTTAACGCTGGCATCCAAGTTAATATCCTGTGTCATGTGTATTAGTACGGTTATCCTGGGTTACTGTAATGTGTTTTAGCGCTTGCGTCCCTGGTTAATATCCTGTGTCATGTGTATTAGTCCAGTTGTCCAGGGTTAATGTCACGTGTATTAGCGCTGGTGTCCCTGGTGAATACATCCTGGACGTCCACACTTTTCTGGGGGCTGTGGAATGTTCCTCTGATCCCAGCAGTATTTCGCCAGTGCTTGATGGGATGTTCTTCGACAGTAACGTATCTATTTTTAAACACCCCCTTCAGTGCTGGCCACCTTTCCACCTGTGCATGTCTCCCTCCTTCTCACCCTTGCATTTTTCATTGGCCCGGCTCCCTGGGGTAGCTGGAAAGCGGGGCAGTCTGAGCCCGCCTGCATCCCACATGGCCGGCCTGCCTGCCTGCCTGCCGTGCACGCCTCTCTCTGCTGTGCGTGTGTGCCACTGCTGCGGTGCCAGGGCGGAAGGCTGGATGGCGCAGAGGACGGGCACATGCAACTCTGGCACTGTGCTTTGGCGCGAGATCATGGCTCGTTCGCTTGGTGCAGTGCGTTTGCGCAGTGGCTTGGCACAGAGTACAAAGCTGTGCGCCTCCAGGTGACTGGGCCAGCTGGAGCCAGTGCTCCTGTGAGGTAGGACCCCTCTCCCCCAGACCCTTTTTCTGGAGTCTGTGTGGACAGACTCCGACCCTGTCTGTCATTTGGGCAAATAGCACCTGCACCGTTTCCTTAATTGCACGTATGTACAATAAATATTAATATATGTACTGCCAACAAAAGAGGTTGCAGCAGGGGTGTTGCTAGGTCTTCAAAAGACCCGGGGCTACGCTGATGTCGGAACTGTCGGGACTGGGGGCTAGCTGCCTTTTGGTTGTAGCTCCTGAGATTCTATCCGGGGCTACAACCAAAAGATCAGGGGCTATAGCCCCCTTAGCCCCCCCCTAGCAACGCCTCTGGGTTGCAGCAGCTGCGTATATGTGTTTATGGGTTCATCACTGGCAGCCTATGTAGGTCAACTAGCAAATGCGTGTTTACAAGTGTGTGTATGTGGTCTTACTAACGCACTTTTATATTTTGTTGTGTGTTTCTGAAATGCCAAGTCTTTTATGAAGTTGCAAATATGCTTCGAAATAAAGATTGTTTATTATTATGTGATATGATAGGTTATTTATAACGTGCTTAATACCCAGAGGTTCTAAGCGCGGACCCGGGGATCGAACCGGTGATGCTCCACGTTTTTTTGCTTCCAAGGTGAGCATGTGACCCTGAGCTATCCTCCCGAGACAAACATATATTGATGTTTGATTTTTAGGCGTGCCACCTAATTTCTTACTAATTCACGCGTCCGATTCTATACCTTTTTCTAATAACATTTTTTGGTGTGCCACATAAATGTTCGTTGTTCTTTTGTAGCGCCATGTAGCCCTGTGGTTGTTTCAATGCGCTCGTCTGCCTTCTGGGCAATATCGGTGTGAAAGTGTGCATTATGCTCATGCGATCATCTGCTCTGGGTCATTCCTGACTGCACTTTCACACATGTAAGCAAAGGAACCTAAACCATCCCGCCGCCCCACCTCCCCCCATGCACTGCTCGTTGCATCACACGTTGAACCAATTCACACGGAATATAGGGTCCTGAAATTAATATTTGCAATTTGTTTTGGCTGTATTTTGAGGTCGCCCTAAACTGAACCTCTCTGAAGTATTGTGCTACTGTTTCTTCTTTGCATTTGTTTTTACTGTACAAGCTGTACATGTGTGTGTCATGTCGGATGTCATGTATGATGTCAATAGCAAAGCATGTCAGGGGGTCGAATTATGGTTGCTTTGCTAGTCATAACTGGTGAATTTTCATGGTTTTTAGGGTTTACGTTGTAACCATAACTTCATTTTAACAAAATAAAGTCAGTGGGCCTCATTACAAGTTTGCCAGTCCGTTGTTACCTGACGGGCAAACTACGAGTTCTGCGAGCGGGTAACTTTCCGCCCGCACAGCCCCTGCGAGCAGACCTCGACGGATGCACCGGCACCATTCATGAATGGTGCTGGTGCATCCGGCCTCCCCATTCCCACTCAAATGGGAATGGGGAGTAATAATTACCGGCACCCGGCAATGGGGATTTACAGGGTCCACCGGGGCTCTAATGCACCAGTAAGTCCCCATTGCCCGGTGCCGGCAAGTTCATTACTCCGGCTTTATGTACCGGCATGTCTACCCCCAGGGTCATAATGACCCCCAGTGAATTTTAAATGTTTTTTTTACAGAAAGTTAACCATAAATGTAGCTACAGATTTTCCGTGGTCTTCATTCGTGTGCACTGATATACCCGAATACATCCAGCAACAATGACTACTGGGCGTGGCCTGCAGTCATGTTCTGGGCACACCGGCAGCGGCGTGGCCTGGCACAGCACACCCACGCTGCCCACTGGGTGTTGTCTGCGGTCATGTCCAGTGGACACTGTATGCAAGGATCAGCAAACATACCCACAGTGCCAATTGTGCTTGGCCAGTGGGCGCTATGCCTGGGCTTTTGACCATGCCGTCGGCACACCAACCACACACCAAATTGGCAATACGTGAGACCATGCCCTTTGGACACTGCGTCCGGGGGATGCCCTTCAGCCATGTCCTATCTGAACCTGGCCCAACCTACCAACTTCTCGCCCAAGTTTGAGGCTAATCCGTTCAGCTGTGCTTGGGTTACACTTACATAAAATATCCCTGAAGGTAATTTAATGGAAAGTGTTTTATGTTGCTTCCCCTATAAGCCCCCCTCAAGCTCCGCTCTCCCTCTCTGATGGGACATCAGTAACGTTTCCAGCAGTAATAAGAGTGGGCTCATTATTTTGTTGGGAAAATGCAGTTATTTATGTCTCTGGAGTAGGGTCAAATATTTGTTTTGGGAAGACCATGTAAATAATGAATAGTTCCATGTATGTTTTCGGGATAGGTTTCGGGCAGGTCGTAGGGTGGTGGGGAAGTTATTGGCATGTGAAGTGGGTCCTTCCTATGGGTAGACGGACTTATGCAGTTATCCCCATACTGTTAGGATTTGTGCCCAGCACGGCTGCCATGCTCACGGCCTGCAGCTGCTCACGTGACTATGAAATGGAAAAAAGGGGGGTGTTTAGCAGTGCAGAGGGCAAGGGAAGCAGTGGTGCTTAACCATTGGCACGTGTGTACCAGGAACACGTGTAGGTGGTTTGGCCAGACAGGACCATGTCACTGCCTTTAGGAAGAAACTTCACTGGCATCCGGTGAGGCAGACAACTAGCCACAACATTCTGCCTCTCGCCTGTACAGGCCAGAATGCCAAGGTACCACTCTATCTTTCTGACAGACTGCGGAAGGAAACATCACGCAGAGTGTTACGCTCATCTGATAACGAGTGTTACGCTCATCTGAAAACGAGTGTTACGCTCATCTGAAAACGAGTGTTACACTCATCTGATAACGAGTGTTACGCTCATCTGATGCGCTTCAGCTTATCCAGCCAAGAACTCGCCCAAACAGTGCTGGTGATTGCAGTTTAGAACTTAATGCTCCACTTGAATGGAACAAGTTGCTATGAGCATCAAAACATCACAATCGCTTTCTGTCTTTGAGAAACATGTGAAGACTTTGTTCTTCGATCTACCCGAATAGATTTTAAGTCATTTTCTATGATATCTCTCTCATTCTTCGCTTGGAGCGCTCAGACGCCTACGGGCATGCAGCGGCTTATAAGAATTTAAATAAATAAATAAATGTGTTGCATAGGGGGGTGGTGATTTGTACCGCCGAGTATTTTGTTTTCAGATGGGAGATCACAAGTGTCGGCTGAGGGTCTAGACATTTTGGGCAGTGGAGGGGATTTCAAGTTGAGAGGGGAAGAGCTGTTGCTCGTCAGGTGTGTGTTGTGTTGGCGAGTTTGGTAAGCATGTGGCAAGGGAGGGTGGTTGCAACGTTCTTGGCACGCTTATGAGCAACGCTAGTATTGACGTGCTTGGATCTTTCTCATTGGTGTTGCAGACGGAGAACATTTTGAGAGAGGGTTTAGGTTCTTACCTTCGTTCCGGGTTTGGGTCATGTTTCACAGAATATTGGGGAGTAGTTCAGCTTAAAGGGACTGTGCTCGAGTGGTGTGCTGGCCCAAAGGTGTTTTGCGCAGGTTCCATTTGAGTATTCTTGCAGGTTCGTTCCTAGTTGTTAGTTTGTCCCTGGTGTTCTTTCGGGTAAGATTGTCTTGATGGGTGGGTGTCTGGCTTTCCGATGGCGTTGATGCCCGTTTCGCTGCGCCTGTATGGCATGTTGTTCCAAAATGTTTAGAGTTGTAGGAGGGTGCTTTGTTCCCTTGTTGAGTATTTGTTCCTTTTCTTCGTCCTGGTAGGACCTTTGTTAGGTGTGTTTCAGGTCATCTCATCGAGTTGCTTTATCCCTATGTTTTATTATTTTTTGATTCGCTTTTGAAACACATTGTGTATAGGCGCTATATAAATAAACTATAAATCATATCATATCATATATATATATATATAGGAAAGTCTGTTTGAGTCAAGTCACACATTCCACAACGCTACCTAGGAGCCATCGCTGGAAGTTCACCTCCAGTTCTGAGCCACAGCAGCAAGGCATTGTGGGTATAACCCACCATAACTTTCTTGGTGTTGTGAAGACATATATCCAATTCAAACCGTGTAGACACACAGGTAATAGATGAGTCACACTCTCAGTCAGAAACATATTTTCATAACCGGTCTGGTCCCAAAGCAATCGGCAGTGTCCACAAAGTATGAATTTAAGATTAAGGGCCTCATTACACGGTAGGCGGTAAGGGTTTACCTGTACCGGTATTTTACCGGTACCAGTAAATCCTTACCACCTTACTACGAGGTCCCTTTGCGGGTTGGGGAATTTAACGCATGCTTTTTGCAGGCGTTAAAAACCAACCCGCAAAGGGACCAGTGGAGCTAATTACGGCACTGCAATTTGCGGCACCGTAATTAGCGCCTTCCCCATTCCCATAGAGCCCTATGGGGCAAAAATGGGAATGGGGAAGGGCAATGGTGGAAGGGGGAATTACCGCCCCGCCAACCTTGGAATGGGGCGGTAATTCCCCTTTCCACCAAGGCGGTGCCGGTATTTTACCGGCATGAACCATGGCGCGAAAAGCGCCATGGCTCACCGCCTACCGTGTAATGAGGCCCTAAATCTTTATTCTGGAATAGCAAAGTTAAAAATCGTCCCGTTCAGCTCCTAACAGCCAGGGGAGGCAGTGGCAAAAAATGACACATTTCGCAACTCCTAGTTGCTTGGTCACATGAAATATATATATGTGTGTGTTTTGGAGTAAGTAACCTTTGACCTTGTCAGTGGAACATCACTATATTTGCCCAACTTTAAGTAATAGCACATTCAAGTGTACAGGCCAAATGGGGTGAAATTTCATGAACGTTTTCATATTAGCTCACTATTCATACAATGAGATTGCCATAGCAACAAAGAAAAGACTCTTTCAGAGCAAATATAGAAAAACGGTCGGTTCAATCAGTTTGGGAAATGTTTGGCATGCACCTAGATTCCTCGGACAACATGATCCATGCAAATATAAATTTCAAAATGTGATCAGCTAATTTTGAGATATTCCGTTTTAATAACGGGCCATGTGTTTTAGGATCCAATAATGCTACTTGCGGTGTTCTGCAGACATTTAGATACCCCTCGACCTATGGCTTCTTTGTTGATGCTCATTCATGTTATTATAGGAAATGTTACTAGTTGACTCCATGCCCCAGTTTTGGTTTTCATTTCTTCACCAGGTGGATCTTGGGACTTGTAGTGCTCAGTCACATCAATGGAATACAATGTACGCAAGTGAAAGTGAAGCAAAAGGGAAGCCTAGCACTGGAATAGGGTGTCACCAGAGACACCTGGTACCTTAAGATGATAATAACACAATTACATGGTATGAAAGCTTTAAATGACATATGTACATGACACTTATTTAAACTTCTCTTGAATATTTTTCTCAAGTTTCGTGAGACTCTGCCAAGAGGAGAAATAGTTATAAGTGTGTACTTTTCTTTTAAAATCCTATGTAGGGACTTTTTGGAACTAGCCTCCCTAGAAGTGTAATAGGCAAGTCTCTGCGGCTGGAGATGGCCATTTCGCGTGGCTTCATTCATGCCTTTTGCATAGATGGTGAGATCCCATGAATCTGGTTTCAAAGGATGCTCTAAAGGGACATTATTCATGGCCTTATATGACCTAAACAAAGCACTATGGACGGAAGCATTCACAACTGCAACCAAAAGATGGCATCAAAGATCTGTAACAGAAAATTGATTAGTCATTATGATAACAAATTAACTCGAAAAACTTATGCTGAGGGATATTAAGTTTGCCAACTGAACACAGCATGGGATTGGCCGCTCTCTGCCCCTAAAAGACGGGGTGAACCTTGTGCTGTGTCCCTTAACAAGTACCTTCTGAATGTGGGGGCTTCCTAACATGACTCAATGATTTTTAAAAGAAAGGACCCACAAAGTCTAAGACAGTTCCTCTCCCTCTACTTCTTGCTCCTTCTTCTCTCCGCCACAAACGTGTTACATAACCAGAGAAACTTCTTAGAGGTCCCTTAATTCATCACTTTCCATCCACTTATGCAGCATTTAATCAAGCACACTCGGCTCATTTGCATCACTCTGATTGCACAAAGTCAGCGACAGTGCCTCCATAGCTATGGTTCATTTCAGGGGTCTGCAACCTAAGGCTCTCCAGATATTTGGACTAGGCCTCCCATGATTCCTCACCATTGACTATGCTGGCTGGGGTTGATGGGATTTGTAGTGCAAAAGATCTGGAGAGCCAAAGGTTGCAGATCCCTGGGGAAGCCCCATAGGAAGAGCACTTTTTCTGATGCTTATAACGGAGGTATCATTTGGCGAAACTGCACAAAACTATCCAAAGCTTTTTGGGAAAGTTTGGTGGAGCTCAGTTTGTAGGGACAAATCTATGAGCAGTGTCTGAAACCCTGTATTATCCATGCAAACTCTCATGGGTGAATTTTACTTTTATCGACAGCAGAACCGGCCGGGTGTATTTACACCAAACCTGCTAAAGCACACTGGTCTCTTTCGCCATCTTCACTTAGTCTGGTGAACATCCCATTAGTGATATTTCGAGCTCGCAGACCAGTTTGCAGACTTGCAAGGCTGCTTTGTGGTTCCTGATTGGCCCACTGAAATTCTTGCAGTCGGATGGATCCATGGATTTCAGGAAGGTCCAATCTGCATGGTTCATTGAAAGAGAGCCATTCAGAGTGCGTCTTGTTAAAACAAACATCTCTTGTTGTGGCAAGTGGATTTTTGCAGTGGGTCTTTGGACTCCGCCATGAAAGACCGCAAAAAAAACGAGGTCTATTGAGGTCCTCTAGTACCAGAGGCAGGTCTCAGGCGGGTCTGTGCTGGCCTTTCGGCCTGATTCAGGAAAGTTGGGTTCTGAGCCGCAGGCATGCAGGTCCGGCTTGGGGACAAAACTGGTGGCTAGGTGGTGCGGGCAAAGAACTTGTGGCCTTGCCCTGAGGCTACATCAGGACTCTTTGTGAAGCATGCACCACGGCCAGAGGGCACCATGGGTGGCGTGATACCGTCAGGAGCATGGCTTAATGCTATGTGTTCGACCATGACCCAAGCAAAGTGTCCCCAGGGCATGGATAGTGGCAAAATGTGTTTCGGGTAAGAGCCATGGTCATGACTGAAGTTCATGACCCTGGTAAAGTGGCTACTGCCCATGTCTGCAGGCCATGCCAATTGAACAGAATGGGTGCCTTGGAGAGGCCAACAGTATTGCAAAATAGCCACCCCAAAACCTGAGTATACACACAAACCTGTACCCACGTGCATGGCCAGCACGCCTTGGTTCTCTGGATTTGGTCTTTCCCCTTTTGTAATGGCTTGGCAGGCGAAGAACGATAGTCTGGAGGGTTGCCCAGAGCACTGTCAGGGGTTGCGGATAATTCCAAACCTTCCAGCCATCACCACTGCCTATAACTTAGTACGATTGTCAAGTGTACCGCTTGTAATGGCCTTCAGCCATGCACTGTACTACACTATCTATCCCCAGAAGCCATGATCTATGTGTACTGTGCCTGAGTGTGAATGTCCCCTACTGATAGTACCGACAGTGTGGCCTTATTCATGCCATGTGCATATGGTACCCGCATTGCATGCCCCAAATGCAAGACTCATCCTCACAGAATGCACAGAGTATGGTCCTGGTCATGCGCTGTGGGGACTGCACCAGGGGCATGCATTGCTGCTCTTCACAGCAGCCCAGTGCATGGCTTTCAGTCATCCCCTGGGGCTATTGCATCTGGGGCATGCATTGCTGCTCTTTGCAGCAGCCCAGTGCATGGCTTTCGGCCACCCCCTGGGGCCATTGCATCTGGGGCATGCATTGCTGCTCTTCACAGCAGCCCAGTGCATGGTGCATCTGGGGATGCATTGCTGCTCTAAACAGCAGCCCAGTGCATGGCTTTCGGTCATCCCCTGGGGCTATTGCATCTGGGGCATGCATTGCTGCTCTTCAAAGCAGCCCAGTGTATGGCTTTCGGTCATCCCCTGGGGCTACTGCATCTGGGGCATGCATTGCTGCTCTTCACAGCAGCCCAGTGCATGGCTTTCGGTCATCCCGTAGGGCTATTGCATCTGGGGCATGCATTTCTGCTCTTCACAGCAGCCCAGTGCATGACTTTCGGTCATCCCCTGGGGCTATTGCGTCTGGGGCATGTATTGCTGCTCTTCACAGCAGCCCAGTGCATGGGGCTATTGCATCTGGGGCATGCATGGCTTTCAGTCGTGCCATTGGTGCTGTATGTGGCGTCTTTAGTAATGTCATCTGTAACTTCGTTTTTGGTGTTATGAGAAGTACATAGTACGGGTGAGGGGTTGTATGCTATGTTCGCATTGATCCCCGATTATGGGCGTTACGTCATCTTCATGGTTTATTTATAGTCGAACGCAACTATAGATTTCGTCTTACACGCTAGGTTGAACTCTATAGAATGGGGTACGGGTGGGCTTCTGTTACTATTAATGCTCTTCGACAAGATTTGAGCAGAATGTCTAGGCAATCGGTGGGGGGGGGCTCATTTACACAAGCCAGTCTTTACTCCCGCGCTCTGAGAATAGCCGTTAACCAGGATGGAACATGAGCGGTGCAATTATTAAATGCACCTCATCATCGGAACAAAACTAGGGAAATTGATTGGTCATGGCTGGCAGGCTTTTGACCAAAAAATGACCTGAAGCGTCCCTGACCCTGGACCAACTATTCTGCCATGGAATACGCGGGGTAGTTCGCATTTGTTCACGGAGGATGGTTTATTCAACAATCTATTATTGTTCCGGATCATAACGCTTCAGGAAAACTGGCTGATGGCTGAAATCTTGCTAGAGGGTTGGAACACAATACAATCGTTAGCAGCTAAAAGTAAGTCAAGTGGGCTCCTTATTAGTTGCTCCTGTTTGCTTACTATTGATCATTTATGTGTCAATTCTGAATATATTTTGCCGGTGTGCTTTCCGGACCCATGGTCAATGGCGGTGCAGTAAGCCCACTCATCATTGACTTATGTGACCCTTCCGGTGACGAACATACCAAAGACCAGATCACTGAGGTATCTAATGTAGCTGCTACTTATGGTAGTAAATAGGTTCATGGTGATTCCATTGAATCTATTTGTTCGAAGGAGAATCGGTCAAATAATTTTTTTGTGACACGCCATTTTTGCAAAATATATATGCAGGGGAGACCCCCCCCACATCCTCCCTTAACCCCTCTACAACATTTATTTCCCTAGACCCACCCCCCACATATATATGTGGAAAGATTCAACCAAACAATTGCGACCAATTTTCCATCGATTAATTCGGCCACGTACTAATCTGCTAATCCCAGTAAATACGGAATGATATTGACGGGCGACTTTAATGTCTGCATACCTTTGAATATATATTGTCCCCCGTTTATTCTGGAATTGATATTATTACAGACAACTGTTAATCAACAAGGTCAGACCTGGGTAAGAGTTCTTGCTTTGGAGGATATGGATATGATGAATGGTCGCTGCCCACATGACCACCAGGGCAATTATACTAGAGTATCAGGAGGCCTACCCACTACTATTGATTATGCTTGTTGCACCTCTGCTAGGTTTCAGCATACTTTGGATCTATACATTGATCCAAGAGAGGAAAGTGATCACCTCCCATTGTACATTGTGCTTGATCTTGATTTAGCGGCCTCCCTTACGAGACTGATTGGTGCTATTGAAGTGAATGAAGGGCAAACATAGGCTTTCCTAGAATCCTACCACTATACGTTTGGTCCTACAATACTACATCAGTGGATGATCCTGATGTAACTCCTGGCAGACTTGGGGTTGACGCCCTTCTGTCGTGATTCTCAAGATCTTAGTGAAGCTTCTAGTTACTCTAGATTTATTTTGCAATGTTTTCTTTGTTTACTGACCAACATGCAAAACTATATAATGAAATCTTTACATCAACCCCCCCTCGATGCACCCCTCAAAGCACCCATAAGCACAAATATGACAGAAAAGCCTGCCTAGGTAAGAGAAGTCTGAGGAGAGACATTTGGATACTTTTAATTATAACTTGCATTATGTCTACCATTGCAGGGTTAGTTAAGGAACAAAAGCAGTTGCATTCTGGCTGGTTAAAACAATATTGCAACCAGAAGAGGACGGAGAAGTGGCAAGCACTAGTAGCCATGGTTTATACGGGGGATCATTGACGCCTTTGGCAACTAGTCAGGTCTTGGGCAAGTCTTCTGCTAGCATTTGGCAATGCGCCTGTGGACAGCTAGGCTGTGCTTATTAAGAATACGTTGGGTAAAACCTCTGGTAGATTTGAGTGCAGAACGATGGCACTTTACTTTATCTTTGAGAGGCCTGGTTAACAGCTTAGATCCTTGAAGACCTCTCGCGCCCCCAGCCCTGCTGGCACTTCTAATGATCTGATAAAAGCTGACCCTAAATGGTGGGGTAAATTACTTTTCCGCCTTTTTCATTCTATTAGCCAGACTAGTTGTATTCCATTGACCTGGCGGGAAAGTGTCATAGTGCCTATTTATCTAAATCGCACCCCAAAAATGACAGGCTGCTGGCAATGCTTGATGTGCCTGCCAACATCTTTGACACAGTCTTGTTGCTAGAAATAACTTCATGGGCGGAAGAGGCTAATTTGATACCGATCTATCAGACCTGTTTCATGAAGGGTGACGAATCACTGACCAATATTCTTAACACTAGCTGACATCATAGAAAATAATTGAGCTATGTGGAAACAGATGCCCTATGCATCCTTTGTTGACGTGAGCGCCACGTTCGATACCATCTGTAGAGAGATACAGTGGCAAAAGCTTTTTGATTGGGGCATCCAATTGGGTATTCGTAACATGATTATTGGATTGTATTCCTCCACCAAAGTTAAAATAAGAAACATCTAACTCAGGTGAGATCACCCTTTCCCTTTGACACAAGGGTTGGGTTGAAGCTGTGGTGTATCTTGGCGCCTCTCCTCTTCAACCTTTATCTTGCAGACATTTCTGATAAATTGGTGCGCTCAAGTTGTAAACCTCTTAGATTGGGGAACCATAAGGTCTAAGGGCTGGCATATGCAGACGATGTAGTCTTGGTTGATGCCACGCCACAGGCCTTCAATCACTTGTGGATAATCTCTGTGATTATGTGAAAATCTAATGACCTTTCAATTAATATTAATAAGATGAAGGCTATGGTGTTCAGTCCTGGCTCGACAAGATCTAGTAAGAGATTTGCACTAAGGATTGATGATCAAAAGATCGAACAAGTAGATCGCCACCTCTACCTGGGCCTTACTTTTGACAAACATCTTACATGGAATATTCACGTGTCACAGCTTGAGGTCAAAGTGCAGCAAATTACTGGAGCTGTAAAAAGATTTGCCAGAGATAATCTTGGTTATTCATTAGCCTCTTTGATCCATTTATTTAAATCCAAGATTTGTTCGGTCATGCTCTAAGCTTTCGAGATGTGGGCCTTTAGGCACGTAGAGCGAGTTTTAAACATTAAAAAGGAACTGTTTTAAAAGCCTTCTCTGTCTGCCTATGTCTGTCTCAATGGAATGGTTTGGCTTAGAGCCACTGATTATCATTATGCAAAGCTAATAACCAGCCTTAAAGCTCAGATCTATGCTGCCGATCTTAAGCGATCCCTAGTGAATGTATTCACCAAACCGTTAGCGGCTGGATACATACAATGTTGTAGGAACTCTTCACGCACTGGATCTTATTTTGTGCCGTAGCCTGAAATTTGGATTCTACAAAACTATTTATGTATTGAATTCAACTTGGTCAGTACACTGGAGGTTTTATGGGGACGGCAGTACAGTGCAAGAAGTATGCGATCTTGTAGGCTTTCTAGTGAATACTCCTTAGAAACGGCTAGGCAATTATTGCTAGTTTGTAAAGCTTTGGCTGAATGGAGAAGATTTGCCTTCCTCGCGAGTGCGATTAACGAAACTCATCCAGATCCCGATGGTGTCTGCGCTGAATACTGTGAGGGGAATAATATTAATTTGATTTACCATTTTATGAAAATGTGGGGCAGAATTGAGCAATGTATTGCTTTTATAGGCTGAATATTTTTTTATTTCTTTTATTTGGTCAATCGATTTTATATTATATTTGATTAATATATTCTGTATGTATTCTGGATTTTACTATATTTCCATATATTGATGGGACACATCGTTCCAACAAAGTGGAGGACATTTTGTATTAAAGGTGGATTTTTAATATTTTCTGATTTATTTAATTGCTTTTCCATGTTTATGATTGGATTTTAGGCTGTACAAAAATCTTTTAAAACGCTATAGTGTACTAATAAATAAATAATAAATAGAAAGGATCCTGCTTATGTTTGGGTTGGAGGCCATAACTGACAAATCTCAGTGTTTATGGGGTTTGTATTTTAACTATAATTCCTTTCAATAGGTTTTTTTTATGTTACTAATGAAGTGTCGGCTTTTTCTTTTATTAACGTAAATTATTGTACAACCATAGCCTTTTTAAGTGTATATTCTTATAATTCTGGACTTCTGCAGCACACCGGAAGCATGGCCTTGATCCATGGACAAGTCTCCAGGGGTCCGTGGGCCTTGTGGACATCTTTAGCCATTGTTGTTCTTTAACGGGGCCTACTCTATCCCAGTAGGTTTGGCCATGCCCTCCTTGGGAAGCACAGGGCATGCACTGGGTGTATTTAAATACCCCTTCAAATGGTTCTTGCGGCACTGTGTTCATAAATCCAAGATGGATGCCAGGTAGGATGGTCAGTCCAGTTGCCAATCACAATTTGAGATTCCGATTTGAAGTTGGGTCCGTAGGCTTTCTCCGCACCACATGGAGAAAATATACCCAAGCATTATTGGAACCATTTGTGTTTTTTTTTCTTTTTTAATAAAAGCAATACACCGATTTTCACTAATTCTAAAAGATTTAAAGTTGGCTCCAGCATCAACCATTGATTAGAGTTGGAAGTTGATCCATCCGGCGAAAATCAGATGGGAGTTTTCCTTGGTTTCGGTATTTGGAGTCTGGGCCCATCCACGACAGCTGCAAAGGCCCATCCATTGACAGCTGCAAGGGCCCATCCACGACAGCTGCAAAGGCCCATCCATTGACAGCTGCAAGGGCCCATCCACGACAGCTGCAAAGGCCCATCCATTGACAGCTGCAAGGGCCCATCCATTGACAGCTGCAAGGGCCCATCCATTGACAGCTGCACGGGCCCATCCACGACAGCTGCAAAGGCCCATCCATTGCCAGCTGCAAGGGCCCATCCATTGCCAGCTGCAAGGGCCCATCCACGACAGCTGCAAAGGCCCATCCATTGACAGCTGCAAGGGCCCATCTAGTGATGATTGCGAGGGCCCATCCATTGACAGCTGCAAGGGCCCATCGCTCAGGGCTGCAAAGGTCCATCTAGTGACGACTGCAAAGGCCCATCTAGTGATGATTGCGAGGGCCCATCCAGTGACGGCTGCAGGGGTGGGGTGCCAGTTTCCAGGTCCCATCAATGAAGGAAGGGCGCATCTGGGGGCAGCTGCTAGGGCCCGCAGGGGTCCATTCGGTAATGACTGCTACACACTGGTGGTTTATTGCTGAAATGGACAGTCCGCGGTTTAAGTGGAGCGAAACAATTGAGCGGGGGGGGGTGGTAGGGGGGACTAAAACGTTAAGAAACGATATCTATGTTAACTTGAAGCCGAAGAAGTCTGTTCTTAAGGAATTTTAATGAGATGTGTGGTATGCAATTAAGAGTTGCATAACTGGCAAGTTTTGAATCTACTACAAAAAGAAATGGCATGAAAGGGAGAAACACCTATATAGAAAGTTACGTTACAAAAAGTATAATTAATCAGTAATAAAACAAAATCTTATTTCCAACTGTAAACAAATGTCAATAGATCCGTGCAGGGAATTTCTGCACATAGCTTGCTGTGTTAGAGTGAGTGGCACAGCGCTATGTTTTTACACAACAGGTCATACATTCCCATATCAGTATGATAGCTCAAGGGGTTAAAGTGCCTGCTGCAGTGATATTTGTGTAAAATGTAGGACTGTGGCCTCACCCTTCCAACCCATCCTGCAAAAAACGGATATGAATACACTTCAATTTTGTTTTCTAAAAAAGTAATTGAAAATGTCTCCTCATTCTAGGAAAGATAGAAGGCACAATTTTACTAAACTAAGGATTTTCTTCTGCCAGCCTTCTGCAGTGGTCATTGGTGGTATTAATGTTGCCATGTGACTCCTTTTTACTTCAGTGCCTCAAGGCATTAATGGTTTAGCAGTGCAGTAGTAGCATATGGAAAGGGGGGAGGGGAGGGCCCTGTCCCACTTAATGCCACGTGTTCAGAGGTGGCTGCGGGAAACTGTTCATCTGTGGCTGAGAGGCACCTTCAATGATGGCCTCAAGGTGCCGAACATGGAGGGCAATGGCTGTAAGGGACAATACAGTGATGACTACCAGGGAACTTTCAATCATGGCATCAAGAGACTGTCCAATTATGGTGCTAGTTGTAAAGGAACATCCAGTGATGGTGATGCTTGCAAGGGACCGCCTGGGGATGTCTGCAAGGGACCATCGACCAGTGATGGCCACAAGGGATTGCCCATTGACGTCCATTGATAGCTGCAAGAAACTGTCCAGTTATGGTAAAGGCTGCAATGGATCCCGTGTGTGCTTGCAAGAGACCGGCCAATGATGTTAACAGCTGCAAGGCTCCATCCATAGATGACAGCAAGGAATCAATCATTGATGGCTGCAATGGACCGCCCAGGGATGCCGATGCCACAAAAGATGGTCCAATGATGGCCGCAAGGAACTGTTCAATGATATTAATAGCTACAAGGGGCTGTTCATTGTTGGCTGCAAGGGTCTGTCCCATGATGGTGATGCAGCAAAAGATTGCCTGGTGATGCCTTCAAGGGATTGTCTGGTGATGGGCAGAAGGAACAGTTCAGTGATGGAGATTCCTGCAAGGGATCCTGTTGATGGCTATTGGAGGCCTTACAATGATATTAATAGCTGCAATGGACCGTCCAGTGATGGCTGCAAGGGATCACGTTGATGGCTGACGGGGGTTGTACAATGATATTAATAGCTTCAAAGGACCATCCAGTGATGGCTGCAATGGACCGTCCAGTGATGGCTGCAGTGGGCCGTCCAGTGATGGTGATGGCTGAAAGGGATTCTGTTGATGGCTATCAGAGGCCTTACAATAATATTAATAGCTGCAAGGGGCCGTCCAGTGATGGCTGCAATGGGCTGTCCAGTGATGGCTGCAAGGGATCCTGTTGATGGCTACCAGAGGCTTTGCAATGATATTAATAGCTTCAAGGGACCATCCAGTGATTGCTGCAATGGACCGTCCAGTGATGGCTGCAATGGGCTGTCCAGTGATGGCTGCAAGGGATCCTGTTGATGGCTATCAGAGGCTTTGCAATGATAATAATAGCTTCAATGGACCGTCCAGTGATGGCTGCAATGGGCCGTCCAGTGATGGCTGCAGTGGGCCGTCCAGTGATGGTGATGGCTGAAAGGGATTCTGTTGATGGCTATCAGAGGCCTTACAATAATATTAATAGCTGCAAGGGGCCGTCCAGTGATGGCTGCAATGGGCTGTCCAGTGATGGCTGCAAGGGATCCTGTTGATGGCTACCAGAGGCTTTGCAATGATATTAATAGCTTCAAGGGACCATCCAGTGATTGCTGCAATGGACCGTCCAGTGATGGCTGCAATGGGCTGTCCAGTGATGGCTGCAAGGGATCCTGTTGATGGCTATCAGAGGCTTTGCAATGATAATAATAGCTTCAATGGACCGTCCAGTGATGGCTGCAATGGGCCGTCCAGTGATGGTGATGGCCGCAAGGGTCCTGTTGATGGCTGACGAGGGCCATACAATGATATTGATAGCTTCAAGGGACCATCCAGTGATGGCTGCAATGGACCGTCCAGTGATGGCTGCAATGGGCCGTCCAGTGATGGTGATGGCTGAAAGGGATTCTGTTGATGGCTATCAGAGGCCTTACAATAATATTAATAGCTGCAAGGGGCCGTCCAGTGATGGCTGCAATGGGCTGTCCAGTGATGGCTGCAAGGGATCCTGTTGATGGCTACCAGAGGCTTTGCAATGATATTAATAGCTTCAAGGGACCATCCAGTGATTGCTGCAATGGACCGTCCAGTGATGGCTGCAATGGGCTGTCCAGTGATGGCTGCAAGGGATCCTGTTGATGGCTATCAGAGGCTTTGCAATGATAATAATAGCTTCAATGGACCGTCCAGTGATGGCTGCAATGGGCCGTCCAGTGATGGTGATGGCTGCAAGGGATCCTGTTGATGGCTGACGAGGGCCATACAATGATATTGATAGCTTCAAGGGACCATCCAGTGATGGCTGCAATGGACCGTCCAGTGGTGGCTACAATGGGCCGTCCAGTGATGGTGATGGCTGCAAGGGATCCTGTTGATGGCTGACGGGGGCCATACAATGATATTGATAGCTTCAAGGAACCATCCAGTGATGGCTGCAATGGACCGTCCAGTGATGGCTGCAATGGGCTGTCCAGTGATGGCTGCAAGGGATCCTGTTGATGGCTATCAGAGGCTTTGCAATGATATTAATAGCTTCAAGGGACCATCCAGTGATGGCTGCAATGGACCGTGCAGTGATGGCTGCAATGGGCTGCCCAGTGATGGTGATGGCTGCAAGGGATCCAGTTGATGGCTATCAGAGGCTTTACAATGATATTAATAGCTTCAATGGACCGTCCAGTGATGGCTGCAATGGGCCGTCCAGTGATGGTGATGACTGCAAGGGATCCTGTTGATGGTTGACGGGGGCCGTACAATGATATTAATAGCTTCAAGGGACCGTCTATTGATGGCAACAGTGGCCCGTCTAGGGATGGCTACACTGAGCAGTCCATGTATGCCCGCATGAAGGTCGTTTTGATTCGGTGCCATGGTGTTGATGCAGGTTCTGTTGATTTTGGAGGTTCTGTACTTGCATTGATGGTTTTGCTTAGGGGTCACCAGGGGGACCTGCCCGCCACACCGCAACCCCAGACTTGTTCCTAGACATGCTCCAGACACCAGGGCATGGCAGGTGTGCTGCTGTGTGCAAAAACTGCTGTTGACAGTTGTGGTTTTGGCGCATGCCTTATGGCGAGGGTGGGCTCCCACGCAACAGGGATCTTAAAATGCAGACACGGCAACGGGGCGCAAGTTCTCAACTGAGGGGCTGTGGGCGGAGGACATTACCTCACCCCAGATCCGAGAGATGGTGGAGTAATGAATACACAAGGCCCAGAACTTGGAGAAAATCCCAGAGAACTGATTTCTGTCCAAGCCTTGGATGCCCGCTCCCTGCCAAGCGCCAGGAAAAAATCTGCTCTTAGCTACCAAGTGCCAGACTGAGCAGCTTAGACCACCACCAGTGCCCCGACTACGGGCAGCACAGCTGTGAATGTCTATGTTAAAGGTGTTTTATGTAGCGCACAGCTGCTATTGCTAGGACTATTTAGTGCTGCAACATGCACCTCTTTCCAGGCCAGACCTTACCGGCGATGGCATGTGAGGGTAAAGCTGGGAGTGGGACTACAACAGGCATATGAGGGCAAAACTAGAGATGGACAACAAGCTAGGCCTCAGACGGGTCTGACCTGTGAGGCCCAAGCTAGGAAGCAACCTTCAGCTAGGCCTCAGCAGCATCTGGCATGTTAGGGCAGAGCTAGGGATCAACGTTAAACATGGCCTCGCCAGGATCCAGCGTAGGAGGCCAAAGCTAGGGATGGACAACAAGCTAGGCCTCAGAAGGGTATATGACGTGTGAGGGCAAAGCTAGGAAGCAACCTTCAGCTAGGCCTCAGCAGCATCTGGCATGTTAGGGCAAAGCTAGGGATGAATGTTAAACATGGCCTCACCAGGATCCAGCGTAGGAGGCCAAAGCTAGGGATGGACAACAAGCTAGGCCTCAGAAGGGTATGACGTGTGAGGGCAAAGCTAGGAAGCAACCTTCAGCTAGGCCTCATCAGCATCTGGCATGTTAGGGCAAAGCTAGGGATGAATGTTAAACATGGCCTCACCAGGATCCAGCGTAGGAGGCCAAAGCTAGGGATGGACAACAAGCTAGGCCTCAGAAGGGTATGACGTGTGAGGGCAAAGCTAGGAAGCAACCTTCAGCTAGGCCTCATCAGCATCTGGCATGTTAGGGCAAAGCTAGGGATGAATGTTAAACATGGCCTCACCAGGATCCAGCGTAGGAGGCCAAAGCTAGGGATGGACAACAAGCTAGGCCTCAGAAGGGTATGACGTGTGAGGGGAAAGCTAGGAAGCAACCTTCAGCTAGGCCTCATCAGCATCTGGCATGTTAGGGCAAAGCTACGGATGAACGTTAAACATAGCCGCACCAGGATCCAGCATAGGAGGCCAAAGCTAGGCATGGACAACAAGCTAGGCCTCAGAAGGGTCTGACGTGTGAAGGCAAAGCTAGAAATCAACCTTCAGCTAAGCCTCATCAGCATCTGGCATGTTAGGGCAAAGCTAGGGATATATGTTGGCCTCAACAGGATCCAGCGTAGGAAGCCAAAGCTAGGGATGGACCTCAACAAAGCCTCAACAGAGTGACATGCGAACACCAAGCTTTATCAGGGTTCAGTGTGCATGGTCAGAGTTAGCAACGGAACTCTAACCAGACCTCACCACGGTCCGGCGTATGAGGGCAAAACCAAGATGGACTCCCAACTGAGCCTTAACAGCGGCCGACATGAGCACCGACCTTAAGCAGGGTCCAGCGTGCCAGGACAAAGTTAGAAAAGTAACTGCAGCCCAGACCTCACCAAGCCCCTGCATGTGAGGGCAGAACCAGAAGTGGACCCCCATCGGGCCATGGCAGGGTCCTTTATTTAGGGCTGGTAGATGGACTCCCCCTGCCCGGTCCGAGCATTGTGGGCTTAATTAGAGGTACACCTGCTGCCCTGCTAAGCTTAAGCTCTGATTCCTCTGCCTTCGTAGCTGACTGGGGCAAAGGAACATGGGAAGAATCACAGGGGTGTGTTAGTAGCGAGCTGGGACTCGAACCGGGCCACTCGTTGTGAATGAATGCCAACAGCTGCTAGCAATCCGTGATGTGGGTGGGGCAAGGTGTGGGGCCATCAAGCCTGTGTGTGCCACCGGATTTCCTCACACAGAAAATCGTTGATTTGCTGAGGTCTGCTTTCTGCTGTTTTTTTGTGGCCGTTATGAATTTCTCCTGTTTTCGTGGTGTTTTTTCTTGGCCTGTCTCAGCGTTTCGGGGCGTTACCCTGGCTGAACTGAGCCCCGTATCCTCTGACAGGACCCTGGGCCGCTGCCAGCAGGATTCTGGCACAGGCCAATATAAACAGTGATTTATATTTAAAAAAATATATATATTTTACATACAAAGCGTCTTCGTGGAGGGAGGGTTGTGCTGCAGATTTTGGGGTATTTTTTCCTTTTCCAGGCTCCAGACATTGTTTTTTTGGCGTTTCCCTTACTCTTTTTCCAACGTCCCATCTGCGAGCTGTTTTTTTTTTACATGTGTTCTTGCGTGTAAACAGTCCCTTAATCAGATCTGATGTGAGATCAGCCTGCATAGGCGCGCCATCTAACAGAATTGTACACTGTGGGTGGGGCGTTCGGGAAAAGGTTTGGCAGCATGCCATAGTGGGGCATTGCCAGGTCCACTTGTGAGTGCTGCTTGCATGCGGGAAGTGCGTCAGAATCGTTGACTGCGCGCACCCTGGACTAGTGTCTTAGCAAAGGAGATTGTAATCATAAACGCGGGGAAAACATTCTTGTTCTAAATTTATAGGGGAAAAAACTATCACGGTAGTCACTCAGTGTCTCATTTCTTTACCAGAGTTGAAATAGTAGCCCAGAGGCGCATTGTTATGTCACGGCGCTGCCATTGTTCAAGCACGTCTCCCATTGGTTCCTTTTACTGACAACGAGAGGCGCGTTTTACGTACACCAGACGGGCAAAGAGGAGTGCTTCTTACTGACAGCACCTTGACTTCAAAAAAGACACCTCTTATTGACATCAGACAGAAAACGAGAGGCACGTTTTCAGGGTTCAGAATTAACCCTCTAGACTCACATCTCAATACGTTCATTGTATCTGTTTGTTGTGCTTGTTCTTCACGTTGATGCACTTTGCTACTGCTGTGTACCGTCAGCCTAACATTACGGCCTAGTTCACCTGTAATCCCTGAACCTAACCACCGTGGGCCAGGTCACCAAGCAAATGTTCCATGTACAGTTTCCTTAATGTGTATGTGACTGTGCCCTACTCTGCACTGCTCATGTAATTTAGGCAAACCAACTGTAACTGCGCCACAGTGCCTCAGGGCTGCGTGTGCGCTTTATAAATACAAATAAATAAATAAATAAAATAAGACTGGATGCACAGGAGCTAAAAGCGGCCCCTGGGTATCCAGCATTAACTTCTGACCAGGAGCTACACAATGAGCTCGTAGTACATTGCGTTCCACAAATCTAACTTCCACATAAGATGCAAACTTATCATTGTGTGCATTATTTATGATCCCTTGCGCTTCTTTAAATGTTGTATAGATGTGTCCTAATATTTAGTTATCGATTGTCCAAAATGCATTGTTAAATTATGTTTTTTCCGCATCATTTGGCCTGGGGAGCCAAAAGTCTCTCCTGGAAGCTGTTGGTGTGATGCTAACCAGGATCTTCCTGGCTAAAAGCAGAAGCTAAATAGCTCCCAGCTCACCCCAATTTCGAACCCTGCGTTTTACTGAGAACAGCCTGACAACGGCCTTGCAGTTTTTGGATGTGTACTCCCTGTGTGGACGTAGACAACACACGAGACCGGTTGTCGGGGGGTGTGTGTGTGTGTGTGTGTGTGTGTGTGCGCGCGCGCGCCGCATCAGTCGGGAACTGGAAGGTTCTCAAGCGATGCGGGAGGCGGTTCAAAAAGACACAGCTGCCGTTTAGGGGCCTGCAAGATATATGATTGAGTTGGTTGGGATTAGAAGTTGGTAGAGTAGAGGGAAGGGAACATGGTAGCTGTTGCTGCATTGCTGATGGGTGCATATAGGAAGGAGTTGGGCTGTGTGCTCGGGTAAGCTTCGAGGTGATTTTTATAGGCCCATTAATGCCCCCCTCGCTAAACCCTGTGGTGTGAATATAGTGGATGGTGGAAGACTGCATAGTGCATCCAATAAATTAATGGAGAGGTGTTTACCTCAATATATGTATGCTCCAAGTATATTGTATTGTAGTCATCATTTATATAGCACAAGTTTCCCATTTGTATGACCTCAATGCGCTTTGTGGTTGGAACGCCCACAGGGACTCCAGGTATGGGAAACGTTCTAAGAGTAGACTTTAAAAAGCGTGTGTGCATTCTGCTGAGACTCGGGCACATGGTTGGGTGCTGTCGGTGGTCAGGACAGACCGCTAGTGCAGGAGAATCGATGTGTACCCAGGTAGACGTTTATCGTAGGTTGTCGCTGTATACTAATGGCAGAGGTGTTGAGGCCCGTCAGGAGTTTCAGTGTGATAAGTTATGTGAACAGCTAGACTGAATTTGACATAGACGTAGTTGCATTCTAGAGTGCATGGATGGGGAGACGTGCCTGCGGCAGGTGTCTACAGACGTGGTGCGTTAATGCACCCTTTAAACTTGGATGGAGTTCATCTTCTATGTCGATTAATCTGATTTTTGTTCTGGCACTGTGGTCCGGTTACCCCTAGGTCTCCCAAGGCGATAGGCTGGTCATCGGAGTGCATCTTCTAGTGGGGGGTACAGCGCTACCCTTGGGAAGGACCTGGCTAGTGGGATTCTTTGAGCGCAATAGGTAAATAAGTTAAATAGACACACCTACTACATGTTTGCCACATGCTAAGAAGATTACCCAGGTAATCTAATAAGCGCGATGGCAGGGATACTTGCATCTAACCACCTGTGATATTATTTCCCGTCCCCAATAGAAACCACCTTCTAAGTACGTTGTGTTGCATGCCCCCAGGAGTATAAAGCACAACATCCTAGTAAGCTTCTTAGTGAGTCACCATTCCTACCCCCAAATCCTAAATTAAACTGGCACGCTTCCTCTCTACCGCCGTGACCCTAAGAATCGGGCCTTCTGAGTGCTTGGGTAAGCCCCTTTTGATAATTGGATTGGGCAATCATTTAAGTGCGTAATATGTCCTGTCCCCAAGTCAAACTAAGCACGCCAAATTGAGCGGTATATGTATGTTATCGGTTATTAAACTATGCATTGGTGCACCCAGTATATATAATTGTATTCCAGTATATTGTGTGCTGCATAAGGGCTGATGGTATATGTGTATAGATGGGTTGTGGAACAAAGAACAGGTGCTAGAAGATCCACATCAAGTGGAAGCGGATATAGTTATACTAATTATTCTTTTATAACGCGCTTAATAACGGGGACCCGTTTCTAAGCACGAGCCCGGGATCCGAACCTCTGTTGCTATGCGTGGTCTTGCTTCCAAGACAAGCGCGTTGCCCCTGAGCTGTCCCCCGGCCCATACACAGGAGCGCCCCTTGAGCTAACTGTGATGAAGGTTTAGGGCTGAACCTCGCTGTTAAGGCCCACCTATCTCTGGGGACGTATGTGTTTATGGTGTGACAGGTCTGGGGGCCTCTAGGCTGGTTGCATTCCCTTCGGTAAATGAAACAATGAAAACTTGGATTGGAATGCGTAATTCTAAGCCTAGCCTGGCGTGGAACAGTGCCGGTTTGCTGCGAGTATATGCACACAGGTGCACTCGGACATTTCGCTCCACCCCGCCCGCCGGTACGTGGCCTGGAAGGAAACGGAAGGCGGCGCAGAGGAGACACCAGTGCGCCCTGGGAGATCCGGAGCGGCAGGAAGGAAGCCCCGCGCTTTCTACACGCTCTGGTTTTGCAGGGTCCCTGCGGGAGAGGAGCGGTTGGCCTAAGGTGGGCACGGAATTCTGGAAGGCCAAGTGTATCATCGGTGCAATGTGTCCGGTGTCACCCAACAGATGGGCCCTGCGCCCAGGCCTGACTTCCTGGAGACGCACTGGCCTCTCCCTGCCTTCCGCTCAGAAGCATGCCTTCTGCTGGTTTTTCCCCGCAGCGGGCAGATTCGGAGGCAGTGGTAGGCCACTTCTTCCAACTCTGCCAGTCTCGGGGGGTTTTCTTTCTGCGCTGTGCACTGGGCCGTCCCCCGGGCCGAGATACAAAAGGGGAAGGTGACATAGTACAGATAATCATGCGAGTGCTGCTGTGGTCAAGCGGGGTTGCATTAACAGACATGGCCCAGTTGGGATCCGTCCAGACCACGCAGTCACAAGACTCTTTGGCCCAGGGGCGAGTTCTGGTTTAGGAAGCTGTACACAGCTGCAAGAGGTTCCCTGGCACGGCAGCAGAGAGCAACAGTATGGCGGCACTTAAGGTCAGGGGGCGTTGGCAGAGGAGAGTGGGGGGTCCTGTCAGCAGGTTGTGATGCACGTCAGGATTGAGGTACCTTGGCAGAGCTGTAAATATGTTTAGGCTAAAGTAATGCAAGGAAGGTTTGAGGTGCATAGATGGATTGACAGAGGTAGTGCTACTGGTCAAGACTGAGGTACATTGGGAGAGCTGTATATATGTGTAGGCTGAAGTAATGCAAGGAAGGATTGAGGCTCAGGGGCATTGATGGATTGACAGAGGTGGTGATACTGGTCAGGATTGAGGTAGAATGGGAGATCTGTAAATATGTGTAGCTGAAGTAATGCAAGGAAGGATTGAGGTGCAGGGGCATAGATGGATTGACTGAGGCGGTGATGCTGGTCAGGATTGAGGAACATTGGGAGAGCTGTATATATGTGTAGGCTGAAGTAATGCAAGGAAGGATTGAGGTGCAGGGGCATAGATGGATTGACTGATGGTGATGGTGGTCAGGATTGAGGTACATTGGGAGAGCTGTATATATGTGTAGGCTGAAGTAATGCAAGGAAGGATTGAGGTGCAGGGGCATCGATGGATTGACTGAGGCGGTGATGCTGGTCAGGATTGAGGAACATTGGGAGAGCTGTATATATGTGTAGGCTGAAGTAATGCAAGGAAGGATTGAGGTGCAGGGGCATAGATGGATTGACTGATGGTGATGGTGGTCAGGATTGAGGTACATTGGGAGAGCTGTATATATGTGTAGACTGAAGTAATGCAAGGAAGGATTGAGGTGCAGGGGCATCGATGGATTGACGGAGGCGGTGATGCTGGTCAGGATTGAGGTACATTGGGAGAGCTGTATATATGTGTAGGCTGAAGTAATGCAAGGAAGGATTGAGGTGCAGGGGCATAGATGGATTGACTGAGGCAGTGATGCTGGTCAGGATTGAGGTACATTGGGAGAGCTGTATATATGTGTAGGCTGAAGTAATGCAAGGAAGGATTGAGGTGCAGGGGCATCGATGGATTGACGGAGGCGGTGATGCTGGTCAGGATTGAGGTACATTGGGAGAGCTGTATATATGTGTAGGCTGAAGTAATGCAAGGAAGGATTGAGGTGCAGGGGCATCGATGGATTGACGGAGGCGGTGATGCTGGTCAGGATTGAGGTACATTGGGAGAGCTGTATATATGTGTAGCCTGAAGTAATGCAAGGAAGGATTGAGGTGCAGGGGCATCGATGGATTGACGGAGGCGGTGATGCTGGTCAGGATTGAGGTACATTGGGAGAGCTGTATATATGTGTAGGCTGAAGTAATGCAAGGAAGGATTGAGGTGCAGGGGCATAGATGGATTGACAGAGGCAGTGATGCTGGTCAGGACGAGGAGCCACAACAAAGCTTTGTGTAGAAGTCTGACTGGATCAATAAATTACAACAGATGATAGCATAAATCACCCTAATCCATTTTAGGTAGGGGTGTACCCAACAGTAGATTTAAGTATTCAGCCAAAAACCGAATAGTTGGACTAGCATTCGGCCGGAGCCCAATAGTTTCCTTTTTAATATATAAAGTTGTGTAGACAAGAAAAACACTTTCTAAATTACAAACACACTTTAAAATATGTACATCATTCTTTATTGCATTTCTCTTCTTTGCTGTCTACACAAGATGTGTTAACCCTAGAAGTAATACATTATCAGAAAATAAACAGTTCAATAACAGCACAGTTTATATTTTTGGGAATTTTGGGCAGGACCCAAGTACCTAAGACTAGCCCAAAGGGCACCGTGAGGGCAGACTGGGATGTGTATACTCCTACTTTCAAACGTTCCTTTTGGGCCTGCCCATCCTTAACAAGGTACTGAAACACAAAAGGAGGGATTACATCAATTGACACCCTGCTGACTTGCTACAGAATACAAACCTTTGGAGTGCCAAAGCCACGCTTTGTACCTGTGGTACTGTGAGGCGATGAGAAATTTGATAAATGTCTTTTCATTAATAGTTAATTTTTCTTTGTTTTTTGGGTGTTTTGGCGCATGATACAAGTCACCGCTAAAAATATATAGGGAAAGCTGAGTCCTCCATGGTTCTACGATAAATCTATAGGGAAGGACAGTGGTGATTTTTCAAATCTTTGTCATGTTCATAGTTGTTTTCCTTATTTGCTTCACTTGTACATCCATTTGGTTCCAAATTGCAAACTTATATCTCCTCATTTATTTTACTCAAATATATCTTCTTTTAAACTCTCTAATGTTGGGAAGAATATTTCTGCTGCTACAGACTGGGGCATGTTGGTTGAAAATATATTTGGTAAAACTCCAAATCTATTGGATAGCCACATTCTTTAGTACCATCTGCCACTTTTACCCAAATCAGATAGACCCATTTTAGAAACATGAGAAAGTTGGAGGGCAAGAATGGTAACCTATGTTTCGATACTACAAGCTCATCTCTGCCGCAGGCACTCTTCCCACTGAGCCATCTTACTTGCTTTATAACCTTAGCCTGCAGGCTGAATACAGTTCTTTGTTGCAGGCACACTACCTGCTGAGATATTTTACTGAGGGGTTTGAACCTCCTGAGATATCTTCAACAGTTACATTAATCGACTTAATGGTGTTACTTGGATTGGGAATTGGTGGGATTGGAATCTTTAACATTGATTACTCACCCGGGTCATCAGCAAATCAATAAACCCCTAATGAAAAAAAAGTCCAATAGTAGCTTTGTATACCATTGTTTCACTACACACTATATTATCTGCCGCAGGCACACTGCCCACTGAGCCATTTTACTTGCTTCAAAACCTTGGCCTGTAGGCTGAATCCAGTTCTTTAGCGCAGGCACACTACCTCCTGAGCTATTTTACTCACGGTTTGGAAGTTCCTGGGATACCCGCAGCAGTTATATTAATGCACTTCATTATATTACTTGGTTTTGGAATTGGTGGGATTTGAATCTGTAACTTTCAGTTTACTCACAGAGGTCATCAGCAAATCAATAATCCCTTAAAGAAAATACTGTTTGCCAATAGCGACTTTGTAAACTATTGTTCCAGCTCAATGGTTTTCAACCGAAAAATAAAAGGGAGACCAGAGACATTTCCTTGCACACTCGCCCCTCGCCAGCAAACCACCGGATCTGAACCTGTCTGTCCAGCACATGAAGGGTTGAAACTTTGCTCTTTCACACTTCTGCTCTGTCTGTAATCAATCAAAAAAGTGACAGCAGCATTTCTTTAACGATCCCTTTAAAAGATTAACATGACATGGCTGAATAGTTCCAGGCACCTAAAAAAAGCAGTACTTAATGGGCCTCATTATGAGTTTGCCGGTCTGGGAACTACGGTACCGGTAAGCTTGCCGGTACTGTAGTTCCCGGACTGGCAAACTATGAGTTGTGCTCGCGGGTGCCTTTCTGCCGGACCTGGCGGGCAGGAAGGCACCCGCGAGCACAGCATGTCGGATGCACAAGCACCGTTACAGACGGTGCCTGTGCATCCGACCTCCCCATTCCCATTCAGCCCTATGCGGCCGAATGGGAAAGGGGAGCATCTTTTTTCCGGCGCCCACAAATGGGCAATTACCGGGTCCGTCAGGGCCGGAATGCCCCAGTAATTTTCCATTCCCGAGCGCCGCAAAATAGTGCAAGTTTGGCGGGAGCCTGCCGGTTTTACCGGCCCAATGTCTTTCGTAAGGAAACTATTTGCTTCCTGTGAAAATCAATTAAATATTCGGCCAAAGCCGAATATCTAATTTCCAGCCGGAATTCGGCCGAATACTTACTTGAAGCAGAATTTTGGAACACACCGAATCTTGGGTTCACTCATAAGCTCACTTTCCTGACCTGAGCTGCAGCAGAGGAACGTACTATCATGGATCAATCAATATAAAGTATTCAGAAGTCCACAGATCATTTTACACATCATAGAAAACATGTAGATCTCCGACAACACATCATACTGCACAGTAGTATTGGACTTATTGCATATTAGATTTAATCACATAGTGCAAATGACGCGCTACTCGTGGGAGTCATGACCATGAACTGACCCATGCTGCAGCGCTCACCCACAGATGTTTGAGGTGATGCATTCATAAACTCTATGTAAAAAAAGATGCATTTTATTTTGGCAAATCTCACTGAGTCATGAATTCTCTCTGCCTTTACACAATAAGAATGCTGTCCTGTTGTCCCTTATGCCTAAGGGTTTCAGCACTGGAAAAGGCCACTTTTTCCCACTCACCTTCGTATATCGACACAGGACTGGAAAGCCAACCAGTCTTTCTCATCTAGTCCAGCCGCAATGCTGGGCCACCAGCAAAACACCCTTTCGTGGCTCAAGGCCTTAAACATTCTCCAACGGCCGCATTACTCGTATCGCAGTATTTCTAGGGGGAAACACTGTCCTACTCATTTGACATTATCATTGCTTGTTTTGACGGTAAATCCGCAAGATGATGAAGGTGGAGTGGAAGTGTTACTGGCCTTTCTGGAGTCTCATACGACTTTATTGGGGATTTGTCAATTTGTGGCGAAATTACCAATTTCACCTGAAGTAAATCCTCCACTTATTGGAGGCAATGTGGGGGACAGCCCTCCAGCCGAGTGCTGGAGGCGTTCTGCTCCACACCTTCTTAAACCTTGGGATATGGCAGTGCGGTGAAGGTGTCAGTAATTCTGTTTGCCACCACAGATATAGATGCGCACGCATCACATTTAAGCACAGTTCCCAACAAGGGCGGACCGGGTTCCAAAAGAGGCCATGGAAATAATGTTGTAAGTGGCCCAGTATTACACATTTTCAGCAAGCCCAACCTTTTTCCTTTGATAAAATGTGGAACTAAAATAGGTTACCACACAAAAGAGGCCCAGGGTGCAGAGGCCCAGCGCGAAATCTCCAGATTTCCCTTTAGGCCAGTCCACCCTTTTCCAGGGTGCAGAGGCCCAGCGGGAAATCGCCAGATTTCCCTTTAGGCCAGTCCACCCTTGTCCAGGGTGCAGAGGACGACCAGGAAATCTCCAGAGTTCCCTTTAGGCCAGTCCACCCTTGTCCAGGGTGCAGAGGACTACCAGGAAATCTCCAGTCCACCCTTGTCCAGGGTGCAGAGGACTACCAGGAAATCGCCAGATTTCCCTTTAGGCCAGTCCACCCTTGTCCAGGGTGCAGAGGACGACCAGGAAATCTCCAGAGTTCCCTTTAGGCCAGTCCACCCTTGTCCAGGGTGCAGAGGACTACCAGGAAATCTCCAGTCCACCCTTGTCCAGGGTGCAGAGGACTACCAGGAAATCTCCAGATTTCCCTTTAGGCCAGTCCACCCTTGTCCAGGGTGCAGAGGCCCAGTGGGAAATCTCCAGATTTCCCTTTAGGCCAGTCCACCCTTGTCCAGGGTGCAGAGGACTGCCAGGAAATCCCCAGAGTTCCCTTTAGGCCAGTCCACCCCTGGCTCCCGACCAGGTGATGATTTTCTAGCAGTCATCAATGCATATGCTAGTGTTGCTGCTTAATGCCCATTATTTGCAGCAGAGGGTAAGTGTTCCCAACTCAGCTCTTTAACAGTCTGTCTGTTTACCCATGGGTGCCCCAGACTCGAGAACAAAATGTTTCTGATGGGGGGTATGCAGTGTGGAGTTGCTGCCCCATACCCCCGAGTCAGTTCGGCCAGGCAAACCCTGTATTGTCATTTTTCCTTTACGGCCCCAATGCAACACCCTATTAACATCATTTATACAGGAGCCATTTCTCCCCACTGTGCAGTCTTTGTAGCGAATATTTCATAACGAATGAACATATATAGAATATTTTATAACGGAAAAATTATATAGAGAACGCATTTAGGGGTGGTGTAAGGGTTAAATATTTTTGGAAAACGGTTCGGGTGGGTTTTTAGGGGTGGGAAACAGGGGTTTTGGGAGGGACCCCCCATCCCCCTCTATCCCCCCCCAAAAAAAAATAAGTGCATTCTCTTAACATTTTTCGTTATAAAATATTCGATATATGTTCATTCTTTATAAAAATATTTCAGTATAAAGACATGTAACCCTCCCCACTTACACATTTAGTACACATTTAGTGAAACTGCTGGAGTAGGTGCTGGCAGACCAAACATCTCTTTGCAAAAGATGGACCCGCTCGGCCAACCACACATTTCTGCTTGGGTGAATCTTCCGAGGGCTCCCCTGAGCTGGCGTAGTGGCAGAAGGTGCTGCAGGCGGGCTGTTGTCCCTCCGCCGCGGGCGCCTTTAATGACAAAAGGCACCATTAGCCCCCCACCACGCCAGCTCGGGGGAGTCTTTCAAGGGCTCCCCCGAGCTGGCGTAGTGGCAGAAGGCGTGGCAGGCGCCTCATTGTCATTAAATGCACCCGCGGCGGCGGGCTCATTTAATGACATTAGGGTGCTGACGCGCCCTATTCCTATCATTACCTCCTCGCCGGAGCGAGGAGGTTAAAAAAAAATACTAAAAAGTGGCCCACTCTGGCCCTGCACCCCTTTCTGCCCCGTCCCCTGTTAACCAGGGGTGCGCGGGGGGTGAGGGGGCGCACCAATTTGCCCAGGGCGCTGCTGCCCTTAAGGCCGGCCCTGGGTCCTCTAAAGGGCCTTCACAATATATATTTTTTTAAAACCTTTATTTTAAGATTTGATAAGTGCATTACAGTTGCATGAAATGTGCGTAACGTTTACAGATTCACATTATAACATAGTGCTCATCGTCGGGCTAGGGTCCCCTTAGCATGGTTCCAGTAGGTGACTGTTGATGTGCTCACTGTAGGTTCCCAGTAGTGTTCATGTAGGCCTGTCGGTCGAGTCATTGGCAGAACAGGTCGATGATCAGCCTTCACAATATTTGAGCATCCTGTTGGTGGTGGGTGGGTACAAAAGCATTGAATGATGGTCAACTCATGGAGGATTTTGTCGGTTTGTTTCAGTCCCACAGAGGCAGTCAGCCCACACGGGTGCATGCCTGGGAGGACCTTACAGGCCTGCAGAGGTAGCTGGCCCACACTAGTGCAGTCCCGGGAACATCTGTCAATCCCACAGAGGCCCACACTCCTTCATCGGTGGGAGCCACTTTGCATCACCCAGGCCTTGCCTGGTTTGTTCCACTCGACCAAATTCCTGAAAGGCTATCTCGCTGTCTCCTATGGTCCCACGTTTCCAGTAGGCCAGTGGAGGCCGAGCCATTTCTGTGTTGGCAGCTTGACTCTGGAACTCACCTGCCACTGTGATAGCTATATATTAAAAGTATGACTAAGCATCCAGGAACCTCACATTTTTCACTGTTGCCCCAGTACTTTGGCGCCTTGCTGGCCCCATCCAACTCTACAATACAACATTGCGCCATCTTTTCTACCATTTTCACCGTAGCCTCACTGTGCGTGTACCCGATCACCGATAGCTGCCTTTCTGCTCCGATAGCCCATTATTCTTCACTAGTCCTTGCTTTCTTACTTTTCTCGTCACTCTTTGTGGCATGCTCCCCCAAAGCTTAACAGATCCCTTAATGTAACACATTCTTCTTTGCACATAGTCATTCTTGCAAATTAAAAGATGCCTTTTCGCCTTAAAGTTCCTCTTTGGATCAGGCTGTTTTATCTGAGCACCTCCTTGTAATACTGCGCTGCCGGCACCACTGATCCAAACTTCTTTGTGAAGCTGTGTGCTTGCACGGGGAAGTCCGGCACGTTTCTCGTATTTTTTATATTTTTTTAGAGTATTTTTACTCCCTATTATTTTTTGTTGGCGGGTTTCTATGATTTTAGGAAGGGTCATCAGACCGGTCGTGCACAGTGGCCACGGCAGGCAGACTCGGAGTTTGCCAATCCAGAAACAAGCTTGTAATGAAGCCCATTGTTTTTTCTTTGGCTTGTGCCCCCCTGCTCAACCCGTGTTCCTCCGCATCCATCCCCTGATTGCCAGTTTCTTTCTGCCTCTCCTATCAGTTCCTATGAAGGGCTCCGTGGCTCTTCAGCCCAGTCTTGCTTTATTCAGAGATCTCAAGTTTTTCCACTTGACTGATGTTCGCAGTCTCGATTTTACTCGTTGAATTTTTGAACTAGGCAATTTCATTTTAATGTTATTTGTTAGGAGTCACAAAACCTTTTGCCCGCTGGGTGTTTTGGATTACAACCCCCATAAGCTCTAGTCAGCATAGTCAATGAGATATGACCATGGGATTCGTAGTCCAAATCACCCGGAGAGCCGCAGCTTGCAGTACCCCATTATATATTTAGCACTACATATTTATTTGTTTTTTTATTTTTTTATTTTTACACTACATTCTGAGCAAGCAGTGCTTGAGTTAAAAATGGGGCAGGGCAAGGTATGCATATATCGATCACGTCTCACTCGCAGGTGGCCATCCGAAGCATAGTGCATTAAATGACCATAAACAGAATTTAGGGTGCGAAATTACTGGTAGCTAGTTAGCTCCTGCTTCTGCTCTAGGGGAGTCTGGTTAGCTTAAAACCCACAGATGCCAGAAGCTACCTGCGACCGCCTAGGCCAACTGTGCTTTTAACTAAGAGTGCTTAAGGATGTAAAAAAATGGCTCAAGTCGGGGGTGCACGGGGGTGGACGCAGTCCATCGACTTCTTTCAGAGGGTGTACTCGGGGGCCCCCGCCCCAGCTAAAACGAGAAACATTGAATGTCATCTTTAGTCGTCAGGTTTTCAGGCCAGAAACTTCCCCACTGCACTAAATAACCTGATGAAAATTAACAAGACAACTAAAGGTAAAATGTCCCATTTCGGTACTGCAAGTTCCAGGGAAAACATTGGTGTTGGTTCTTGGAATTTAAAACATGCTCACCTTTTAACATTTTCAAAAATACTATTAGAAGAAAATATCCTCTCTTGGTTTTGTGTGTATGTTGATTTTATGAAAGGCAAATGCCATTTGTCCTGTGCAATTTGGGTGGTTATGCAAAGCCAATTTAATGAAATGTGCATATTTCACTTTGATATGCTAATTTCTGGCATGTCACATGCCATTGCGTTTGTTGATGAGTCCCCCCACTTTAGTTTTTAGGACAAAACCCCTGGATGTAAATAAAGAAGAATTGGGACACATCTAGGTCACATTTACATATAATGGATCATACAAAATGGTCAAAAAGTTAAAGTTTGCATTGTATGTGGAATATAGATTTGTAGCGCATTGTGTGTTCTCTCCTGGTTCCCCAGCTGTAGCTCCTGCCCTACTGGGTGATGCCCGACACCCAGGAGCTAGTTTTAGCTCCTGCTTTTCCAATCTTAATTCCGAACCCTGCGGGATGAATAAGGCGACCGGGTTAGAACAGTCTTCAGCGAGTGAAACTGTAGTGTCTGATGGCGAACTCTGACTATCATCCAGGATCCAAGTGCTTTTTGGAATTGAATAGACGTCTTGTCTCGTGCCTGGGAGAGGCTCCTGCGGAGGTCCGCCCGGCCCCCGGTGTGTAACTTGAATAGAGCTTTCTGGTAGTCTGAGCCCTGGTCATGTAGGGTGGCTGCGTGAGTCATAGGATTTCTGGATTTGTGGGAGTTGATGCGCCTGTCCACTGGTAGCCTTTCAGGGAGGCCAGGGTGATGTGGTTGTGGTTCTTCAGCGTGTACACCACTCTGGCCGCACGATTCTGGGCTAACTGTAGTTTCCTTAGTTAGCCCTTTGGGAGCTCCTGTTAAAAGGTTTTTGCCATAACCCAGGCGTGGCAGGATACAGTGTTTCTTTAGGACACATCCAATAAAGGGCAGGTGTTTTTAGGAAGAAGAGTTTGACATGAGAGTGTTTTCACACCGCATTCACTTGGTTATCAAAGGACATTGTTGAGTTAAAGTTGAATCCAAGGTTCTTTGCCTGTCGGGTAGATTGTGGGCTGAGGCCAAGTGTTTGAGGCTCGGGGAAAGAACGCATATAGTGGTCTTCATGGCCAAAGAAGCTGATGGCCTCTCTGTTCCCCAGAATGCGAATCAAAAACCCTGCCTGGATGAGCTATTCCTATGGGAGAGGTATGGTTTATGCGTGTTCGCTTACCTGCCCCCCTCCTTGCCCAGCACCTACTAGCATGTCATACACATTCTGTGATCTCCAGATTTTAGACTTTGAATTCTTAATTCTGTAAATGTGTACCCTAGGCTCCTTTCCGTTGGAATTCGTGTGTTTGATAGTGTGCCGCTTGTCTACCTACCTATTTCCTATTGTTCATTTCCGAAGCCTAAACACGCAGCACAAACTCCACTCCAGGTGCTGAAGAATTGACCAATAGGGATCTGTTTTGCGCTGAATCCAGGTGGACATAGGTGGTTTGGGGGAAGGAGGGGCAAGAAGTGGGACTAGTGTTGCTGCTTCCTGCTATGGGTGGGCAGACCTGAACGTTCCTTGCGTGTATGTGTGAAATCTGGACTCGGGCACCTGCACCTATGTGCCCGAAAGAGAGTAGCGTGCCCGCCGTGCCACCAAGGTCTACCAGGACATTTATCCTGGTCTCTTAATGCCTTTTGATGTATGGGGGCGGCAGACAACCTCATTCGATGGTGGTAGGGCATTCTTCTAAGAGTCCATGGGCCTCATTACGACAGTGGCGGCCACGGTATGACCGGTGCCGGTAAGGCACTGGCACCGTTCGTACCGGGCCGCCATATTACTAGTTCTGCTCGCGGGTGCTGCTCTGCATGCCTGGCCAGACCAGACATGCACAGCGGCACCCGCGAGCAGAACAGGATGGTAGCACCGGTACCGTTATGAATGGTACCGCTGCTACCATCCTCCCCGTTCCCATTGAGCCCTATGGGGGCACAAATGGCAATGGGGACGTACCGGCTCTGGGTCACGCACAAGGGGAATTACCGGGCCCGCAAAGGTCGGAATGGCCCGTTGTAATAATAATAAAGTAGATACTTTTATACAACATTGACTGGACAGTCCCTTTTATCATTGGTTAATAATTGTATTTTCGCTGTGTTGCAACTAACCTATGATCCATGACCTTGCTGAGATAAGCCTGCTGTTCCATCCACGCTACCAAAATTGGACAAGGTGGTTTATAATTTGCTTGTGTTTCTAATCTGTTTGGATCTCTTCTGGTGTACTAGAGGTGTGGGGCTGATTGATGCTTTAGATACAGATATTCATTCATCCCTGGACTACTGGTGCCCCTGAAGCTGATTCGTTGCATTCCCCATTATGGGGTGCCAGAGAACTCCATTGGGGTTTGGAGGGACTACCTACCACCTGTGTTAAGTCTCCTCCTGCCAATGCCTCCGTTTTTGGAGGTTAAGTGGAGGCCCACCCGCGTCTCCCCAGGAAGTGCCAAGGGCCCCCCTCTTTTCTTTTTTAAACGCAAAATATGGCCGTGTGATAAAAGTGGCGGTAATTCTGTTACCACCATTTATGTTACCTCGCCGCCATAGTTGTCTTGAGGCCCAATATCTGTGGGAATGGGCGCAATTGTAGAAAAGTTGGCGCACACAATGTAACCTTTGATACCCTTTGTTGGACTGTCTGGACACGTGCTATGTGCGACGCTTTGGTTTTACCGTAGGCTGTGGTTAAAACTGGTTGTGGCAGTCCTGATGCACGCGGGCTCCAGCCAGGGATGCAGCGGCCATGGCAGGGTTGCACCCTGCCCCCCCCTCCCCCTCCGTGCATTCTGGGGAACTCCAGGCAAGTTACCGGCGGCCCCTACAGCCTTGTGGGGGTGTTTGTGAATGTGTGTGTGAGGCCTTTGTTTACTTAGTCTCCGATTCCCCGCAGGCCTCCAGGCCCTGCTGCTCTGGGGACGGCCTGCCTCGTCTGACCCCTGGTAGCCTCTGCTTGCGCAGCCAGGGCCCGGCCTGCTAATGTCATTTGTCTTGAATGAAGTCAGCTGTCCATGACAGTCCATTCTGCACCGCTCCTCTGCCCCTCCCATGAAGGCAAAATCCTGTGCCTGTGAGTACCAGGAGGCAACTTTTCAGTAGGCCAGTAAACGTCTGCACCTTTGCCTTTTGCCACGCCCCCTTTTCCATTGCTTCAAGACCCCCTCTTCCCTCTGGGGTCTTGACTTTCCTCTTCATTTCTTCTCGGAATCCTTCCTTTTCCACCTTTCCTTCCTGCTCCAATCTTACCCCCCTTGCACCATGACCATTCACCCAGCCCTCTTCCCTTTGGCCTTCCCTAATTTTATAACCACCTGTCCCCCCCCCCCCCCGCCTTCCCTTTCCCGCCCCCATATCCTCTCACACTCCCCTTCTTTCTTGCCACCCTTCTCTTCCTTCCTGGTCGCCCCTTTATTGTCCTGCCCGCCTTCTTTCATACCCCCTTTCTTTCTCCTCCCTGTCTTCCTCTTGTCTCCCTTCCCATCTTTTCTCTTCCCTCCTTCTGCCCCCTCCCCTCCGCCCCACGCGCCCCTTTCCTTCCCTGTTCCCCGCTTCCCTTCCTCTCCTTCTCCAGCCCTGGCCCCTGCAGTCTCTGGCTTTGGTGATTAATGGCCCTGGGTCCCCTCCCGCGGGCTTCTGCTGGAGCCCCCATTAGTGAGGGCTAACCTGTGACAGAGTGCTGGGCCCCGCAGGTAGCTGACCTGTCCGACCCTCGCATCATTTGTTTGGGCCAGTGAGGGCTCATGACTGTCACCCCCTGTCTGGGAGACATGATAAAGCGCCTCCTGGTAATTACCTCCCAAAACACAGGCCAGCCCGGCAGGATCCGGGGCGGCTCCCTGGAGCTGAAAGAGGGTCCTGAAATGGAGACCCCGAGCAGGGGATGATGGAGGGTATTTACTTGGGCAGGGAGAAGAGCAACAGCAACAAACGCGACACATGACCACGGATCGCTGAGTGGGGGTATCTACCAATTCATCTAAACCCATTCTATCGAAATGTTTCCATCTAAAAAATATCCATGTGTTTGAGAGGTAAAGGGTTAATTTTTGTTCCGGTGCATTTTAAAGGGTAAAAAAACGGGTTTGGGGGGGACACCCCCCCCCCAAAAAATGCATTAGATGGACATTTTTTAAATGGAATAATTTCGATGGAATGTCATTAGATGCAATGGTTTTAGATGAAATGACCATAAACCCTGAGTGGGCAGTCCCATGGATAGGTGCCATCAGGCTTGGACTGGGCCCTTCAACTGTCTCGGGCACCAATGAAAAAGTGCCCGTTGCAAATGGTAATTCATTCCATTGTACGCAATGGAGAGTTTTTTGATAAAATGTCATGCATTTTATTGAATATTTATTCAGCAACACTGGTCATAACTACTATCCACAGAGCGAATTAACTCCTCAAACTGGCCCAAAAAGTGGCTCACTTTGACCCAAAAGAACTGGCTCACACCAGCATCTTGTGTTTTTGCTTCTTGCCCTGTAGGCCAGTCCGAGCCTGGGTGCCATACATTTGTAGGTGAGATGTAGGGAGTGATACAATACCCAGCCAGCTCCAGTGGAATCGTACCAAAATGTCACTACTATTGTGGCATCATTAGCAACACTGCGCCTGAGCGCGGTACAAAAAGCCCGACCCCATTATTGCGCCCAAGCGGAGCAGGGTTTGCAGGGGTGTCCCCCGCTTACCGTTACAGTAAGCGGCGGATAAGATTAAAACAAAAAAAAATAAAAAGGACCCTGCGGCTTAAGCACCGCCCCACGTAAGTGGGAGACACTGATGCGGCAGGGTTACAAGGCTGTCGGCGCCACACACAGAAGTGCGCCGCAGTAAAGGTAAGTGGGGGTGCAGGTTTGAGGATTGCGGATTGTAGCCGACATGTTCGGCGGCGGAATTACGGGCAGCGCAGTGATCACATAGATTCGGTCCAGTAGGGTAGTATTGGGACAGCAAGAGAGAGGGGATAGCATTTTAAGTCAGGGTTAAAAACTCACATAGTACTAGATTAACAATTTATGTCATATACAGGAGCAGGCAGGAAGGGAATGAGGGCCTGGATGATAACACAGACAGCTCGGGTACCCCTTTAGGAAAAGTAGGCATAACGTTTCAGAGGGTTCTATGTTGTTACATCAGCAGTCATTTTTTTCGATTTTGTTTTTTGCTGAATTTTTTTCTCTTGAAAAAACTCAACAAGCATTTTTTTTAAATATTTGGGGTTCCCCCAAACTATCCCCTCCACTATTATTTACTTTCTATTCCCCACCCCTTATGTGCCCTTACCCCCCTATATTTTTTATTGATTTTGTTGTTAAAAAAGTTTCTGCAAAAAACTCCCCGAAAAAATATACTGGCGATGTTACAACGTTGTACCGTTTCGGAGAAATCTTGAAGCCAGGTAGAGGGCAAAAAGGCTTGAAGTCCGGGGCAGGGACCTCCGGTGGCAGGAAAACACATAGTGTGAAGGAGCGAGATGCGGCACAGGCACGACCTGGGACACAGAGGCGGAGGAGAGTTTGATATCACAGGGTGGTAACAGGAGATGGGGTTCATTAGGTAGGGCGGCAAAACCATGAACTGACTGATATGTACACTAGAAGGTGTCCTTTAAGAAGTGAGTGAATGTGTATTGACAACCGCCCCCCACCCTGAGAAGGTGCAAAGAGCTAGGTAGTTGAGGATCCAGGGAGATCGAAAAGGATGCAGGTAGCAAAATGAAGTTGCTTATCCTAAGGGGGAAAAGGGGTACTGAAGGGGGATCCTATTGCGGTGTCTGAAGCAGTGCCCGAGCCTGCCTAGGGCTAGGAATTTAGTGGCATAAAAGATGAGAAAGGAGCAGATTTTTGGGATGTTGCGGATGTTAAGCCTTGCAGCCATAGCAGCAGATGTAATGACTTGCTGAAGTTGAAAGTTGCTGTCTAGGAGAGCCCCCACACTGGGAGCCATGAGGAATGATTTTAGAGTGTTGGAGTGGAGGATAGAAAATACGGGAGGGAGAGCCCTACCAAGACTCAGGACTGTGGGCTATTAACAATTGTGTACAAAGAGTGGGGGTGTCCTGACTGGAAAAGTCTAAGCCGACTGCCGCTTATTGATTGCAGCCTAGGTTTAACGACAATGTGTTATCCTTGGATATCACCATTTGTGTATTTACCAAGGATAGCAGTACATAAGAGAACCATAATAATCCACTTGTGCTAGACCATTAGTCTGTAAAAGAACAGCTTTTATTAAGTGACTGTCCTTGTTCTTTTACATATTTTTTGTAAAGAAATTATAAGTACAAAATATACAGGTGTACATTTTTTCACCAAAGTCACATATACAAAATGTAAACAAATATAAAACTAAATAGAGAAAAATGTAGAAAAAAGAAGAAAAGGCATGTAGCAAAAGATAGGACAAAGTCATACATGTGCATGCTAACAGAAGTATAACGACATTCTGTTGCTGCTACTTCATTTCATTTTTCTAATTGTAGACAGTTATCCTCGAAGGTAAAAGTCCTTGGATAGGTCTAACTAAGCCAGGCTAAAGGGTGACCAAAAAATATATAGTTGATCGACGTCCCTGAAATGAATCTCTACTTGGATCTGGGGGGGACCCCGCCACACCACAAGGGTAAGGGAGACCCAGGACGTTTCGGCCTTAGTGGGTCACAGCCTTCTTCATGGAACCAAGGAGTGGAGGATAGGCCGGGTGAGCCTTAGCTCCCCTCCGCTTTGGAGGGATTGAGCACCGGGCCGGGAATCGCCATCCAGAGGCGTGTGCGGGCCATGCAATCAGTGATACAGGATGAATTTTATGGGTGAAGCCGGGGAAGGGGGAACAATATTTGGATGCCACCAGCAAAGAAATGATATGAGAACCTAACAGAGATTTAATAGGAGAGGACCAAAGTCAGACCCGGAAGGGACCCTGAACGGTAGAGGGGTTGCAGAGGATGGCCAGAAAATGAATAAGGAGCGACCAATTAAATAGGAGGCATTCCAGACAAGAGGAGTGCCCTGAGAGCGTAGCAAGAAAGCCAGGAGGCACGATGAATTCGTGCGAGAGATGGAATCGCAACCTCCAGGGATGGAAGCTTCACTCGCAGGCGGCCCGGCCCATTTTTCAGAACTGGGATTTTCCTGTTAGATCTTTCTGAATCCCACTAGGACAGCAGATGCCGTCTGTTCCCCATGTGCAGGGGCACAAGTCAATGGCTCTCTAAAGGGTGCTGTCCTCGGTTAGCGGAATCATCACTTCTTCAGGGGTTCGCAACCTGCTGCCTACTCCAGATGTGCCCCCATGGTTCCCGACCATTGTTCACTCGGGCACACCATTTCTGGGCACTTGTTGATTTCGTCCATTGCCTGCGTTGCTGCAGGTGTGTGGGATGATTCTGGGGGTGGAGTCATTACCAGAAGATTTGCTTTGAAAAGGTCAAGGGGACGAGAGGTGGGGGGATTTAAAGTGCGCCACCCCACCTTTGTCTACCGAGGTGCCTGCCGCTTTAAAATAGAAAAGCAGGCTTTTTCACAAGTTCTGGCCAACGCGCCACACGTTGTCTGCGCACGCGCACGCCTTTGTATCACGAGCCACAGTTTGATCCCAATCTGCCATTGCTGGTCAGTGATTTTGTTGCTGCCTGACTGCATCTTCCATCTTGAAGATCCCTCACAAGGACTAGGAGAGTGGATTAATGCTGATTAAAGCGTTAATGTAAACAATGCCTTCACCACAGATACAGCAATGATGCATTCTTTAATATTAGCGAAGATTTATTGTTAGAAATCGTGGAGAGCGACTCCTCGTTCGTACCTTCTCCCCCAAAGTAAGCAACAGAAGCACGGTTTCTAGGCTCGACCCTTTGAATTACTGGGCTGAGGCCTGTCCTCCTTGGAGGTCAATAAATTGGGTAGTGCAAATGAGTATGCAGTGTTTATATCGAATATTTTATAAGAAAACCTTTTAAAGAGAACGCATTTAGGGGTGGGGTAAAGGGTTAAATATTTTTGAGAAACAGTTGGGGTAGGTTTTTAGGGGTTGGTAACAGTGGTTTTGGGGGGACCCCCCACCCACAAAAAACTGCATTCTCTAACATTTTTCGCTATAAAATATTCGATATATGTTCATTCTTTATAAAATATTTCGGTATAAAGACATGGAGCCGTGCAAATGGTGCATTTTGGTGCATGCAGTTTAAGCACATTCTGTGTCCGTTGTCCTATCTAGCTCTGATTATGGTCATTACAAACACGATAACGGTGGGATAGTGTTGGTTCACTGGGCTGCCCACCGCAAATGCAGCCTTCTTACGCGGAAAGCTGGTTCTCGGTCCGCGTTTAGCACGATGCACGTTGCAGAACATCTTGCGAGGGGCGGCTTTCTTTACATAAAACCGATCCTTTGAGACACGGCTGCAGCTTGGCGACCATTTTGGATGCACAGGAGAACGGCCCCTCACTACAGCCATCACCAACACTGTGCCAAAGAAAGATTCTTGGTTAAAAAAGCATGAGCAAGCCAACCCTCCTCTTCCTGAACCCTGCAGAAACTGCTTACAAGTGAAACACGACGTTTCATCGCTGAATAGAACTCTGCAAGCAGCACTTGTACATAGTTGTAAAATTAAAGAGACAGTCTTCCGCAACTAATACAAAGGATGTTTGGGCGGCCTGGTGCCAGATCAGACTTCCATCATTACGAGGTTCATTTAGGTCCATTATATACGGTAACCCTTAATGTTACTGTACTTAAGTCAGAGAAATCGGGCATGACATGCTCCACATAAAAATCTGATACAATAGCAACTATTGTAGGTGGATATTCAATCTCCAGGCCACAGTAACATCAGCACAACCACTATTTTTATTATGCACAAAATGATAGGCCATAAAAGCATACCCCTGTCTCGCGCCTTGAAACACTTGTGCATAGGCGCGTTATAAATGCAATATCATATCAAGGTGACTCTAGCTGAGGCCTGGGGCACCCGGTCTGCCTGTCCTATATTGGCAAACCCTCTTACGAATATAGCCCATTAGAGAAAGCCAAAGCACGCACAAGAGGAAGACTTCCGGGCAAGGGGATTAGGGACCCGATGGAGTACCCGCCCTCTGTTGTCACGTCTGTACACCCACTTCTCTCTGCCCCCATCATTTACACTCATCTCTGTTCTTTCTATCACCTATAACTCAGGGCAAGACCTGCACTAGCCCCCAAGAGATAAAATGAACTCCTTAAAAAAAACACCTTATTATTGCAAATCTCCAAGCCATCCTTTTGTCCTGTGAGTAGTGACCTCTAATAGCTATTTTCGCCAATTTCAAATATTCAGTCCTACTATTTCTGCCTTTTCTAGCCCCTCCCACGTATGCATTCTTCAGTAGTGCCCGCCTCCGACCACACCCCTCCAAACTTTTTTTCAATCAAATGCCATAGCTCCACTACTTTTTTTGTTTACGCCTCGACCGCTTTTTGTAGTGCAAAACCATCTGGAGAGCCAAAAGTCGCGGGCCCCTGCTCCTTCCTTCTTCTCTAAAATTTCAGAGGATGGTGCAGAGACTCCAGATAAAGCGCGATTGCAGAGCGATCAGAATCCCTGCCTTCTGGTGCAATCGTTATTTCATCTTGGACCTGAAAGTCCTTTCGGCTTACCTCATCCCCTTCCTCTGCAGAAGCACCTGATTTCCCATCGAGAGGGGAAGGCCCTTCCATCCCTCCATCTCATCTCAGTGGCTTGGAACTTGAAGGCCTAGCCTTCGATCATCTTGTCGGTCAGGCAATGATGGAGCCATATTGCAGTCGGGCAGGAAAGCCTCCACACCCTCTAGGGTGCACATAGCATGGGTTATGCCATTAGGAACTAGGAAGGGCGTTCAGCCCCCTGACCCGCCCATGACGCAGTCCTTCCCTTTGTGTCTGACCAGCCCAAGAAAGTCATTCGGGAGGACTCCTGAAGGTCTTATTTGCCTGCCAATGGGGTGTACAAAAATACTGACCAACATTGGTTTGCCTTTTCTTTGCTCATTGCCCTTGTTTAGCTTTCTCTAAAATAAATGTTTACGTTGTTCCCTTATCACATAACAAAAAACAACTTTCAGTTTCACCACAGCATCAGTTACATGGTCACATGTGTGCAAACTTCTCCTTCCTTTCTGGTTGTCTCATTTCCCAACTGCGATTCAGGGCCCATCCCTCCATTCTCTTGGAGTCTATCTTGGTTAACTTTACCCTCTGCGTATCCCTTCCTTTCATAGTAGTCTTAAGTCCGGCAAGGTCATCAACTCATTCAACATTTGCCCCCAAACCAATCCCTCATTACCCTGCTTATCTGGTTCCCTCCGTTTCCTTAGAGTTTCCTCCTCTGCTATGCCCCACTGCTGGTCGTCTCCTACCCAGGACTCTAGTGACGGTTCCATGTCATTTCACCGGCACCCTTTTTTCCAACGGGTGTTTTGCAGCGGAAATCTTAAAAAAATTCTTTTGGGGGGGGGGTCCCACCCCAAGCCCCCCTTAATTTAATAATCATTTTTATTTACCTTCCCCCAACCCCATATTTACCCTTTTCCACCCCCCACCCCCCAGCCACAAAATGTTGATGGGAATTTTTGGCAAACCTCCTGCGGCAAAAGACCCGTCGGAAAAAGGATGCGATACCATAGTGACTGCCCCCTAGGGCATTTGCGTGATATAGCAGTTCTTCTTTTTGCTCCAATTAACAGGAATTGCACCATTTTCCTCCTCGTCCTGTCCATTTCCTTTCCCGCTAATAATCCCCAAAGACATCCCTTGGGTGGGCGTTCATACGACCCACGTACCAAGGAGTTCATATTTTGTTGGTATCGCAGGCCAATAAGTTATAATCTTTGGCCATTCCCGTATCATGTGCCAGAACCCCGCCGCAGCTTCCCACACCTGTGACAACGATGTGATATACCTGTTGATTTATTGTGTGCAGCCTCGTTGGGCTCATGCACACTCTGTTTAAGTAATTGAACTGGATCAACCGAAATCTGCCTTCCTGGATACTTTTTTGACCTGGTCCCATATGCGCGTCCATTTCGTTTCCGAGGTCGCAAACCCTACATCCCTTTCCCAAATCTCTTCTCTGCTTTTGTTCCTGAAAGCCTATATACAGTTGTGAACTCCTCCGTCCAGTGTCAGTAGCATCTGTAGCCTTGGGTTTGTTTCTGGTTCCTCTGGGGTATCTGCCCATATTTCTGGTTCCTCTGGGATATCTGCCCATGTTTCTGGTTCCTCTGGGATATCTGCCCATGTTTCTGGTTCCTCTGGGGTATCTGCCCATGTTTCTGGTTTCTCTGGGGTATCTGCCCATGTTTCTGGTTCCTCTGGGGTATCTGCCCATGTTTCTGGTTCCTCCGTGATATCTGCCCATGTTTCTGGTTCCTCTGGGATATCTGCCCATATGCCCGCCCACCTCTTCACTATGCGTGCATATACAAGGAAGGAGCCCTACTTTGTATCATGCTTCTGCCTCCACTGTTCAAATGTCAGTAGTTCCCCATCTGCAGAGAGGTCTCCTATCTCCGAGCAGCCTTTATTGTGCAATTGACCAAAGTCTAAGCCCTTTAGTGCCTCCTTAAGACCTGCACTAAACCCTACCGGACCTTGCGGTCTATACCTTTCTGTTATGTGGAGCTTCCGTGGGAGTTAATTCCACACCTCCTGCAGCACTCTGTAAATACTGCCCGCACCAATAGCGTCCATTTGTTCCCAGAACAGTTCAGTCCCCTCTCTGTACCTCGGAGGTTTGTCTAGTAGCCGCTTCAGATCTCCCTCTGGTGAATCATCCCAGCTAGCCACTGCCTGTCATGGAGCTGCCATCAAATATTATTCAAAATCAGGCATGGATAATCCTCTTCCCGAGAAGGCCTGCCAAGCGTTTCTAGTGCTACTCTGTGTCCTCCTGTACCCCACATCATTCCCCGAACTTCTTATCTAACATCTTAAAGAAGATCTTTTTAATCGTGTATGGGATGTTTACTACAGAATATTATAGCAGCCTTGATAATATCACCCTTTTACATAGAGTGATCCTCCCCATTAAGGACAATGGTGGTGTTTTCCAAAAGTCCAGGAGTCTCCTATACCTGTGTTCTAGACAAAGGTGTCTTCCATGTCATGGAAGATAAGTATCGCTAAGTAACGGAAAGATTCAAGTTCTCCAGCATGGGGTCTGGCATGGATTCACATGCTCATGAATATTCCCCGTCGTCAGGCTGGGAATCCTCGGTAAAGAAAAAACCAGTATCAGTTTCGTTTCTGATCTGTCTTTCGTAGTAGCAACCAATCACTGGTCTCTGCGTCATACTGACCACAGCCAATGACTGCCCTCTACCTAAGCACCGCCTCTGGCAGCCATCTTCAGATTTTTACCGCACGTTCATGTGTTGGGATCCTCGTGCTATTGCTCTCGAGCGTTAGTGCTATTTTTTCACGTTTTTTCTCAAAAACTTCGTTTTTTCGGTCAAAAGAGCCTCAAGCTCCACCGATTCTCCATCCGATCAACGGGGACCCGTGTCGGATTCGTCTGCGCCCCTCAAGGGTGAAGATTTCGTCGAGCTACGCTTTTGGAGGACTCCAGAAGTTTCTCAGGCCCGGTCATGGCCCAGGAGAAGGGAAGCTCGACGCCCGGAAAGCTGTTCAGGGTCTGCCCTGGATGCCAGCTGCAGAACGTCTTCAAGGAGGACGAACACTCTTTTTGTCTTTACTGCCTACATGAGGACAAGACGCACGTGGAAAAGGACTGTGCGTTTTGCGGCAACATGTCGGAGCGGACCATGAAGGACCGCCATCAACGTCTCGCCAACTGGCTGGGAGCGAAGAGCCCGTCCGGCGAGAAGAAGAGGAAGAAATCCGAGCGGTCTTCTAAGACCTTTGAGGACGCCCCGGCGACGGGGGTCCAACATAAGGCCAAGCACCGCGAGTCCGCTGGCACCGGGAGCGCCGAACGGTCGGGCTCTACGGGCGCCAGGCAGGGCGCAACCTCCCCGGCACCATCAACCACGAGCCAACGCTCTGGGTCGGGTAAGAGGAAGGCCGAGCACCCGGCGAAGCTCCTGGAGAGGCCCCGGTCGAGCTCGAAGGCGGAGGGGGAGCGAGGCAGTGTCCCCCCCCTCAAGGATAAGGCGGTGAGCGCACCTAAGGTGGTGAAGGCCTTAATCCATCCGGCCAAGCCCTCTATCGAAACTGTCGCGGCGGCCCTGGCTCAGCCTGTGGAGGCTACACCAGTGGTGGCGACCTCGGGGCTCAGAGTCTCCCTGCCACCTCGGAGGGAGTCCTCTTTTGTGCCCATCGATAGGACCCCCGTGAAATCCCCCGTGGGGAAGAAAAAGGGGGGGACAGGGCGTCGTCGTAGATTCGGCCTCAACCTCGGAGGAGGAGCTGGTCGAGGTCTTAAGCGTAGAAGAAGACCGGCCCCTGATCGCCCGTCGGATTCCCCTCTGCCAGCGCCGCGAGACAACTCGGCGGCCATTTTGGTGGCTATACAGTCCTTATGCTCAGAGATAAGGACGAGACTACCGTTGCCGACGGAACCTCTCCCGTCGGGGGACCCAGAACCGGGACCTTCTGGTGTTCCCCCTACCAAGAAAAGAAGGATCCACCCTCCGCCTCCTTTTCAGCCGTCGCGCCCCTTCCAGCCCTCCTCCCCGTCCACCCGAGGAGATGATACGGGGACTGACACGGCAGCGACGGGTACGGACGACGAGGTATACGACGAGGATGTACCGTCGTCGCCTCCCACCAGGGCTTCTCCGCCCGACGAGATTGGATCGTTCCACTCCATGATCACCAGGGCATCCGAGCTTTTCCAACTCTGCCCTGAGGAGAAGAAGAAGGAAGGTTTCCTTTATCAGCGGCGCGAGGCCAAGAGGAAGACGGTCCTCGCAGTGCCTCTATTGGACGACATTTGGGATGAGGGCCTCACCCTCCTCAAGAACCCTTCCACGACGCCAGCTAGAAGAGACCGGTACGAGAAGAAGTACCGGGTCCCGGACACGGCCCCCCTGTGCCTCCGGGCGCAGCCTACCCCGGACTCCGTCGTCTCCGCGGCGGCCAGGAAAAAAGCGGGGGGGGGTGCGGCCTCCACATCGACTTCCCCACCGGACGGCGAGGGAAAGAAATTGGACGCTATGGGACGCAGAGTCATCTCGTCTGCGGCGACGACGATTAAAGCGGCCAACGCCTTGGCTATCGTGGCCCGCTACGACAGGGAGCTCTGGTACAAACTGGCTCCCCTGCTGGACTTCTTGCCGGACGACAAGAGGGCAGAGGCCCTGGAGATCCTGCAGGAAGGTGAGGTGGCTTCGGACCACGCCATTACCGTTGCGACGGACATCGCCGACACTGGGTTCCGCCAGTTGGGCAACGGCATTTGCCTTAGGCGGCGTGGATGGCTCAAGGCTACGGACTTCCGTCAAGACGTTCAGACCAGAGTTCTGGACATGCCCTTCGATGGGAACAACCTGTTTGGGAAAACAGTGGACGATTCCCTTCAGGCCATTAAAGCGGACACCGAGACGGCCCGGGCCCTTGGAGTTCTGCAACAACGACGGACGCCCTTTCGGAGCAGCGGAGGCAAGGGCGCCTCCAAAAGTTCCGGCGGCGGTTTCTCCACCTACCGTCAAGCGGCCCGCTCGTCGGCTCAGGAGGCCTACAGAGGACGAGGCAAGTCTGGCGGACCCCGCCGTCGTCGCCAAGGAGGTCAAGGCGGCAAAGCCTCGTCGAAGCAGGATTGAACCGGCCGTGGGGTCGGGCCCCCACCGAAGCACCCCGGTGGGAGGCCGGCTGGCGAGCTTCGTCAGCGTGTGGGAGTCCATCTCCACCGACCGTTGGGTGCTGGACGCCTTGGCCCGGGGCCACGCGCTCGCGTTTCAAAGAAGGTGCCCGCGCGTCCCCCCCGTGGCCAGGAAAGAACTTCACGTCCCTCAACTTCTCCTGGAGGTAAAGGCGATGCTCAGGAAGGGCGCCATCGAACTCGTCCCAAAGAGGCTTCGGGGCTCCGGAGTGTACTCGAGATACTTCCTCGTGAAGAAGAAGACGGGGGGATGGCGCCCCATCCTGGACCTGCGACGTCTGAACAAGTTCATCAAGGCGCAAAAGTTCCGGATGGTCACCCTCCAGCATGTCCTGGGTCAGCTGGACGAAGGAGACTTCCTGTCGTCGTTGGATTTGGAGGATGCCTACTTCCATATTCCCATCCTAAAGGGGCACCGAAAATTCCTCAGGTTTGTGGTCCAAGGGCGTCATTACCAGTTCAAAGCCCTCCCCTTCGGTCTACGGTCGGCACCCAGGGTGTTCACCAAGTGCCTCGCACCGGTGGCGGCGCAGCTGCGCCGCAAGGGGATCCACGTCTACCCCTACCTGGACGACTGGCTCATCCGAGACAAGACGAGGGAGCTCGCCGTGGTTCACACGGCAAGGACCGTCCAACTTCTCACGGACCTGGGATTCTCCGTGAACTACACCAAATCCCACCTGGTACCCGCGCAAGACGCTCTGTTTCTGGGAGCGAGGCTCAACACAGTGTCCCTTCTGGCCTCCCCGTCGGAGGAGAGGACCAGGACCATCCTGGGCAAGGTGCAGCGGATGTTGGTGGCCGACGCGGCCAAGGTGAGGTCCATCAAGTCCCTCCTCGGAATGATGTCTTCCTGCATCTACCTCATTCCCATGTGCAGGCTCCGGATGCGCCCGTTGCAGGAGTTCCTGGACGCGCGCTGGATCCAAACGACGGGCAGTTTCGAGGAAAGGATCACACTCGACGAGAGTTTCCGACGAGCGATCCGGTGGTGGGGCACCCGCGCGCATCTGACGGCGGGCATGGACTTCCAGACCCCAGCCCACCAGGAGACAGTGACCACGGATGCCTCCCTGGAAGGGTGGGGAGCGCACACCGAAAATCTGCACGCAAGAGGCCTTTGGCTCCCGACGGAGAAATCCCTACATATCAACGTCCTGGAGCTCCGTGCAGTGTTTAGGGCCCTCAGGTCCTTCCTTCCGTCCCTCAAGGGCAAGGTGGTGAGGATCTTCACCGACAACACCACCACCATGTTTTACATCAGGAAACAGGGCGGAACCAGGTCCCCAGCACTGTCCAAGGAGGCGCAGGACCTGTGGCATTGGGCCGTCGCCCAAAGGATATTTCTGGTGCCGTTTCATCTGGCAGGGATAAAAAACACCATCGCCGACTCACTCAGCAGGGAGCTGCGCTCGTGCCACGAGTGGGAGCTACGGCAGGATCTGGTGGATCGCCTCTTCCGACAGTGGGGCACACCCCAGATCGACCTGTTCGCGACGGCGACGAACTCCAAGTGCCTGAGGTTCGCCAGCAGGTTTCCCCAGGCGAGGAGCATGGGCGATGCTTTCTCGTTCCCCTGGGAGGGCCTGTTCCTCTACGCGTTCCCTCCTTTGCCACTGCTAATCCGGCTCGTCAACCAGCTCAAGTGGTCACGGTGCAGGATGATCCTCGTCGCACCTGCGTGGCCGAGGCAGATATGGTTCCCGGACCTTCTGGACTTGTCAGCGTCCCCGCCAATCAAGCTGCCGGTGGACGCAGATCTACTCTCCAGGGAAGGAGGCGCCATCCTCCAACACGACCCGAAATCGCTGAACTTGCAGGCCTGGCTCCTGCAGCGCTAGAGTTTGGAGGATACGACATACCGGCCGACTGCAGAGAGGTTCTTGCAAAGGCCAGGGCGTCCTCGACTCTTAAATGCTACGGACACAAATGGAAGAGGTTCTCTGTCTGGTGCCACGCACAGAAGATTAACCCTCTACGGATTACGGCTCCCCAAGTACTGCCGTACCTGCTGACGCTGGCCAAAGCTGGACTGGCACACGCGTCCATCAAGATTCATCTTGCTGCGATCTCCCGATACACCAGAACCACGGGCCGGACGTCCTTGTGGTCTCATCGTCTGGTGAAAGAGTTCATGAAGGGACTGTTCAGATCGTTCCCGCCGGTGAAGGCGCCGGCCCCGGCGTGGGAGCTCAACGTGGTGCTGACCAAAGTCATGGGACCTCCGTTCGAGCCTCTGCACTCGGCCCCGTTGAAGTTTCTGTCGTGGAAAACAGCGTTTCTTGTGGCCATCACCTCCGCACGACGGGTGGGAAAGATCCAGGCCCTTTCCTGCAAGGCCCCGTACTTGACTTTTCACGACGCGAGGGTAGTGCTCAGGACGCACCCCTCCTTCATGCCCAAGGTACCGTCGGACTTCCATCTCAACGAACCCTTGGTGTTGCCTGTGTTCTTCCCGTCGCCTTCGTCGCCGGCTGAGAGGACTTTGCACTCGCTGGATGTGGCTAGAGCGCTGAAGTTCTACGTGGACCGCACGAAGTGTTTTCGGAAGACGTCACAACTCTTTGTGAATTTTGGACCTGTCAATCAGGGGAAGGCTCTCTCGAAGGCTTCCATTTCCAGATGGCTCTCCGGCTGTATCATGTACTGTCATCGGTTGGCAAACCGACCGCTGCCTTGCCGTCCGAGAGCCCATTCCACCAGAGCGATCGCAGCTACCACAGCGTTCGTTTCTGGTGTGCCCCTGCTGGACATATGCAGGGCTGCTACGTGGAGGTCGACGCACACCTTCACGAAATTCTACTGCGTCGATCGGGATTCCAGGGAGGAGTCCAGGGTCGGCCAAGCAGTGCTGCGCAACCTGTTCGCCTGAGGTGAGCCTGGTGAGGAGGTAAGATGCTTAATGTTGAGTTTGATGTATTGCTTAATGTTGAGCCTTTGCCACCTCCCGTGGTTGTGCATGTGTGTACTGCTATGTATTCTTTATTCATGAGCATGTGAATCCATGCCAGACAAGGAACAAGTTACTTACCTGTAACTGTTGTTCTCCAGCATGGGTCTGGCATGGATTCACATGCGAACCCTCCCGCCTACCCCTCTGCGGCTCTTCACTTGGTCATACTGCCACTTCACGTGCTTCCAAATCTGAAGATGGCTGCCAGAGGCGGTGCTTAGGTAGAGGGCAGTCATTGGCTGTGGTCAGTATGACGCAGAGACCAGTGATTGGTTGCTACTACGAAAGACAGATCAGAAACGAAACTGATACTGGTTTTTTCTTTACCGAGGATTCCCAGCCTGACGACGGGGAATATTCATGAGCATGTGAATCCATGCCAGACCCATGCTGGAGAACAACAGTTACAGGTAAGTAACTTGTTCCTTCCCCTTTAATCTCCCATTTAGGGAGCGTCACCCTTTGCCTTTCCCTCAGTGCTGCCAGTGGAAATAGGAAAGATTTGTCGGTGTTTCCCAGGAATCCCTATAGTCGTCTGAAGCTGCTTAATACTTCCATTATTAATTGGGATATTCTCCAGCGGGTTGCTCACATATATTGGAGTGTCCTGGGAGGATAGCTCAGGGGCAACGTGCTCGCCTTGGAAGCAAGTCGACATGGAGCACCACAGGTTCGATCCCGGGTACGTGCTTAGAAACCTCTGGGTATTAAGCGCGTTATGAATAATCTATCATACACAGAAATATTGTGCGTGGTTCTGTGGATTCTAATCCCTGTTTCCACTTTATATTTTCTAAAGAATCCTGCTAAGGCATTCAACCTTTTCTACTGAGCCCCCCCTTAGTAAAAATATTGTTGTCAACTCCCCACCAACCCCCCTTGAGTAAACATACTGTTGTGGGTTCAACCCCGCCTCCCGAAGCCATATCTGCTTATATTTTCTATTGCAAGCAGGTACTGTATTTCCTTCCTGCCTCCTACGGGGGACAGCCTCACAGTTTGAAGACCACTTTACTGGGGGTTCTTTCGCCATAGCGAACAATATCGGTGATACCGGGCCCCTCCGTCTGGTGCCACTTTCCAGTATCCATTGTGATGAAACCCAGCCCCCTGCCATCACTTTTGCCTTGAGGTTTTTGCTTACTCTCACTCAACATCTTCGCAGAATCCAACAACCTTCTAGACTCCGCCCAATTATACGTCCGGATGCACCACCGAACAGGCTACACTGATCTCGATCTGGGATGCGCTGCACTAGTTCTGCTTGATCCCACAGCAGTTTTTGACACCAATAACTACTCAATCCTCCTTGACCGACTCCACTCACTAGGAATCCGAGACTCGGCACTCAACTGGATTGCCTCGTTCCTCAACAACAAGAAACAAATCACTTTCCTCCCCCATTTTCTCTCCACTGCTTGCCCTGTGAACACCGGAGTACCCCAAGGCACTTGCCTCTCACCTCGCCTTTTCAAGCACACCTGCTATAACTACACTGACAACACCCAAATTATCCTGAGAATCTCCAAAACGAGCTCCGATCCACAACCTGACCCAGCAGCTTGCCTCAGAGATATAGACCTTTGGATGACAAGAAACCACCTCCTTCTTAACCCAGGGAAACCGAGATCATGGTGTGCGGCAACAAAACTCAACTTCAGAAACCACTTCCATGGCCCCCTTCCCTGGGCACCCCTTTACCCCCCACCTCCAACACAGTCAGAAATCTTGGCTGTACAATTGACTTGAGCCTAACCCTGTCCCACCAGATCAATAATGTATCCACAGGTATTGTCCTATTGTACCATAGGTGCTCACCACACAGTTTGAACTAGTGAGACAGTGAAATTAGGAAGGCCGATGGCATCACAATACACCACCAATGGACGGGCATGGTCAAGAGTAACCCTATCCTCACAGCACCTTAAGCAATGAAATGTAGATTTAACAAGGCTGTGCCCAATCCACAAAAAAGGATAGCGTTCACACTGCTGATGACCTTACAGCGCACAGGACAATGGAAGTGTAGCAACAGCCGTAGTGACATTGCAGAGAACAAGACAATGGAAGTGTAGCAACAGCCGTAGTGACATTGCAACGTACGACAATGGAAGTGTAGCAACAGCCGTAGTCCCATTGCAAGGCACAAGACAATGGAAATGTAGCAACAGCCGTAGTGACATTGCAAAGTACGACAATGGAAGTGTAGTAGCAGCCGTAGTGACATTGCAGAGAACAAGACAATGGAAGTGTAGCAACAGCCGTAGTGACATTGCAAAGTACGATAATGGAAGTGTAGCAACAGCTGCAGTGACATTGCAGCGCACAAGACAATGGAAGTTTAGCATTAACAGTCCTGGTAAAGGAAGGGTAACATTAAACCTGATGACATCATAGTGCACAGGGGTGGTGTCGCATTAACAGTCCTGGTAAAGGAAGGGTAACACTAAATGCCCCGATGACATCATAGTGCACAGTGGTGGTGTCGCATTAACAGTCCTGGTAAAGGAAGGGTAACATTAAACCTGATGACATCATAGTGCACAGGGGTGGTGTCGCATTAACAGTCCTGGTAAAGGAAGGGTAACATTAAATGCCCCGATGACATCATAGTGCACAGTGGTGGTGTCGCATTAACAGTCCTGGTAAAGGAAGGGTAACATTAAATGCCCCGATGACATCATAGTGCACAGTGGTGGTGTAGCATATACAGTCCTGGTAAAGGAAGGGTAACATGAAATGCCCCGATGACATCATAGTGCAAAGTGGTGGTGTCGCATTAACAGTCCTGGTAAAGGAAGGGTAACATGAAATGCCCCGATGACATCATAGTGCACAGAGGTGTTGTCGCATTAACAGTCCTGGTAAAGGGTAACATTAAATGCCCCGATGACATCATAGTGCACAGTGGTGATGTCGCATTACCAGTCCTGGTAAAGGAAGGGTAACATTAAATGCCCCGATGACATCATAGTGCACAGTGGTGGTGTCGCATTAACAGTCCTGGTAAAGGAAGGGTAACATTAAATGCCCCGATGACATCATAGTGCACAGTGGTGGTGTCGCATTAACAGTCCTGGTAAAGGAAGGGTAACATGAAATGCCCCGATGACATCATAGTGCACAGTGGTGGTGTCGCATTAACAGTCCTGGTAAAGGAAGGGTAACATTAAATGCCCCGATGACATCATAGTGCACAGTGGTGGTGTCGCATTAACAGTCCTGGTAAAGGAAGGGTAACATTAAATGCCCCGATGACATCATAGTGCACAGTGGTGGTGTCGCATGAACAGTCCTGGTAAAGGAAGGGTAACATTAAATGCCCCGATGACATCATAGTGCACAGTGGTGGTGTCGCATTAACAGTCCTGGTAAAGGAAGGGTAACATTAAATGTCCTGATGACATCATAGTGCACAGTGGCGGTGTAGCATTTACAATCCTGATAAAGGAGGCGTAGCATTAAATGCCCTGATGACATCATAGTGCACAGTGGTGGTGTCGCATTAACAGTCCTGGTAAAGGAAGGGTAACATTAAATGCCCTGATGACATCATAGTGCACAGTGGTGGTGTCGCATTAACAGTCCTGGTAAAGAAGGAAGGGTAACATTAAATGCCCTGATGATATCATAGTGCACAGTGGTGGTGTCGCATTAACAGTCCTGGTAAAGGAAGGGTAACATTAAATGTCCTGATGACATCATAGTGCACAGTGGTGGTGTAGCATTTACAGTCCTGATAAAGGAGGCGTAGCATTAAATGCCCCGATGACATCATAGTGCACAATGGTGGTGTAGCATTAACAGTCCTGGTAAAGGAGGGGTAACATTAAATGCCCCGATGACATCATAGTGCACAGTGGTGGTGTAGCATTTACAGTCCTGATAAAGGAGGCGTAGCATTAAATGTCCCGATGACATCATAGTGCACAGTGGTGGTGTCGCATTAACAGTCCTGATAAAGGAGGCGTATCATTAAATGCCCTGATGACATCATAGTGCACAGTGGTGGTGTCGCATTAACAGTCCTGGTAAAGGAAGGGTAACATTAAATGCCCTGATGACATCATAGTGCACAGTGGTGGTGTCGCATTAACAGTCCTGGTAACGGAACCCTGGATTTTACAGCCCTTCGGGCTTGGCGCTGTATTCGCAACCCTTTGCTTCTCGTGCACCAGGAACAGCCCAGGAATCCTAGCCTGCAAAGCCCTTTGCACCTGGCACTGTAATAAAAGGCCTTTGAGCCTGTGCTATATTCACAGCCCCTTCACCCGGGTACAATATGTGATGAGGCTTTGCACCGCGCGCCGCTGCCATTTGCATGGTCTGGAAGAGAGTGGGTTTGGTTAGTTGGGTAGGGATGGGGGAAATGGCAAGGTGCCTTGTGTTGATGGTGCAGTTTGGAAATACCCTGAGCTCTGCGTGTCTAACACCTTTTCAGGTGTGATGTGTTAGTAGCATTGGGGCTTTGTGGTCAGAGAGTGAATGTGTGAAGAGTGCCTTTTTAAAGGCCATGTGCGTGCAATTAGCTTCAGTTTGCGTAAAGTGGAGACATTGGTGGTCAGTTGATGGGGTGAGAGGTTGGTCCTGTAGGATTTCCATATCGGGTGGAAGGGCACCACGTCACTGTTGCTTGTGTTGCGGTGAGAGGTGTTCAGTTTCTTTGTGGTTGTAGCAGGCTGACGTCCCATGTTGCATTTTTGATATTAAAGAAGAAGGGGGGAGGTGTGTTCTAAGAGTTTTGACGGCTCTCCGAGGTGCTGACATATTTCAACCATTGGCATCTTTCTCCGGGTGCCATAAGTTGGTTTGGAAATGGACAGACTGGAGCCGGTGTGGCGTTTCCTGGGGGCATGGGTATGCAACCTGCTGCTTTCTGGGTGTTTTGGACTATGCCATGGTTCCCTTCCATTGACTATGCCGGTGAGGGCTCATGGGAGGTGTAGTCCAAAACATGTGGGGGGGTGCAAAGGTTGCAGACTCTTTCCTAGAGTGTGCCTGGAGATTGGTTGATTGCTGTGTCCTGTGTTTGCTAATTTCCGCTAATCTGTGAAAAGACAGGTTTTTAAAAATGTTCCTGAATTTCAAGTGGTCCTGTTGTGTGCGGAGCCCTTCCAGTCTGGCACAGTATTAACAAAGCTTCCGGCAGCCATTTCAACCCGGTCTCTTCTTCACAGACTTCATCTTGTATGAAATGTTGACTTCAATGCCAGTTTATGTCAAGGTTGTTCACGGGGCTTTGTTCACAGCCATTTTGTTCTTCTATTTACAGCCTGTTCCTTTGGGCCGCACGCCCTTTGCCCACTGCCCTCACACCATCAAACCTGCTGCAGTGGTCGTAGCCTTTATAGAGTAGCTTTCACAGTTCTTCAGTGGTCAACCCTTGGGCCTTGTTGCAGTATTCACTCTCCTTAGAGGCTTGTATGGTGTTTACATAATAATAAGTTTTTTTTTTTTACATAGCGCTTTACATGGGACATATTGACATACGTTACTCAAATGAAATTGGTACTGATTTTTTGACCTCGGGAGGAGGAAAGGCTGAGTCGACCATGCCAGGATTCGAACCTGCAGATCAAACACAGATCACAGCAATGAGCGCTTAACCCGCTGAGCCATCTTACTGGTGGCGCAGTGACCGCTCACAACCCTCGTAAGCGCGCTGGAGTGTTGTTCACGGCCCTCCCTTGCCCGGATGCAGGGTCACAGCCCTTCCTCTCTCACTACGAGTTATGAGCGTAATACCTCTTGATAACAGGCATTGGAGGTTGTGAGGGTGGGGAGCCCGCTGGCCACCGCAGGCTATCGCGAGGGGCGGCTAGGCCGCACGAGGGTGCGCCGTAGAGTGCCTCTTCTTCTTGCTGCTGTTTTAGGCCGCAGGCGGCGCTACGCTGCGAGTAAGGCACGGCCTGATGGATGATGCCTCTGTCTGAGGCGACCAGCCTGAGGCTGCAGCATTCATCACAGGAATGGAACCGCCAGGCCCTGTGGGCGCCACGCAAGACGGATGTGCCACGGGGCGCCGGCTAGGAGTGCTCACCCCGACTCGGGCTTATTGTATTTCTTGTCGCGTCATCTGACATCTTATATTATTCCTTTGTTTTATATTTTATTATGGATATTTATGCTCTCTCTCGCTGATCGCTTACAAAATAGAAGTGATTTTCCTGTGTAACTAAGTTTTAATCTTTTTAACTATGGAGTTGTGAATGCCGACTCCATAATGTCTTTTTTATTGTCTCCATAGCGACACAGTACATGACACTTTATGCAGAACAATGAGAAAAATGTTCCTGTGCAACTTCTATTACCTCAAGCTCGTCCCAGTACTTAACTTCGACTTGATGTGGAAGAGTAGGACTAGGAGTAATGAAGATCACCAGTAAGTAATCCGGCAATTACCTCCACGTCCCTCTTTCTCGTCGCAGTACTGGCAGCAATGGTAAGTACTGTGACGAGGAAGAGTGGGACTATGAGTAATGACGATTGCCTTAAGTAATCCGACCACCTCATCCAACTAGGTTTACCAAATTTGGCCAACAGATTGTTCAGACACAAATTTGTTGCACCTACAAGGACCATGTCATGCTGTATGCGCTTTGCTGCTTGCCAGGTAGTTTTTTTTTAAACTTTGCTTTCAAGAAGAATTAGTGGAAATGGTGCTGTTTAATCCTGGACATTGAGCTAACCATTCCTTGGTTTTGTTGCACACTGCAAACATTTCCAATTGGGGGGTCTGTCATACTTGACATATTCGCGCTAACAAGGGCTCGCTCTTAGTGCTGCCAAAGAAATCTTTGCATTCAAATGCAATTACAGAACGAATGCAAATCACGGAAATGAAATAATTTCATTCAGAAAGCCCCTTGGAGCAAGTTATGAAAAGGCGAGCCATGCATTGAGAATAGTCCGTTAATAATGGCTGGACGTTATTACTAGACATAATGCATGTCACTGTGGACCCGACTTATACATGCCACCATGCCCCCATCCCATTCAGCAGATGATAGCCCACTCCTTGTATCAACTTTGCATTCTGGGACCCGAAGTCCTGAATTTCCCTCATTATAAACCCAGGTCAACAAGTCCCAGAATAGAAAGTTAAAACCAGGTTTGATCCCATGTGCAGCACTGCCCCCTCCGCTCCCCTGCCCCCGCTGCACTTGGGCGATCTCAATCTCACTGGGCCTAGTAAGATCGTTGTCTGTCCTCCATCTGTTCCCCCTTCCTTGCCTCGTCGCGCCTTGAAAAACTGTGGGCCTCATTACAACTTTGGCTGTAGCCATGTCGCTATTGGCAGCATGGCTGCCGCTGAAATCGGGTCCGGGTTCCCAGAATGGGGAATTACCGGGCCATTCCGAGTTCGTAGAGCCCGGTAATTCCTCCCTCCCGGAACCCCGGCCCGGACCTTCCCCATTCCCATCTGAGCCCCCATAGGGCTCAATGGGAATTGGAGAGGGTGCAAACAATGGGCCGATTACGAGCGGCCTGTTGTTTGCTCCCACTTCCCCTCGCGGGACCCGGTAAGGACGCCTGGTTTGACCAGACGTTACTTACCGGGTCTCGCGAAGGGAGCTTGTAATGAGGTGCAAGGGGTTTAACGGGTCTGCCTCCTTTAGCGGAGCCCGTTAACCCAGTTCCGCCTCGGTCGTAATGAGGCCCTGTGTATAGGCGCGTTATAAATGCCATATCATATCACTGGGCTATTATCTCCCATATGCGGTGCAACATGCCCGCGTGCATAATGAGGTTATCCCCTACATGCCAATGCCAACTTTGATGTACTTATTTTTTTGTCAAGACTCCAACTCCCAGAATGAATTGGGTTTGCTGAATAGAGATCGCAGCCTCATGACATGGGGACACCGAACAACTGGTCCTTGTGACGTTCTCTTGACAATCAGTAATATATGTAAACATACACGTGCTTAAGGGCGAGCAGCCTATTGCTTTTGTAGCAGTGCAGTGTTAGCTAGTGCCACGCCAAGTGAACTATGCATGCGCAATCATAAGATTTTATAAAGCCCAGCCTGCGTTGGATAACCTGAGTGGCGTGCGTGCTATACGTCCTGGCCCTCCAGGCCTGGCTACGCCCAGGCACGTGCAGTTAAACACCCGCCCTGCCCTCCCCTCCCCCAGGGCGTCTGCGCCCGCTCGTGCGCGCCTTTGCACTTGACTGCCCGGACCTGTGAGGTGTTTCTGGGCCCCGCTGCCGCCAGTCTAGACGGGAACCCCCTTCTGTTTCCGCTGCAGTAATGATTTAAAGAGAAGTGCGAGACGGGGTCACCTCGGAGGTCGCGGGTTCAAATCCGATGCAGGTCAGTTCTAATTAAAAATCATTACCTTCTGGCCGGATGTTTTTATTGGGGGACCGGTATGCAATAAACTTCAGGCTTCACTAAAAATCCCCCCTGGGCAGGTGTGTTTAGTTAAGAACCACTGCCTGGGAGGCCAGTGCTTCAGTCAGTCTGGCTTTTGAGGTGCTTGCCCCTCCCCCCAACATCAGGGTGATAGTGGAAAGGGGGTGTTTGGTGGGTTCATGACCTGAGAGCTAAGAACTTTGGGCATGTGTCACGGATTTGACCAACATTTTGTAGACAATTTTATATGCCTGGACCCTCCCAGACTGGAACGGTTCTTTAACAAAACTCAAAAAGTTATTAAGAAAACAAAAAAAACACTTTCTACCTGTTGTGTGTCACCCCTCCTGCGAGCATGGTAGCTCCCTGGATGGGTTCAATGGTCACATTACCAACCTAATCAATAGCACGGGCCATTTCCAGCTCGTGAGTCTAAGACAGATCTGACTCCGGTGTCGTTATTTCAGGCACCATGCTGGTGCTGCACCATGTGCAGCAGGCTCAATGGCAGGGCCCTGCACTGGGACGATGCCCCTGCTGGGCACCACCGTTCCCCCATCATGGTCTGGGCCATGTAACCACGGCTCTCTGCGCAACCCCGGCCTGGGTGCCCCGAGAGCCGGGCCTGCAGTGAGCTGGGTGCCTCAAGCCCACCTCTAGCGCTCCGGTGATCTGGAGCTCACAGGTGATCCCTGTGACTTGTCTTCCGTGTGACTGCAGCCCCCAAAGGTATCCGTTGGGTGATCCCGACATCTGCGTGGCCCGCTCCGGTGACCGGGCCACAACACTACCTAGTCCCTATTTGTTTTTCCCATAGGCAAAAAAAGGTACATTTTTGCTTGACTGCACAATTTGGGCCAGGTTTGAAACAACTTGGGCACAAATCCTTGACTGACAAATCTTTTGTGGTTTGGGGTTATTCCGTCCAGTACTTTTTAAATTATTTGACGGAGAAGTGGGCGCCCTCTTGCCCCAAAAATATAGCTATATCCACCGTGGTGCTTTGCAGCAGAGAGGCATTTCAGAAATTTAAAAGCGGCCATTTCCTTCCAAAAATCTATTGCTAATAACGTTTAACTTGATGGATGGATTTGATGACATTTCGAACACCAAATATTCGTCAAGGTGCCTCCCCAAACTGCACATTTTGGTAACAAACCGTTATGAAATGAAAAAGTTATTAAGAAAACAAAAAACCACAGTTTTTAGCCCATTCATTTTTCCATAGAGGAAAAAGTGCAGTTTTTGAACAGTCGTAGACTGTAGACTGGACCAAATAAGAAACGACTTGGGCACAAACCATGGACTTAAATTCCTTGACTGGTTTGGGTCAAATCCATCCAGTAGTTTTTAAAATATTCAACAGAGAAAGGGGTGCCCCTTGCTCTTTAAAAACCTTATATAGGCCTTGACAACGCTTTTTACAGCAGAGAGGCTGAGCGAGGCTAATAACTTTTAAATTGCTTGATGGATTTGGATGAAATCATCCAAACGAAAAGGTTGTCAAGAGCAGCCCCACTAAACTGGAGATTTTGGGAACAATTCATCAGAAAATGGAAAATGTTAATAAGAAAACATAAAAACACTGTTTTCAGCTGACTCGCATTCAGTTTCTCATGGAGTTTTTTAACAGCCCTAGCGCGAAAAACTCTGGACAGATTTGGGCCAAATAAACAATTTTGGCACAAAGCATTGACTCAATTTCCTTGACTAGTTTGGGGGAATTCCATCCAGTAGTTTATAAAATATTTGACAGATACAGGGGTTGGGGGGGATGTCGGAGGGGTCCCCGATTCTTAAAACCTTGATATATTGGCCTTCCACCTCGGAGAACAAAAATGCATCCTACAAACTAAACAGTGATAGGGGATAATGGCCAGGAGAGGGCCAGGGTGGAAATAGGGGAGTGGGGGACCATCGAAAGAGTAGGGATTGGGGGTGCACTTGGTGACTGCTTGTGAGGACAGGGAAGAGTTTGGGTTTTTCAAGTATTATCATGGGGATACCGGGAAAATCCCGCAGGCATGGGTATTTCAATGCTGCTGTATGTGTAGTTTGTGGCCACCTAGTGGGTCCAGAAGAAACATTGGGGGAACATGTATAGAGGACATAGCCGAAGGCCGTGGACACTGGCCGGTAGTTTTTTTTTAAAAGATACAGTGGGCACAGCCAAAGGCCGTGCTCGCTGGCCTGGGCCAAAGGTCTTGTCTCGTGGGCCTGAAAGACATGTATAGTGGTCACTGCTGAAGGCCGTGGCCACCAATTGTGTACAAAAATCCATATTGGGTGAACATGTATAGTGGGCACGGCCAAAGGCCATGGCTATTGGCCTGGCAGTCTTTTAAAATATACAGTGAGCACGTCCAAAGGCTCTGCTCACTGGCTAGAGCGAAAGGCCCTTTCTAGTGGGCCTGAAAGACATGTATAGTGGGTCCAAAAGAAATACATCGAGGGGACATGTACAGTGGACGCAGTCGAAGCCTGTGGCCACTGGCCATGACAGTGTCGCAAAATATGAATTGGGCACGGCCAAAGGCCAGCCTGGCTAGTGGGCTCAAAAGACATTTACAGTGGTGGAGGCCGAAGGCCGTGCCACCTAGTGTGTCCAAAACAAACATATCAGGCGAACATGTACAGTGGACATGGCGAAGGCTGTGGCCACTGGCCGTGGTTAGTAGCCTGGTAGTGTTTTAAAATATACAGTGGGCTTGGGAAGGGGTCGGCTAGGAAACGGGAAAGGGCTAGAGAAGAGAAAATCCTCAGGGAGAAAATTGAGGCTATCCAACCAGGGGGCAAACTCTGAAACCAAATGTTTGCCGGCAAATGGGCAGAGCTCCGGCAGCTTAAAGCCAAACTTGCCCCCCTCTCGGTTGCCCAAACCGAGAGAAAATTATCCTTTCTGAAACAAAGCTATATGGAGAGGGGAGAGAAGGCGGACAGAATCCTGGCTTGGAGGTTGCGGGAACTTAGAAAAAGCAGGAGGGTTGACTCAGTTCGACTCCCTTAGGGGAATAAATGCCTGGACGACCCAGGGATAGCGGAACAATTCTGCTTGTATTACGAGGGCCTACATACATCAGAATACTCAGGAGACAGGTCTGAGGCTGAGAACTTCCTCGACTCCCTCCCGTTCCCCTGCCTCCCACATGAGAAAGCGGACCCCCTGGAAAGGCCATTCACGCCCCAAAAGGTGGTGGATACTATTGCATCCATGAAGGGAGGTACCGCCCTGGGCGATGATGGCTTCACGGTTCTCGTCTAGAAATCCTTCCGCTCCACTCGGGTGCCCTTCCTGTCAAAACTGTTCAACGCAATCCTAGAGTCGGGGACCCTCCCCCAGTCCATGTTATCGGCTCGTATCGTAGTCATTCCAAAGGAGGGAAAGGACCCAACCAGCCGCCAATCTTACCATCCTATTTCCTTACTTAATACGGATGTGAAGGTTCTGGCTAAGTTACTGGCCAATAGGCTGGCTCAGCATCTTCCATCGCTGGTTCACGGAGACCAATTTGGATTCATCCCGGGTAAACAGGGACCTGATAATATCAGGAAGACCCTGGACATAATGCACCATGCCTCCAGTTACAACATGGAAGCCTATCTCCTATCTCTGGACTCTGAAAAGGCCTTCGACCGGGTGGAGTGGTTGTATATGGGGAAGGTCCTACAAAAGATTGGAATAGGGGACAGATTCCGCTGGTGGATCGCTTCACTGTATAATGGTCCCTCCGCCAGGGTGACGGTCAACGGGGCGGTCTCAGCATTGTTTCCCCTCTCCAGAGGGACCCGCCAGGGCTGCCCCATTTCACCGCTTCTATGAATCCTTGCGATGGAGCCGCTGGCCATAGCGATAAGACAACACCAGGGTATCACTGGGGTTCGGTGTGGGGATCTCGATTTTAAACTCTCTCTCTTCGCAGACGACATCCTCGCATATCTAACAGACCCAAGGGTCTCTCTCCTGACTCTCCTGGACCTGATATGCACCTTTGGGGTCTTCTCTGGATTGAAAATAAATCCATCGAAATTGCGCCTCATGCCGATGGGTAAAGGTGACAAAGACATTGGCGAGAGTAAAATATTAGGGGGTATTATAATTGAAAGAAAAGCCACCCCATATCTGGGAATCCTCCTCCCGAGAGACTTGGGAGGCCTCTTTGAATTAAACTTCCCTCCCATCCTTTCCAGGATAAAACTAGACCTCCAGTGATGGGCCCCCCCCCGACCCTCTTGTGCTTCGGCCGAATGGTCTCTATAAAGATGAACATCCTTCCCCGGCTTCTCTATCTCTTTGCCTCTCCCGATTATTATCCCCGAGTCATTTTTTAAATCCCGGTATTCCATGGTTCAATGCTTTATTTGGCAGTCTAAGAAACCAAGAATCAAACATGACACCCTGACTCTCCCGAGATCCCAGGGAGGCTTCGGTCTCCCAGACTTCCGACAGTACTATAAAGCCTCACAACTGAGGGTAATGTTGGAACACATGAGAGACAACATGCAAACCTCCTGGACTTACATTGAGGACATACACCCTCATCCCAGGAACGTAAGAGACCTCCTGTGGTCCCTGACCAGGAGCATCCCCGATACTGTCAGAAGCCACCCAACACTATCCGTTCTGTTGGCCCTATGGAAACAGGATAAAGTAAACACAACCCTGTGCTCTTGGCCCTCCTCTCTGTCCTCCCTCTGCCCCCACCCCCTGATTTGTATAAGAATGGTCTACGGGATACACAAAGTTGGTCGGACATGGGTCTGGAGAGAGCCGTCCAGCTTTTTCATCAGAACGCATTCCTTGACTACAATAGGTTAGCTGAGGCCATGGGGGACAAACGGATGTCGGTTTTTGAATACCTCTGAATAAAAGGGATCATGACCAACCCCCAGTGGGGCGAGGCCCTTGCTCGCCCCCCTTAAACCCCTTGAGAGGGTCATTGTGGAATCTTCGTCGAGAAGGGGTGCGTTGTCTTGGATCTATAAAGTGCTGATTACATCTCATCTGGAGGGCAGACAGGGATTCAAACATTTTTGGGAGGAGAGACTGGGAGGGGAGCTGGAAGAATCAACCTGAACAAAACAGTTTGAAACGCTTTTTTTGGGTTCACTGTATACGTTAGCCATGGAACACAACTTCAAAATCCTCCACGCATGGCACTTCCCCCCTGATAGATTATCTGAGATGTTTCCCGCTGTATCCCCTTTCTGCCCCATGGACGGGGGACTTGGTATCACTTATGGTGGGAATACCCGACTGTTCAGATCTACTGGTCGGAGCTCTTAAATTGGATCAAAGATATAGTAGGCATTATTCTGCCCTTGCATCCCATTGTAATCCTTTTTGGTGATCCCTCCTCAGAATCAGATTCCGGTAGCATCCCTAGGGTGGTCCAGGCTATGTTGAGAGCCAGAAGACTAGCCCTGGCTCAAAAATGGAAATGTAACCTAGTCCCTTCCAGATCAGAATGGCTGACTAAACTCTTGTGTGATTTTCACTTATTAGAAACCAACAGCGCTGACCCATGATAAAATGAAGGCTTTCCTGCTGGATTGGTCAAACTGCAGTACAATGAGACTTTGAGGAACTCCCCCCGGGGAGGCCCCACCTGGTCCCATGCTCGAGAAACATTCTCCAGCACTCACCCTGTGCGACATTGAAAGAACCCTCTTTCTTATCAGCCGTCCTGTGGTTTATGGTCCCGAAACAGTGGTAATCAAATATATATATATATATATATATATATATATATATATATATATATATATATATATATATATATATATATATATATATATATATATATATATGTGATATACACAATGGCCCTGGCTAGTGGACCTGAAGGACATGAATAGTGGTCATGGCCGAAGGCCATGGACACCTATCTGGTCCAAAAGAAACATATTGGGGGGGCACATGTACAGTGGACATGGCCGAAGGCCATGGCTACTTGCCCTGTAGTTGCCCGGTAGTGTTTTCAAATATACAGTGGCCACAGCCGGCTCACTGGCCAGAGCCGAAGGCCCTGGCTAGTGGTCCGGAAAGACATGTATAGTGGTCTGTAACGCTCACCTGATTCCCACGGAGGCGCCGGTCTTGGCAGGATGGTGTCTGTGACTCGAAAAGTGAAGTGCAGGACTCGATTGGCTTCCGGGGCTGAGCCTCTTCGCACTGTGTGTCTAACTCGAAGAGTGAGATATCTGCAGGTGAAAGAATATGGGGTTAATGATCTGGGGTTGTCGGGTATCTCTCTCCCTTTCCCTTCCTCGCTTTTCCGTGGAGCCCCAAGGTCAACGTGCTCACCTTAGATAGGTGAATGCTGGACTCTCCATCTGCGTCTGGTGCAGGGTGCCGTTGCCAGTTCCTTCACTGGGTGAAACGTAGGCCTCTTGACATCAGAGGATTGCTACCGTCGTTAACTGCACGAACGGTGAGTTTCCGGACACCTTTTAAGTCCTTACAGTCTTTAGGTGCGTGGGCACGTTAATGTGGAACAGGACTCTGTATAATGCTTTTTCTATTTGTCTTGCAGGGCTCTTGAGGTAGAAGATGGTGTGAAGAAAGCCGAAGTTCGAGCCAGAGTCTTGGAATGAAGCGCTTGGAAATGCGTAAGTAAATGCCGGTTGCCTGCTTTTCAAAAGCTCGCTAACTGTCTCTTTTCCCTTGCAGTTGTGAGTTCGGGTGTTGAAGAGACGCTGGAAACGCCGGAGTATTTGCAGGCACCCTATTGTGGCGGGCGCGATGGCGCGTAAGTAAAATACCTGTCTAATGTCTCTTCTTTTGTCTTTCAGGTGCAGGATTGCAGCGTTGAAGAAAACCGGAATTCGCTGAGTGCCGGTAAGTAATTCCACACAGGAATAACTATGCTTTTGTCTTCACAGGCGGAGGAGCAGCGTGAAGAGATGGTAGCTGCCGATGGATCAGGTGAGGAAAGCGCTGCACGTGAAGGTTGCCGTGCTAACCTGTTGTTTCTTGCCCCACCCAGGTAAGAAAGTAGTCCCGGCTCACAGAGGATTCCTATGTGGCTGGTAAGTAAGCAGCATGGTCTGCTGCAGGTAAGTCCACCCAAGCATCTTCATACAAATTATGAGCCCGGCGCTTCCAGTGCCGGGACCAGTGACTTTGATGAGCCTGGTGCCACCGGCGCCAGGACAAGGTCCAAAAGGTCCCAGTGGGGACCGGCTGGTGCCTAGGATGAAGGTTAGGGGCCTGCTTCCAAGGACGTTGGGCTGGTCCTAGCTCCTTGGAAGCAGTGATCATGACAGCACCCCCCCTCAAGGCCCCTCCTAAGCGTGTCTTAAAAAACCAGGGGTTTTGGCTTGTCGGGGTGATTCAGATGGAATTTCTTGACCAGACGAGGTGCGTGGACATGTTCTGAGGGTTCCCAAGACCTTTCCTGGGGGCCGTATCCTTTCCAATCAACCAGGTAATATAATTTAGATTTGGAGATTTTGGAGTCTAGGATGTTCTTTACTTCGAACTCAAGTTCTCCATCCACTAGAACAGGTTCTGGGAGTTCGGTCAATCGGGTTTCTGGTTGTACTGGTTTTAGTAAGGAGACATGGAATACTGGATGTATTTTCATATGCGAAGGCAATTCCAATTTGACAGCCACCGGATTAATTATGGCAGAGATGAGATAGGGTCCTAAGTATCTCGGGATGAAGGTGCAGGGTCCTTTTAGAGGCAGGTGCTTAGTGGATAACCAGACCTGATCTCCCACTGCGTAGTGAGGGGCCTCTTTACGGTGTTGATCCGCTCCTTTCTTGTATAGAGCTTTAGCTCTTTGCAGATGGGCAGTGGCTTCTTTAAAAGTACGAGTGATCACCGAGTGCAAGTGATCCACAGCAGGTGTTTCGAATTCTTGGGGAGGATCCAGATTAGAGGTCCTAGGATGGTTTCCGTATAATAGGAAGAAGGGAGTCTTCCCGGTTCCAGAATGGGTCGAATTGTTATAAGCGTATTCAGCGATCTAAAGGATATCCTTCCAAGGGTTTTCAGTTTGTTGGAGCATGCAACGTAAATATTGCTCCAGAGTTTGATTTGTCCTCTCGGTTTGTCCGTCAGTTTGGGGATGGTGACTGGTTGAAAGTCTCACATCAATTTGGGCTAAGCGACAGCAACTTCGCCCAAAGTGGGAGATGAATTGACTTCCCCTATCGGAGACCAAAACCGAGGGAAAACCGTGTAACCGAACGATGTTTTCTAAGAATTCTCGGGCTAATACTGAAGCTGAAGGTAGGCCCTTCAGGGGAATGAAGTGAGCCATCTTGGAGAATAGATCCACGACTACTAAAATGGTATTATACCCTGAGCATGGAGGTAAGTCCGTGATGAAATCCATGGACAGGGTATGCCATGGACAGGGAGGGATGTCCAGTGGGTGTAAGAGGCCGGCTGGTTTCTCCTTCTGACTTTTTTCTGAGCACACACACCGCAGGAGATTACAAAGTCTCTAATATCCTTCTTCCATGATGGCCACCAGAAATGTCTTTTGACCTTTTCCATGGTTTTGGTAATGCCAGGGTGACCCTCCATTAATGAGTCGTGATAACAGGAGATTACCTGTTTTTGTATTTTCTCACAGGGCAAGTACAATCGTCCTCGGAAATATGGTAGGTCTTGGTCCACTGAGAAATCCTTCCCCTTGAATTGCCAGTCCTGTAATTCTGCCGGAGTTAGGAGTGATTTGACTGTAGTCTCGATGTCTTCAAAGGATTGAGCGCTGACCAAGCCCAAAATCCTTTGTTCTGGGATTATGGGTATTGGTTCAGGATTGGTCAAGTGTTCATCTATTCCCATCCGGGAGAGGGCATCTGCTTTTCCGTTTTTACTGCCTGGTCGATAAGTAATTATAAAGTCAAACTCAGCCAAAAACAGAGCCCAGCGGAGCTGCCTGGAAGACTGAGCTTTGGCCGTCTTCAGATATTGTAAGTTGCGGTGATCTGTCATTACGGTGACTGTGTGTCTGGCTCCCAAAAGATAATGCCGCCAGGCTTTAAAGGCTGATCTGATAGCTAAAAGTTCCTTGTCTGTAATTGAATAGTTGATCTCGGGAGCCGAGAATTTGCGGGACCAAAAGGCTACAGGATGTAATTGGTGCGTGACCGGATTTCTTTGTGATAAAACTGCCCCCATAGCAAGACTAGAAGCATCTGTTTCTACGATGTAGGGGAGTTCTGGGCGAGGGTGTTTTAGAACAGGTGCAGAGATGAATTTAGCTTTTAAGTCCTGAAAAGCTTGTTCCGCCTCAGTAGACCACTCAAAACGTTTGTTTTTCTTTAATAGAGCGGTGATGGGCTGGACTATTCGAGAGAATTCAGGAATGAACCTGAGGTAAAAGTTAGCGAAGCCTAACATGCTTTGAACTCCTTTTACAGAGGTTGGTGAAGGCCACTTGATGATTGCGTCGACTTTCTTTGAATCCATATGGACTCCGTTTGGTGACAATATGAATCCCAGGAACTCAACTTCAGTTACGTTGAAAACGCATTTTTCAAGCTTAGCAAAAAGGTTATGTTGACGTAATCTCTCAAGGACCTCTTTAACGTGTTTCTGATGTTCCTCTTCAGATGATGAATAGACGAGGATGTCATCAATGTAGACAACAACACACACATCTATGAGTTCTCTAAGGACATCATTCATAAAATACTGGAAGGCGGCAGGAGCGTTGCATAGTCCAAAGGGCATAACTTGATATTCAAACAGCCCATACTTGGTGCGGAAGGCCGTCTTCCATTCAACGCCCTCTTTTATTCGTACCAAGTGGTAGGCTCCTCTGAGATCCAACTTTGTATATATACATGCGTCTTTGACTTGGTCCAGGAGTTCAGGGATCAAAGGTAACAGGTATCTGTTTTTAACAGTGACTTGATTCAGGGCGCGGTAATCTATACAAGTCCTAAGGTCTCCTTCCTTTTTCGGAACGAAGAACAAAGCCGAGGAAGCTGGAGATTTTGAAGGACGGATAAATCCGTTAGCTAGGTATTGGTCCAGATATTGTCTGAGGTGAAGATTCTCTGGCTCGGTGAGGGCATAAATCCTACTGCAAGGAGGAGTTGTTCCGGGTATCAGATCTATTTGACAGTCGTAAGACCTATGAGGAGGCAGGGTGTTAGCTTGGTCCTTCCGAAAGACGTCTTGGAATTCCTGGTATTCGGGAGGTAGTTTGGGAACCTCAGAAGAGATTGCCGCCAGTGAAACATCAGGCCGAGGATAACAAGTGGAGATACATTCTGGAAACTGAACCGTCTTTGCTCGCCAATCGATCTGAGGATTGTCTTCTCTAACCAAGGAATTCCCAGAATGATCTGGAACTGAGGGGCCTTGATCACATCGAACACGATTTTCTCCCGGTGTCCCTCTTGGCTCACTAACGTCACTTCTTGGGTGGCGTGAGTTACTGGTCCGGAGGCTATCTCCGTGCCATCCACTGTAGTAATGACGTCTTTTACTGCCTTAGGGACAAGAGGTAGATTCATCCTTGATACCATTTCACGGTCCACATAATTACTGATTGCTCCGCTGTCGATGTAAGCTTCAATTGCATGCAAACGATCCGGACGTTCAGGGCTAATGAGGACCATAGGCACCACGAAATGCGAGGTCATGGAACAGATTTTAACGCTCGGCAAGAGGACCTCTACACTTGTCGGGCTAGGTCGTTTCCCTGCTCAGAATTTGTGGTACTTCTTAGCTGGTTTCACTGGACAGTCTCGAAGAAAGTGCCCCGAGTTTCCGCAATAGAGGCATAATTGCAGCTGTCTTCTCCTTTCTCGCTCTTTTTGGGTTAAAGGTCCTTTCATGCCCCCTATTTGCATGGGTTCCACGGTGTCAGCTCCCCTAGTAGAGGTCTGCGGTTTAGAAAACACTCGGGTATCAAATTTGGAACGATCAGCCTTTCTATTCTGTAATCTGTGGTCCAATTGAACAACTAAGTCAATATAGTCTGAGCATTCTTGTGGAGGATTCACAACTTGAGCTAACACATCCTTGAGCTCTCCACGCAGGCCTCTGTAGGAAAGCGTTATTCTTTTATCCTCAAGCCATTGAGTTTCCACTATAAGTCTGTTGAATGAGGCAATGTAAGTCAAGAGGTCTTGATTACCCTGTCGTAACGAAAGGAGTTCATTGTCCAAGGCCTGCCCTTGTGCATGTCTTGCGAACAGTTTCTCCATGCTGGACTGGAAGGCCTGGAAATCATGAAGAACCGGATCATCCTGAGTGACTAAAGGGATCGACCAATCTGCGGCACTGCCACTGAGATAAGAAAGCACAAAAGCCACCTTGGCCTGATCTGTTGGGAAGGCAGCTGGTCTACATAAGAAGTGTAGGCGGCACTGGTTAATGAACACTGCAAATCTCTTTGAGTCACCAGAAAAGCGTTCGGGCGGAGCCAAGGGCACATTACCGGGTAGATTGATTTGCACTGGATTTGAGGAGGATGCTGAAGGATAATTTCCTCCTGGAGCGGGCAAAGGTGTTTGTCCTGCCTGCGTTTGTAGCAATTGCCTAGCAAGGTCCTCTGTTCGCTCCTTGGATATTATCAGCTCTCTTCTTAGAGCGTTTGTTTCCTGACGAGCTGCATGTACTTCTGCTCTTAGTTCCCCAAGCAACTGGGCCAATTGATCAGTATCCGAGGTTTCCATTGCGCCTGGGTAGGAGTTTTGCGGTGGGCTTCGCGTTCTGTAACGCTCACCTGATTCCCACGGAGGCGCCGGTCTTGGCAGGATGGTGTCTGTGACTCGAAAAGTGAAGTGCAGGGCTCGATTGGCTTCCGGGGCTGAGCCTCTTCGCACTGTGTGTCTAACTCGAAGAGTGAGATATCTGCAGGTGAAAGAATATGGGGTTAATGATCTGGGGTTGTCGGGTATCTCTCTCCCTTTCCCTTCCTCGCTTTTCCGTGGAGCCCCAAGGTCAACGTGCTCACCTTAGATAGGTGAATGCTGGACTCTCCATCTGCGTCTGGTGCAGGGTGCCATTGCCAGTTCCTTCACTGCGTGAAACGTAGGCCTCTTGACATCAGAGGATTGCTACCGTCGTTAACTGCACGAACGGTGAGTTTCCGGACACCTTTTAAGTCCTTACAGTCTTTAGGTGCGTGGGCACGTTAATGTGGAACAGGGCTCCCTATAATGCTTTTTCTATTTGTCTTGCAGGGCTCTTGAGGTAGAAGATGGTGTGAAGAAAGCCGAAGTTCGAGCCAGAGTCTTGGAATGAAGCGCTTGGAAATGCGTAAGTAAATGCCGGTTGCCTGCTTTTCAAAAGCTCGCTAACTGTCTCTTTTCCCTTGCAGTTGTGAGTTCGGGTGTTGAAGAGACACTGGAAACGCCGGAGTATTTGCAGGCGCCCTATTGTGGCGGGCGCGATGGCGCGTAAGTAAAATACCTGTCTAATGTCTCTTCTTTTGTCTTTCAGGTGCAGGATTGCAGCGTTGAAGAAAACCGGAATTCGCGGAGTGCCGGTAAGTAATTCCACACAGGAATAACTATGCTTTTGTCTTCACAGGCGGAGGAGCAGCGTGAAGAGATGGTAGCTGCCGATGGATCAGGTTAGGAAAGCGCTGCGCGTGAAGGTTGCCGTGCTAACCTGTTGTTTCTTGTCTTTGCAGGTGCTACCGAAGGCTGGATACAGGAATGGTAAGCGTTTGTTCTTGCAGGTTCAGGATCGGAAAGAAGAAAACTGGAACAGACACGGTGAGCGTTCTGCTGCAGATGCAGAATAACGCGAAGCACGTTTCATCAATCAGGTGTGGTTTAAATAGCCTTGGAGTGATGAGGCGTCTTCCTCCACGGCCTCGCCTAGGTAAGAAAAGAGTTCCTGTTCCAGAAGAGTTCCAGTGTTGTATCCAGGGAGTGGAGCTTGCCCCACCCAGGTAAGAAAGTAGTCCCGGCTCACAGAGGATTCCTATGTGGCTGGTAAGTAAGCAGCATGGTCTGCTGCAGGTAAGTCCACCCAAGCATCTTCATACAAATTATGAGCCAGGCGCTTCCAGTGCCGGGACCAGTGACTTTGATGAGCCTGGTGCCACCGGCGCCAGGATAAGGTCCAAAAGGTCCCAGTGGGGACCGGCTGGTGCCTAGGATGAAGGTTAGGGGCCTGCTTCCAAGGACGTTGGGCTGGTCCTAGCTCCTTGGAAGCAGTGATCATGACATGGTCCAACCACCTAGTGGTTCCAAAAGAAACATATTGGGGTAACATGTGCAGTGGACACAGCCGAAGGCCGTGGTCACTGGCCATTGATGGTGGTCATGGTCAAAGGCTGTGGCCACCTATTGGGTCCAAAAGAAACACATTGGGGGGGGGGAATGTAAAGTGGACATGGCTACTGGCCCTCTAGTGGCCTGGTAGTGTTTTCAAATATACAGTGGGCACAGGCGAAGGGCTGTGCTCACTGGACAGACCCAAAGGCCCTGGCTAGTAGTCCCGAAAGACATGTATAGTGGTCAGCCACCTAGTGGGTCCAAAAGAAACAGATTGGTTGAACATGTACAGTATACTGAACTCTCATATGTACCAAGAGATGATCCCTATACACATTTTAGCATACCTAATGAGTGATCTTATGTCTGATGCCATCAGTGATGTAATCAGTGAGGTCATATATGATATAATTAGTGATGTCACCAGTGATGTAATCTCTGATGTCATCATTGTGGTCAGACGCTGCGCAACAGAGGGCGCGAAGTTAAGATGGCTTTGCCTAAATTGTCTGATGAATTTCTGGGGTTTTGTTGCATTACTTTTTCACCTTAACGTCCCTGTAACTAATGTTTTTCCCTGAATTTGAAACATTTAGTTACAATATATTGCTCACCTTAACATCCCTGCAACTACTGTTTTTCTCTGAAAATATATATATCGGGTGGAAGGGCAAGACAAGATGTTATGGGGTTGGGGGAAGTAGAGTATGGTTAGGGTGACAAGACATACTGGATTTGCCTGGACTATCTCGGAATTTGGATTCTTTATAATTTAAAAACCCTGTCCAGGTTTTGAGGAAAAACTATTATAAACTAAATAAACATCCTAATATTTACAGAATGTTCACTTCCGCAGGATGGTCTCGAACCACTAACCTTTCAGAGAGCATCCAGAGACTTTAACTCATTGCACCACAGCGACTGCTTTGGTAAGAGTAAGACAAGGGGCCTCATTACGACCCTTGAGGGAAATGGGTTAACGGCGCCGTAAAAGGCTGCGGCGCCATTAACCCATTAGCGCCTAATTACGAGGTCCCTTTGCGGGACCCGACCTTAACAGCTGGTCTAGAGCAGCCGTTAAAGTAGGGACCCGCAAAGGGACCTTCGCGGTAAGTATGGTACCGCAATTTGCGGTACCGTATTTAGCGCCTTCGCCATTCCCATTATGCCCTAAATGGGAATGGGGAAGGGCCATGGGGAAATGGGGAAATACCGCCCCGCCAACCTCGGAATGGGGCGGTATTTCCCCATTTCACCATGGCTGACACGTTACGATACCGGCACCAACCATGGTGCTAATAGCGCCATGGTTTAGCGCCGGTATCGTAATGAAGCCAAGGCCTTTAAAGTCAATCAGAGGAAAAGCCCCTTTGTTAGTAGCATGATTACATCTGCAGTCAAAATGCAGAAAATACTGTGGAATGGGTGAGAAAGGAGTGGGGTGCAAGAATCCGGTGTCTCGGGGATGGGGTTTGCACAGGCATAGGGGGTGGACATCCTTCTTTTATGTTGTTGGCCGTCCTGGTTTTTCATCTTGAATATCTTGTAACCCCAGGTATATGGGAAAGGTAAAAATGCCACGACAAAACAGACCAGTATTTAAAATTGTGGAGGTGAACCACATAGAACCGGTGTGCCAATTTAGTGCGCATAAGAGTACAGATTGCCCTATTGCTGCCTTTAATGTTGCATTTTGGTGCATGAAGGGGTATTTCCACTGCTGCCGTTCATGCAATACCTATTGCCTGTGCACGGCTGCCATGCAGTACCAGCCTTTTGACTGAGGGAAGGTTGCATACATTTCATGTGACATGGGACGCACACTATTGAATCACCATCCATAAAACCTGAGCGCCATGTCTGTCCATGCAGATCACACGTGATCTAGCCGTGGATGGAATAGCACTGATGAAGTCATAGTGCTAAAGGGGTGGAATAAATCTATGCACTGATCTTTTGAATGGTTGCAAAGAGGCACAGAATAGCTCCAATAACAGGAGAAAGGGATGAAGACTGTAATGTTTGTGCCCTGTCTCATCTGCAGACACTTCTAAGCGCGTATCCGCTTTGTGGGCGGAGTCACAGTGAAAGTCTAGGCTGATTAGCTGCATTGAATGCTTTATTGGTGAGTAGTGGGAGTATTTAATCTAGGATGTAAAGTAGCTGCTTCAGCGGGTCCTTGTCCGGTCTTAGGTGGAAAACTAAAGCAATACACAACCAAGGCGCAGAATTCCTGAGAGATAAGTTACGCCTACACCAGCCGACAAGAATGCTCAGATCAAGCAACGACATCCGCCTGGAGCCGTAACCGAAAGCCTACAACAGAAGGAAACTCGGAGGATCCTCTTTCTCTCACCAGGCACCGAAAACTTGGAATGATCTATCAAAGAATATACGGAACACAAGAAACCACCTAGCATTCAGGAAATTGCTCAAATCCTGGCTCTTCACTGCTTAACTAGAAGACCGCCCAGAAGAACGCCCACTCCACTAAAACAAGGATGAATAAAGACACCGATCCCCACCACGAACAGAATCCAAGGAACGCAATCAACGACAAACCACTAGATGTAATGAGAGATGGCCATAAGAGAAGGAGACTTAAGACTGAGCACATAGACGGACCAAGACGGAAGCATTTAGACGACTCACCCATAGCATCCCGGCCTGTACCACACCCGAAATTTCATCTGACCAATTCACATAGATAGTAGGGAATGAGGACACCACAACTCCTGCTCCAACATCCAAGGAGGAGAATTAGACACTCCATCCTCGCTGCACAGTTCATTAAATTACAACACCATACATAGTTCATTAGAATATAACAGGGAGTCCGCCACGCAAAACCTCATTTGCTCCGATATGTGTAGGCCTTCTCCCCTATACAGGACCCCAAATCTAGCTGTGTTTTAGGATTGTACTAAATCATTCAATTGTTTCTCAAATTCAATTATATATGATACTATACTAAATTGTTCTGTTAGGTGTGGGCCTCTCGCTCGGCCTAACAGAACTGTAAAAATGTAGCTGTTGTCGCGCCATGCAGGATTCCCGAAATCAAGGCATTCAGCTACATTGTGAAGACTATTTACAAACATATAGCCCACTAACCAAAAAGCTCAAACTTTCTGCATACTTAATTCACTCAAACTCACACAACCACCTCTCACACTGCAAGCCGCACGCAGTTAACCACACCGCAACAACACATAAGCCGCACCAACAGCACTCAAGGTCCGACATCGCTCCGATTCTCGCAAAAAAGCTCAGCGCACGGTGTATACCGAGATGAAGCTGCCAACAGAACACCACTCCTCTCACTATCCTACTCCCTCTTCACCCTACTAACATCTCGTTTGCAGATCCGCCAGAGCACCTGGGGACCAACTCCATTGGTGACGGTGCGCGGTACAAATACCTCTGACATTAACAAAACATAACATTTAACATCTGCCATTTGGCTCCCCGGGCATGCAGACACCATGGCAAGGTATTGGATGGTTGCCATCCAATCAGACAAAGGAAATGGACGACCTCGCCGATCCTCATCATGTGTTGCTGTGCACCTTACCTCCAACCAGGGGAGTTGCTAGGTCTGGAAAAGACCCGGGGCTAAGCTGATGTCAGAACTGTTGAGACTGGGGGCTAGCTAGTCTTTTGGCTGTAGCTCCTGAAATTCTATCCGGGGCTACAACCAAAAGATCAGGGGCTATAGCCCCCTTAGCCCCCCCTAGCAATGCCCCTGCCTCCAACCTGTCCACAATCCATCCTCCATTATCTGCACCATACCGGCTCACAACATAGTAATTGTGTTGCTTTCTTAACTGTCCTAAACTTCCCCAAGGTCCAAGTGGTGCCTTCTTCGCCACCCCCGCCTAGGGTGACCAGATTTAAAAAGTAAAAAACTGCGATAGGGAAACTAACATAAAAGTAGGACTAACTCTTGAAAGTGGCTGTCTACTTCAGCAGCGTTTGGAGAAGGGGGTTTAAGTGTTACTGTTCAAAGAAATACATATTATAATTAATTTATCACAAACTAACACTATCTTAAGTTGTAAAATGCAGCATTTGTTCTGTGCGCCTGTGCGCCCCACCTCCCATACTGTAAAGCTTTGTAACTATGGCCACGCTTTATCACGTTTTAGGCCACATTTTATTCCAAAAATAATAAGCAGAATATGTGGGTGGCAGAGTCAGCTCAGAGGTTGGCAGTTTTGCAGCTCACAGATTTAAATAAACAATGATTTCATGCTGCTAGGTGCCGCTCCTTTAGGACTAGGGGTTCGGGGTCTGCGCCTCCTTGTGCTCCACCAATTGGACAGAACCACCCATGCCTTCCTCGCGTGCTCACTCGCGACTCCCCCCTCAAAGATCCCTGTTGAGCAAAAATCCACCCTTCGTTCCTGTCACGTTCACAAGTGACATGTTTACATTTTGCTCATTTTTCGTTGGCCTCTTAAGGATTCCAAACGTCTAATGCTTCCTTAAAAAACGTGTTCCTGTCTCTCCCCATTTAGACAGCGTACCCGCCTAACTGTACGGCTTTGAGAAAGCACGCTTCAGCGCCAAACACTTGTCGGCTGTAATTATTAACTTGAAACCGAAGACCGAGATCCAACCACCAATATTTATTTATTTATTTAATTTCTTATTTTGCACCACATGGCCATGGGCCTCGGGGCGCACGAAAAACAGGACGAACGGATAATGCGATAGTCAGGAGGAAAGCACGAGTCTAACAGAACAGGTAAGTTTCGACTAATATTGCTATTAATGCAGGATTAGAACACCATTTTAGATCATTAACCTGAAATGCTCGCTTCCGATTCTTCTCAAATATGGACAAAGATAATAGAGCAAATCTAAGTATATTTGTCAATACAGACGTCTGTATTGAAAAATTCCTTCCTGTCTAAATAATCCCATTCCCAAAAATGACTGATTATATAATTGGAGCTGAGCGCCGCTTCTATAAATAAGTTGAGTATCCCAGAGTTAAGTAATCGAACCACCTACTTTGAATGTTAGACCCAATTTACTTTGCGGTAAGTGCTATACAGTGTTAATTATTATTGCTGTAGTGCTAAGTAGAGTCATGGGGCCTCTGTGTAGGACAGAGGACACATGAATGAGGGCTTGTGGGACAGAGAACACATGAATGAGGGCTTGTGGGACGGAGCACACATGAATGAGGGCTTGTGGGACGGAGAACACATGAATGAGGGCTTGTGGGACGGAGAACACATGAATGGGGGCTTGTGGGATGGAGAACACATGAATGGGGGCTAGTGGCTTTGAGAGGTACGCGGGTCAGCATTGTGATGGAAAATGGGGCACAAATGGACAATCTTCGCCCTCCACCCTACCTTCCTCCTGCAGAGTCACATAGTACACACACTAACTGTGCACACACAGAATGACACTACACCCTGTCTGGGATGTAAATTAGGCCTCATGCAACCTTTTTTGAATACATTAAGGGAAGAACCAAAATAACAGGGACAAAAGTTGCTGGACTTGAAGTCACTGGTCCACACGTCCTGCCAAAGGCAGGTACTGCTGAGAAACCTTGCGGCGTCAGTTGTATGTTTTAAGTAGGATAAGAAATCGAGGGGTGCTTCTAGCGCATCACAAAACAATTTTCGGAGGTGCCTGGCAGAGCCTCAGAATCCTAACTCGCCAAGTCCCCTATAAAAGAGGCAGGGACCCGGCAATTAAAGGAGGGGCCTAACATATGGTTGAGTTTTTTTGTTTTTTTTTAACCTGGAATGGAAAATGGTGAAATCTATTTTAATAGATGAGTTAAATATAATCAACATGCAGTCAAACATTGGACTAAAATAAAGATAATTCAGATATAAAATTTAAATCAAAACAAAATGGGTCAATGCACATTTAAATCCCCCAGTTCTTTTGATGGAAACCAATGATTTGTGTTTGTTTTATTAAATCGTTTAATGCCAACATCAATTTAATATGTAGCAAAAATCAAACAATTACTCTATATTATACTTGGGTGGGAGGCGTGCAGTGGGGAAGCACCCATATTTTTATATATATATATATATATAGTATAATTTGTGAAGGCCTCATGAAGCAAGACACAGACAACAGATTTAAAGCTCAAACAAAATACTTTAATTAACTTAAATGTCAGGATGCGAGAAGGCCAAACTATCCTACGGTGGGATTTCCCTACCTAAAGAAAGTAATGATCGTGTGTCCTTTAGTTCAACTTAAAAATCCATCTGTGTCCAAAACCTATGCTTGCCCTCACGTCTAAAGATACATAAATTGTATGGATGTCAGCAACCGCAAAAATAGTGCTCAAAATAAAGATCTGAACTTTCTCCAGCTCCTCGGCTTGTAGTATAGCCTCTCTTTAAGTTCAAAGCACCTTCACAAATCAAACTTCAGATCCTTTCCCCAAGCGGAACACAGTCTCAACAAGGATCTTGGGGGTTCACTGCCCCAAGTTCAACACCGTTCCAACATGATATTCAGGTCTCTTGGTTTCCAGTAAGTTTTCCAACCCAACTTTGCAGTTTAAATAGGGTTTTCTGGTCTAGGCGCAGTTGTCGAACCACACGGTCGACCCATCACAGGTCATGCAACCGAAAACCCTTGGCACTTCATTATAGTCACTGGTTCTCTTTAAAGTTCCTTGCAGACATAAGCTCTCTCTTTATACCTAAACCAATTAGCTATTTGAAGCACTTTCCTCTTTGGCAGCCTTCTAGGCTCTGTCTCCACGTGACTTTAACAACGTTCCGTTTGGGGAGACTTTCCTTGCCTCGGCACACTTTCACACTTTGCAATAGCGTTGTATTCCTTGCACATCTCCCTTGGTTTAAAAAAGCCCTGGTTATTGGGTCTCCTTTCCTTCTTATTCTCACAATGTTCATTGTCTTCTTGATTCGACTTTCATTATTGTCAGAATTGTATTTGACTTTCCTTTCATTCACCCAGGAGGTTTCCATGTATTTTACATAACTTTACTTCAGTTCGGTATTCAAAAATTGCAGGTAATATTCAGTAGATGGTTTGGGTTTCATAAAACTCTCTTTTTGGTCTCTTGAACCAACAAACATGGCCTTTCTCCAATCGGCATCCTCGCATGTCCGAACCCGAGCCCCTGGAGTGCCCTGGCGTGACTTTCCCTCACTGTCACCCACCGGTATCCGGCAAACTCTTCTGGGTGCCTTTGGCTCTCTCCTTGGCGTTCACTCGCTTCCCGTCGGGAGCCTCAGCGAGCCCTGCTCGTCTTATCTGAACCTTCCTGCTGTACGCTGCGGCTCCCTGGAGTCTTCAGTGTCCCCAGCTCCAGCGGGGGACACGCGGCCTCGTACTTTGCAGGACTACGACCCTTCTCATAGCTCGGTAGGGCTGCAGCGTCTCTCTGCATGTCCTGCAATGCTCAGCACCCTTTTCACTGAGCAGGCGCCTTTCTCCCCAGGGGACACCGTCTCCTGCGTGCTTGGCTTTCTCTCTCAGGTGGACTCCGGCAACCTGAATTCTCTATCCCAGCTGGATTCCACGTCCTTCTGATTTCTTTCTCCTTATATACACATGTGGCCTGGCCTGGCCTGGCAATTGGCTCCAAGTGCAAGTCCTTGGCCTGACCCCAATTAGTGGGACGTTCCTGACTTGTATACTGATGTTTCACAGCCCTCTTCCTCATCTCAGTACTAGAGGGGTAAAGTGACATGTCAGTATGTACTGCTCTTAGTCGCCTCTTCCTTGTCCCAGTACTAAAATTAGATATGGGGAAATTAGGAAATTAGGGGAAATGCCTTACTATAGACTATAAAAGCTGAGGGAATGTAGGGTTGGTTCTCAGAAGTAAAAGGGGGATATTCTGTCTCATCTGTGGATATCCTCTCTCCAATCCCCAAGGAGTCTTCACCCAAGTGATCCTCCCTCGCTTTTCCACCCCAACGGTCAGGATCCAAAAGCGATGGCCTTTTCCTGGTCCCCAGATAAAACGATGCAGGGGGATGTGGGTGTGAGGATACCCTCAGGTTTCTCACAGTATATCTATATATCCTATAGTACGGCGACCGCCGCAGTGTTATAAATGTGAGCATCGAGATATATAGGAAACCGGAAAAATGTACTTTTGACTGGCATGAAGAAGTTTGTCAGTTTGTCACCCCCCAGCCCCCACCCAACCCTGACTGTACATTTCGGGAAATATACATAAAAAAATAATAAAGTTATTAAGAAAGTAAAAAAACGCTAATTCAGCCTATTCCCCATTCATTTTCCTATAGAGAAAAAGTCATATTTTGCTCCAGCACACAGCCAGAACCTCTGGACGGTTTTGGACCAGGTATTTTAAAGTATTTTTATTGGCATTTCAAATTTACATTAGAAGTAGCTGTGTAACAATTATGAAAGAACTGCGGAATGAAGCATTGACTTTCCAGTATATTTTTAAAATATTTTATGGAGACGGGGTGCCCCCTTCTCCCAAAATTACAGCTATATCGTCTAAGGTGCTTTGCAGGAGAGAGACTTTTCAGAAATGAAAAAGTTGAAAAATGCTTTTGGAGGAGTAAATTCAGAGCTCCAACGTTTTCTCATATTCAAGGTAAGTTTTTTCATGTTATGGGTTATTTTTTGCTGAAGGCCATCCATGGCTGGTGGCTCGGTAGTGACAAGTGGGCCTGGAAGACATATACTGTTTGCCCGTGGCCATCTAGTGGGCCCATAAAAAACATACTGGGGGAACATGTAAAGTGGACACTGCCGAAAGCCCTGGCTAGTGGGCCTGAAATACATGTATAGTGGCCCTGGCCACCTAGTGGGTCCAAAAGAAACATATTGGCGGAACATGTACAGTACCGGTAGTATTTTAAATTATACAGGCCGTGCTCACTGGCCAGTGCCGAAGACCCTGGCTAGTGGACCTGAAAGAAATGTATATTCGGCCGTGGCCACCTGAGGAGGCCAAAAGAAACATATTCGGGTCATATGTACCATAGACAAGGCTGAAGCATGTGGCCAGTGGCCTGTAAAAAACAATGGTGTAACAAAACCCTTGAATTCACTGAAAAAACATTAGTTAAGGTGCAGTTAAGTTATGCAGATTTAACGCAACAAAACCCTTGAAATTCAGCGTATGTCGGAAGCCTTGACAGACTTAACTGAGCGCGTTCCCGTTGCAAAGACCATGAGCACATACATATTATAAGAGGAGGGATTCACAATGACATACAAAATCGCATTAAGGGAGAAATTGGCGGAACGCGCCGGGTTAAGCTAGTCATGACATTGCTTTAAATCTGCACAACTTACTGCACCTTAACTAAGGCTTTTTCAGCGTATGTGTATATATATTATACAATTGATATGATAGTTTATTTATATAGCGCCTATACACAATGTGTTTCAAAGCGCTTCAAAGCAAGGAAGGGAACAAGGGAAAATACAACGACATTCTTACAGGCCATGAACAGTAAGGATGTGAAATTAACTATCGTACTCGGCCTGACGACATTTCAGATAGTGCAAGAGCTAAGACATAGATAAGGAAGGGAGGGGGAGAGTGGGAAGGAAATGGAAACAGGCAGGCGACAACCGTACTAGGCCTGACGACATTTCAGATGGTGCTGGGGAGGCATGGGGCGGGGGGCGGGAAGAAAAAAAGCAAGTAAGGGGAGGGGGGAGGAGACAGACGAGGTTGCTATCATACTAGGTCCAGGGACAATTCTGATATAGTAATTGCTTTGACTTGAATTACAACTAAATAATTCACTTGCATCAAATAACGTACAAACCTTTCACCTGAGGGTGAGCCATCCCTCGGTTGATTATTATTCGTCCTCAGAGCTTCTCGGTAACTGGTGGCTTGTGCCCTTTAAGAAATGAGTTTGGAGAGGTGTTCACGGCCTGTTCCAAGTGGAGCACTTTGCTTCTTGCCAAAAAGCACCCTCACTCCACCTGTCTCGGCAGCCTCTGCAGTGAGTCCACAGATGTAGTAAGCCGGGTACATTCTGAGCCACCCCTCTCTTGCTCTCCAGACAGAGGGGCCCGTGTTCAACTAGGACATGGGGCATTAGGGTTAAACACCCGGGGAGGGGGGGTTATCATGAGTCCCATTTTATAATGTGTTCTAGGTGCATTAATGAAGAGGCTTCTAGGAATTGAAGGGCCTCAAGCTTAACCTGCTCTGCGTCCAATGATCATGGAGTGAGATGGTTTGGGACGGTGCTCCCATTGAAGTCTTTGGATGTTACAAAACCCCCTGATTTTATCAGTAGTTTAATGAGTGGTTCGCTGGGAGGATGATCCCGTTGAAGTATATGGGGGCATTTGGCCTGTTTTGACAGTGAAGATGATTCCAAGTACAGTGACAACCTCTAAATGAGGGTGAGTTTAGAGGTCGGCCTCAATACCCTTCAATTCAGAAAAAACTGGAGGAACCCTCCAGCTCCCCCTTTAAGCTCTTCTCCACTAGGCTGAATTCAGCCATTAAAAAACCTAACTAGAATAGAATAGAGAAATAACATGAAAAGAGAGAGATGATCAAGCCCTTCCCTGCACGCCCACATATTTGACGCACAGTGGTGTTCCTCTGCTGCTTTCATTAAAGGCCCCGCCACCTGCCCCCCTCAAGGCAGGCGTCCCCCCACTCCTCCGCCCTTATCTTTCTGAAACTCGTATTGATTTTCAGGGCAGAAATACATCTTGGAGGGATCATTAGCGGTGTGTAATAGGAACTGCGAAAAATTATTCTGTTCTAATGCCCCCAGGAAGATTTAGAGCCCTTGAGGCGGAGTGCAAGATGCGAGGAAGGGAGAAGTAATCCCCCCAAACGGCGGAGTAATCAGGGTGATGAATACCCCGGCGCTGCCTAGTAAATGAAATTATCCCCTCTTCTCTTGCTAGCGCCAGGATTTGGCGCTGAGCGATTGAGGCCTGCGCGGCGCTCCGCGCGGAGCTGCGTGCCGGTGGCGAGCCGGGTAGGGGGCCGAGCTGTCGGCAGTAATACTAATATTAGTAATATCTGTAATTATTTTTCGTTTATAGTTGATCACACTTATTTACAGCCACACATTGCAGCATCTGCTCCTCCGAGCTTTCCCTAAAAAACAAGGGGAACAGGGAAAACGCACACAGAAAATCATAAGACTGCTTACAATGCTGCAAAGATGGTCCGGCCCACCACCAGGATACAGCAATGAAGCCAACCCGATGCTCTCTGTCAGTTCTCACGCCAGCAATCTCCACTTCGCTGATGTAATCAAACGCATGCTACATCCCACTAAACACACCTGTTCAAAATAATGTCGCAGTGCGAATCAAATTGGAGAAAAGCTTTTCTTTTTCATTTGCTGAATTCCCAGGCAAGCCAAAATACTTTGAGGTCCTAACAATGTCAGTTAGGCGCTAGCCCAAAGTCGCTGGAGTAGGCTCATTTGAACAGGCAAGTTCTAAAATCACGCCAATTAAATGGTCCTTTTTTTCAGAATCTAAAGACCTGAGGTTGGGTAGGTGCGACATTGCTTAACCCACGACCTTTGACTTTGCTGCCAAAGGTCGGTCTCTCTTAATTATTCGACCCATGGTCTCTCTTCATAGCAACATCTGATGCTCCTGCAAAGCCGAATCGCGTCAAATGAGCAGTGACATTAACATTTCGCAAATTGAAATAAGTCGGTGCTCATTGCTGATCTCTTATGTTCTGCCTTGCATAATGTGTGCAGGTTTTTATTATGCACTTCATGTGCCGCGCGCTTCTACGTGTTGTATGAGTGGGTGTCTTTACCCAGCTCAGCGGTACTCATTTCACCGCAATCTATGACTTCCAGTCCAGAGATTTAGGGCCTGGTTCGCAGTAGCCTTTATAATGGCACAATCCCATTGGAAAACGCTCTCTGAATAGTTCTGCACTTCATGAACGTAGAGATCTTCGCTGTTGAACCGTTTTAGCGAAGGATACATCTGCCTCGAAGCAGGAAACGCGGCTTTTTTTTGGTGCAGTTATGGTTACCAAATAATTCAATGTTGAGAGCTTTCCTTTTATAGACCTTTGCCATTTGGTTCTTTAATCCAATTGATGTGAACTATGACTACATCTCCCAGAATACAATTGTTTAATAAGTAAAGCCCCAGGATTGGAAACTTGGGGTGTCTCCCATGATATGGAGGCAGCTAATGTGCCCAGCATATGGGGCTTACACCAATGGGTGTGGGATGCACCAGGCGGCTTTTTTACCCTACCCGCTCAGTCGCTTTCGTGCTGGCAACCAGATCCACCCTGTAACCGATAGTGAAATTGAGTTGGAATAACCTGGTGGTGGAAAGGGGAACAACCACAAGACGGAATTTGATGGGAGACTGAGGTGATCCCTAAAATACCTCAGAGGTAATAGTCGTGTGTGGATTCCTGCATCCCTTGTGCCAAAGAGGGCATGTGCGCGGTAGAGGATTGCCGGTCAATAACAGAAGAAGCCATACTATAAATTTGGCACTTATATATGGCACTCAATGTTGGAGAAGGCCATTGCCTGTGGCAGTGGATTCCTTGTCTAAAATGGCTATCCTCTGTGGGAGTCCATCCTGGAGTAAAGTGCCCATTCAGTGTGGCAAAAGATTGCTTGTGTCAAGTGGCTGTGGTCCGTGGCATTCGATCTTTGCATCCAGTAACCATGGTGACATGCACGAGATTCTTCTGTAAAGCAGAAAGCTGCCATGTGTAAAGTGCCCAGGGTTGGCACCAGTAGGCTAGTTGTGTAAAGTGCCAATGGGGTGTGGCAGGAGACACCTGATGTAAAGTCACCATAGTGTCTTACCATCTTTGAACAGGTACAAAGTCACTTTTGGGGACATAAGAGTCTGAGTGAGTAAGGTCCCATGATTTGGGGGATTTGGAATGGGTCTGCAGGGTTGGTGTCAGTAAGTGTTGTGGCTTTTGACTCTGTGTGACGATTGTGACCAGGTAGAGGGTTTGTATCTATGTGGTGGCAGGCGTGTCTCTGCGGGGCGCTTATGTCTCTGGCAGGTAGGATGTACATTTCTGTGGGTCGGCCACGTGTGTCTGCCCATAGGGAGCTTGTGTCTGTGGATAGGGACTTGTGTCTGCAAGTTGGGTGCACTTGTCAATACAATAAGTGGCTGTATCTGTCGTTGTGGTGCGATTTTCTGAAGATGGGGTGCGTGTGTCTGTGGGTAGGGTTCTGGTGTTTGGGTGGTGTGCTTATGCCCATGGGTAGTGCACGTGTCTCTGTGGGTTGAGTGCTTGCATTTGTGGGTAGGGCAATTGTGTCTGTGTCTAAGAGTGCTTGGAAATGTGGGTATGGGCACTGTATCTGAAAATAGTGCTTGTATCTGTGAGCCGGGTTCTTGTGTGTGGGATTCCTTGCTCGTGTATGGGTAGAGCGGTCGTGTCCGTGGGTGGAGCACTCTTGTCTCTGTTTTGGGTTCTCGTGTCTGTGGGTATAGTGATCATGTCTGTGCGTTGAGCACTTTTATCTGGGTATTGTGCTTTTGTCCGTGTGAGGCGCTTGTGTCTGTGGATGGGGTGCTCATGCCTGTAGGTTGACTGTTTATGTCTGTGGGAGGGGGTGGTACTGTCTGTGGTGACACTTTGTGCGTCATTCTCTGTGATGGCTACTGTTTGGAGATCTACTGTTTGTCTGTAAAGGAGTGAGACTTGTATTTTAGATGTGGTCGAGGATGTGGCTTATATCTGCGTGGGGGAGCAAATATTTGTGGGGGATGTTTATGTGTACACATTTATTAAGCGCCTGCCACAAACTGAATTGTCTTTAAGTGATGACACCCGGTGAGCAGAGTCTCTTTAAGCAAAAAGAGAGAGCAGAGGGATAGTATAGCACTAGCGCTCTAGAGGGGGGAAGGAGAGTGTCAAATTGCATCTTGGCCTCGTTATGTGTGAGGCTGGGTTAGGGAGGGGCAGTTTGGGGGGAAGTGACGCGTGAGGACAGGAAGTCCTCAGAGTAGAAATAAAGTTGGAGTTGAGACCAGTCCGACTGTGTGGGCCTCTGTTATTACTGCGGCAGCTATACTCGTGTCCCGGCCTGCAGGGAGAATTAGAGGCTGCCCGCCAAGCTGATATTAGCGACAAAGTACCCTCCGCGCCTGGCGGCGGCCAGAGCGTGAGGCGCATAAGGCGCAGGAGCGGCTTCCTGAAAGCCACTTGGCACTTGGGCGGTGGCATTGAATTACGCTCCGGACTGCAGCCCCATCATCCAGACGTCGGAGAGCGCAGCAGAAGATACAAGGGAGATACAAGTAGCACTGTCAACATACTTTGCCCCACATACCAATGTGGACTATGAGAGACACATATTTCATAAAACCAGGCAAGAGAGGGGTAAGACACCGGACAATTATGCAATGTTTCACCTCATCTGCATCCGTATAAAACATTGTGCTTTTCATCGTTATTTCAATGAAGAGCCACTATGCTCCCAGGTCATCGTGGGATGCGATCTCCTGAATTCAGCAAGAAACTACTGCATAAACAGCGGTCTCTAGATGAGATTCTGGCCATAGCACGGACAGACTCAGCCATCTCACAACAGGTCATAAATATGGGCAGGGCAAATCTGTCCCCAGCACCCAAAGACCATGAAGCTGTGAAGAAACTGGCACCGAGGCAGTAGCTGGCTGTCAAGAGCACCAGCAAAACATGTTTCAGGTGCGCATACGAATTCCCCCATGAAGGCACATGCCCAGCACTGGGACAAAAGTGTGCAGCATGTTGAGGGGACGACCACTGCTGAGCTGTGTGTCGTAATGCCCCTGTCTCGCCACCCCAAGGTTGCATCTCAGAGAAGTGGAAGAAGACAACATACAATATACCGCTCTGATGACCGGAAACTGAGCCGCAGTCTGTCGACCACTGAACAAAAATATTTGCAGGCCGAGAAAGAGTCTGGCGGTGGTGTATGCTTGTGAGTACTTCCACCTTTTTCTGTATGGGAAGGCGTCCACGATTGTCACAGATCATCAAGCACTCCTCACTATCTATGGTAACCCGAAGGCAAGGATGACTCCGCGGATGGCACGATGGGGGCTCCGCCTTCAAATTCATGATCTGTCACTGCCCAGGGAAAGATAGAAACCCAGTGGATTACCTATCTTGCCACCCCACAGGCTCCATCAGACCGGAACACTTCATTGCGGAGGCCTATCTGCACTATGTCATCCACCAGATAAAGCCTTTCCCAGTTGCGTGGCATACGCTCCAACAAGAGTTGGCAGCGGACCCGGCACTGGCCATCATAGCGCGCTGCATCATTTTGGGAAAGATGAAGCACGCTAGAGACATGGAGAAGAACCTCGACCATGCCTCTCAAGAAGATGTCAAATGCCTGACCCTAGTGCAACAAGAATTCATGGTGACGGAGGATCATATAATTATGAAAGACTGTAAGATTGTGCTGCCCAAGTCATTGCGCCAGCAGGTCATTAACGTGGCCCACGAAGGCCATTGAGGGGCCGTCTCCACCAAGAAGCTACTCCGACATAAAAACAGGTTCCTGGGTCTGTACAACATGGTAGAGGAGTCACTGAAGAAATGCCCCATCTGCTCTGTGGTGGCCCCAGCCCCCCACCACATCCCCTATGGATGTCTCCGCTACCGGACGGCATTTGGGAAGAGCTGACTCCTATGTCTTGGTAGTCGTGGACGAATAGTTGAGGTTCCCGAAATTGCAAATCACACCATTCAAGGCAGCTACGGCCGTCATACCGGCGTTGGATCACATCTTCACAGCATATGGTATCCCCAAAACCATTGTCAGACAATGGTCCACATTTTACAGGTCTGCATTTTGCCAACTTTGCATAGTACATGGGGTTCACGCACCAGAGGATCACACCCCTCTGTCCTCAAACCAATGCCACAGTTGAAAGGTTTATGGGGAATATCAAAAGAGCGCTGCAGGTGGCCCATGTGTCTGGCAAGACCTTCGAGCAAAAACGTTAGACCAGCTGTTGGACTACCACCATACGCCTTATAGCACCACAGGCGTGTGCCCGGCGGACCTCATGTTTGGCAGAATAATCAGGGCTCGCATCCCGCAAGCCCCAGCACCAAGTGTGTCTGGAATCTACGATCAGGGGATTCGCGAAAAGGACGCTGTGGAGAAAAGGAAAATGAAAATGGTGGCGGATGTCAAGAGGGGTGCGCAAGCAGACTCCATCACCGTTAGAGACAGAGTGGTGGTTTGGCAGTCGCAATACCGGAAAGATGACACAACGTTTGCCCCGGACGTCCTCAGTCACGCAAATGAAGGGCACCCTGGTCCTGGTAGAAGACACAAAGGGCAAGACGATCACGCAAAATGTATCCCACTTCAGAGATTGCAGGGATGAGATTGAAACGTAGGACTCGCCTGAAGATGTTCAGAGGATGTGGGATTTGGAAGACCCTTATCAGGGAGATCGTGAGGTATCAGATGAAGACTGAGAGGTGCCAGAGCAGCCAACTCGAAGCCCTCCCCTGCCGAGAGAAGGGAGGCCAGGCAGAGCCAAGATATAACCTATAAGACTAATTGAAGAAATGGGTTAAGTTCTAACTGTTAGTTTAGCCCTCGTCGACTGCGTGCCGCAGGTGTCTTTATGGACACTCTATGGGCTGGACACCAAGGACTTCCCTTAGTACCGCGAGGAGATGCTCAGAAGGTGGAGGGTGTTGATGGTTCTCCGCTGTCTTCCGGACCCATTACCCACACTACTGAACAGCTGACCGTCATGATACAGCAGCACTCTGAGCTCTTGAAGTTTGATCTTGTTCGAGCAACCCACTTTCCTGTAATTTTGGGCATTCCATGGTTGAGGAAGCACAACCCAAACATAGACTGGGCCAGAAAAACCATGACGTTTGAGTCTGGGTATTGCAAAGAGCACTGCCTGCCACACCAACCTCAGGAGGTGGTAAAGATTATCTCGTCAGAACCAACAAATACGTGTGATATCTGTTACCTTCCATCTGAACTTTCTGAGTTCCAAGAGGTATTCAGCAACAAAGCCATCCTAGAACTGCCTCCACATAGACCTGAGGATTGCGCTATTGACCTCACCCAAGATGCCCTGGTACCGTTTGGGAGGATGTTTCCTTTGTCCTTTACAGAAAAGAAGGCCTTACGGACGTACCTTGACTCCCATTTGATCAATGGTTTGATACAACCTTCAAGATCCCCCGTGGGAGCATCGCTGTTTTTCATTCCAAAGCGTGATTCCTCCGAGTTGAGGCCATGTATAGACTTTCGGGGTCTCAACAAGGTCACGATTAGGGATCGATATCCCATGCCCCTCATTAGTGACATCCTGGAAGCGGTGCAGGGCTCTACTATTTTTTCAAAACTAGATTTACGGAGTGCCTACCATCTCCTTCACATCCGCGAAGGAGATGAATGGAAGGCCGCATTTCGGACCCCATTTGGGCTATATGAATACAGGGTGATGCCATTTCAGCATTTCATGGACAGCTTGTTTCGGATGTTGTATTCCTCAATACTATTGTCTATTTGGATGACATTTTGGTATTTTCTCATACCCCACAAGAACACTCTCAACATCTCAGGACTGTTTTACAACGACTTCAGTCTAGTAGTCTCTTAGTAAAACCCGAGAAATGCATCTTCATGTCTGCCTCAGTTCCATATTTGGGATACATCCTTTCCAAAGAAGGGATAACAATGGAACCCAAGAAGGTGTCCGCCATACTAGAATGGCCTACTCCCACTACCCTGAAGGAAGTCCAACGATTCCTAGGTTTGGCTAACTTCTATCGTAAATTTCTAGACCACTTCTCCCAAACTGTGTTGCCCATCACTGCCCTACTCAAGAAGGAGGCCAAACCCTTTCAATGGACAGATCAAGCTAACTGTGCTTTTGTACGACTAAAGAAGATGTTCTGTTCTGCTCCTATTCTGTGTCAACCAGATCAAGACAAACCGTTTGTTGTTGAGGCTGACGCATCCGCCGAGGCATTGGGGGCGGTTTTACTTCAGGAAAGTGGGGATAAGGAGCACCCTGTAGCGTATCTCTCAAAGACGCTGTCTGCAAGCCAAAGGAATTACTCAGTGATTGAAAAGGAGTTACTCGCCTTCAAGTCTGCCTGCGAAGAATGGAGGCACCTACTACAAGGTAGTGCATATCCATTCATTCTGCGCACAGATCACAAGAATCTGAAGGTCCTCCGGGGCATGGAATGTGTAAACTCCAGGCAGGCACGCTGGGCACATTTCTTTAGTCAGTACGACTTCACCATCACGTACATACCGGGTACCCAAAACGGCCTAGCTGATGCTTTATCTCAAAGAGATACTCCTGCTGTACATGCTACTCCCCTCACCGAATACCACTTTCCACGTAATAGAATTGTTGTCACAGTCTCTACCTTTCTGTAGGACGTAAGGACTGCCACAACACCAGATTTGGAAGAAATGGTACCTCAGAAAGAACAGTGGAATTTACAATGGGCAGGAGGCTTGTTGCTAGTTAACCAAAGACTGTTCGTACCCACTCGAGCCTAACAGTTGAAGATATTGGAATGGTGCCATGATCACGTCACGGCAGGCCACCGAGGACAAAGGGGTACCCTGGAGTTGGTCACTCGTTCATTTTTCTGGCCTACCCTGATTGGTGATGTAAAGAAGTATTGTAAAGCCTGTCCAGTATGTGCTCAAAGTAAGACTCTCACTAGTCAACCTTTGGGCTTGTTGGAACAGCCAGAAATACCCCCTCGCCCTTGGTCTCAGATTTCCATGGACTTCATTGTAGATCTGCCGGTATCCCAAGGTTTTACCTGCCTCGTGGTTACAGTGGATTCATTTACCAAAGTAGCCCATTTTTCCCTGCTCACTGGTGTTCCTTCTGCATCCAGAATGGCCGAAATATTCCTCAAGGACATTTTTCGTCTACACGGCTTACCTGATAAGATCATCACCGACAGAGGTAGCCAGTTTACATCCCGGTTTTGGGCAGCCTTGTGCCAACGCCTAGGTATTGGTAGAGCGTTATCTTCAGGTTTCCACCCCCAGACCAATGGCCAGACAGAACGGCTTAACGCCACTCTAGAGCAATACCTTTGATGCTATATTAATCGACATCAAGACAACTGGGTGTCCCTTATATCTACTGCAGAGTTTGCTTATAATAACACAGTACACTCCGCTACTAATCTTAGTCCTTTTTATTGTAGTTATGTGGTACACCCGCGGGGTATTCTTCCTGTTTTCCATTCTCCCTCAAATGTACACACCATTGAGTCCACTTTGGCTGAAATTGCCACTGCCCATAGAACAGCCCAACTGAGTTTATCTGCAGCTAAAGAAAGGTATAAAGCCCAGGCGGACCTCCATCGCCTGCCCTGTCCTCAGTGGAAGGAGGGAGACCGGGTTTGGTTATCTACCAAGTACCTACCTCGTTGGCTACACCCAACTAAGCTGTCCCACCGTTATGGGGGGCCCTTTAAGATCACTCAGAAGATCAACCCAGTGGCATTCAGACTCGGACTTCCGAAGATGAGTCGTATACACTCAGTTTTCCATTCTTCCCTACTACGCTCAGTAGACCCAAGCATTACGAGAAACAAAAGACCCAACTTACCTCCTTGTCCAGAGTCAGCTCCGGTGGAGAATGAGGTCTCCCACATCCGAGATTCCAGATTTAGACGAGGTTGTCTGGAATACTTAGTGGCTTGGAAGGGCTATGCCCGTTCTGAAGATTGCTGGGAACCCGAGTCTTATGTCCACGCCCCTCTCCTTACTCGGAGGTTCCACCGCACCCACCCGGATAAACCAGGAGGTGTGAGGAATAGAAGGGGACATACTGTCACAAACCGAAAACCGTGGCGAGTATGGACTCAATGGCGCCTAGGCGGCCATTGAGCTTTCCGCCACGTTCCTCCCACGTTGCACAGTGACATTCTAGTCTTTGCAGGCTGTGCAACCAATGGCCTTTTTCTGTCAGTTTCACCCGGAAGAATGCGCGTTGCAACCCTTTCGCGCTAGCCTTCCGGGTGAAACGCTCCTTGCTGTCCTCTCTTCGTTAGGTGTTTTCCCATCTTTCCTCTGTTCGTTTTCTTTCCTCCGCCCTCTTGCTTTTGTGCCGTCCTCTGGCACCGCTCATCCACCCCGGCTTTGCTTTGCCCGTTACACTGCTCTCTCTCTCTCTCTCTCTCTGATATATATTTACGTTTGTATTTCCCTTTCATAGCATTGTTTTCTCCCTCCACTCGCCTTCGGTTCTTCCTGCATTGGCTCCCGGCCCTTTGTCAACTCGAAGGCGGCGTCCTCCAAGTTCCTCTTCTCCTGCCCAGAGGGGGTTTATTTATGCCGTCAGGCTTTTTCCCCCCATATAGTTTGTTCCGGTAGAGAGGCCCCCCCAGACCTCTCTGATCTAGGTCAGGGTGGCTTCCTATCGGGGCAGACCCTATCCGCCACAAAAGAAAAAAGCCCTGTGGAAGAAGAAACTCCTACCACCTGCGGACCCCGAGACTTCAGGTGAGGAGGGGGCTGAGGGGATGGACCAAGAAGGGGGGTCAATTTTGGCTAACATTGACAGAGGTAGCTGAGTGACTTGAGGGCGACTGCCTTATAGATGATGCAGCAAGACTTGAAGGTGATTAGTTCAGCCAGTGATGGTCGATGAGGGCCGGGGTGATGTGGTCTTATCTGCGTAGACCATTGATGAGGCATGCAGACGCGTGTAGGATACTTCTCAGGCGCATGCACAGAAGGAGGGATTGTGTTCATTAGCTGAAGCTGAAAGAAAGAGTTCCTAATCAAATAATTGATCTGGTATGTGTGGGGATGGGAGGAGCCTTGGACTGAGGGCCGGGTGGGGATGTTTCAGTCGGTTAGTTGGGTGCTTGGGTCTGTGCTTTGAACACTCATGTCTGTGGAATGGAGGGGGCTTGTGGCTGTGGTACGCAGTAGAGACTGGAGTAAGGAGCCTGGGGCTCTGGGGTTCAACGTCCATCTTGGAATGCTGGCTTTTGTACGTGGATTCAGACCACAGTTCCGGGACTCTGATTGGATGGCACCTCTGTGCTGGCTGCTTATACTGCATAGCTCACAGTCTTAATGCGGCTTTTCTGTGGCTAAAGTACTGCCCTGACTTGAACTTACCATTGGAATTCGTTGGACGGGGTGGCTGCAGGGGGTCTCTATATCACACAATGTGCTTTCATTTAGTGCGCCTGTGTGCCTTCGTCAGTTTCTTCGGGACGCGTGCACTTCTAACGCACGTGCAGTAAGCTTTCTTTCGCCAACCAATTCGTGCAGTGTGCCAGGCGCAACCCCCTGTTTGCCAGGCGCAACCCCCTGTTTGCAGGTGTCCCATGTGCTGGCGCGTGGTGGGCGTGGCAGCCCCCGGCTCCCCAGGGTCCACAGTCCGTCCTGATACAGTAGCCACTAGAGCTCGGCGGCTGCCGCGGGAAGGGCCTAGCCCGTGTTGCAGGGAGGGCAGTAGAACGGGGGTGCGCAGTCCCGTGTCGTGCGCGGCCCGGGAAGCGCCAGGCCTTGTCTGGTGCCCGGGAGCGGAGCAGGACGGTTTCCTTGGATAGTCAAGGGAGTGTGGCCCCGGTGTTCCATCCGTGTGGGGTGAGTCGCCGTGAAACGAGTGTTGTTGAACTGACCGTCTTGCATTTATTTCCACACAGAAAACGCCCTGTGTTTATGTGCAGTGGCTGTGCGCGCGCTGGGGATACATTTACCACGGCGAGAGGTGTATTTGTAAGAACGGATGCCATTTATTTTTCCATGTGAGGGTCTGTGCATGCTTGATTTTTTTTGCACAAAAGTTTCTTGCAACCATTGCTAGGTTTTCTTTTGCATCGCAGTGTAGGGGGGGGGGGGTGGGTGGGTGGGTGGGTGTGTGTGTGTGTGTGTGTGTGTGCTGGGCGGGGGGGGGTGGTGTGTGTGTGTGTGCGTGCGTGCGTGCGTGCGTGCGGTGCATCACATAAGTTCCGAGCGTGCAGGCTGTGTGCGAGCTCCAGTCACAGCCTACTACACGTGTGCATGTACCGCTTGTTCTGTACGTGCAGGCCTCTTCACGGGTCGTTTGCCTTTAGGGGTTCTGCTCCGGACACGTGTATGTCGTGTGTTGTGCATAACGTTTTCAGTTAATTCATTAACCATGTAAGCGTGCCCACGGAGCTCCTCAAGCACCTGCTCCGACTAACTGCCCACCGTGTGCCAATGCCGCTTTCCTTTAGCAAAGTTCTGGGGCATGCACGAGGACGCGTGCCAGCTTATCTGCCCAGAATGTGTACATATTGTGTTCCGTGCATCGGGTAAGTGCGCTGGTCACCGTGTGCAGACTATGTGCGAGGACCTGCGCATAGAGGCCCGTTTCGCATTCGCGGGTGTGTTTGCACGGTTCAGCGCCAGCGGTGCATGCAACAATCTCGTGCAGGCGTGCATGAAACCACCGGCTGTCGTAGGCAATGACGGTGCGTGTGCATGCAGCGCGCACCAAATGTGTGCAAAGACCGAGCACATGCCTACGCACGGACGCTGTGCAACTTGTCAAGGGTGTCGTTGGTTGTTGCTGTGTGTTTCCCTGTTTTGCCTCCCAAGTAACTGGCATTTTGCAAAGTATGACGTTATGAGCAATCTGATGAAACCAGCCACGCACAAACTATTCCAGCGACCTTTTTACACAGCGCCCATCAGAAACCAACCTGTTTCTGGGCACTTGAACGAAGCTGTCATTATAGTCGGTGTCAATGACGATTCATCATTTCAAGTGACGAAGGAAGGAATGAAGACGAAGCGAGATTTCTTTGGAGCCGAACCTGGGAGTTGCAGAGGGCTCGGTCCCAGGCGCCCCGCCCCGCCCCGCCCCCCTCCCTCCCCAGACAGCAAAGGTTGGGCGGCGTGGTGTCCCAGGCAAGAGCGGGCTCGTGGAGACCTCTTGTTTGGATCCGCGCGTAACGGCGCATCTCTCCACATCTCGAAGCCAAAACTCAACAAAGCCCTCGAGTTGGCTGCACGCCATTTGCCAGCAAAGCTACATGCGAAATAACCATTTTTAAAGCTGCCTGTACTTTTTCCATCAATGCTGCTTGTTCAATGGGGAAAAACACCTACTTTTCCTGTTAAACTGCAGACTTGGGGCCCGATTCATGGAATTTCTTGCACGGTTCAAAGTGAATTTGCACTGCTTGAAAAGTGACTTTGCACTGCCGACACAAACCCAGATTCACGGAACGATGTAACCTGTTTTTTTTGCAGTGCTAAGTTAGTACAAAGTCATTTTTGCAATACTAAATGAACTCTGCACGGCAAAAATACACTTTGCACAGTTCCATGAATCAGGCTTTGCGTCGGCAGTGCAAAGTCACTTTTCACAAAGTCACTTTGAACCGTGCAAATAATTCCATGAATCAGGCCCTTAATCTCATTGTGCAGAACAGCACGCTACATATCCACGCCAACGGATGACTAAAAGCAGGGGCTGTCTATCACGGCCTCTTTGGAAAGAGGTTTGCAGGAATCCCATATTGTCATTCGCTAGACATTAGCCTTTCAGCCAGTCCTGGTTTTAAAGTACTAATAAGAATAATTTGTTATTTATATACCGCTTTAATCTAAAGCGCTTTAACTAGGGCATATTTACATACATTAGTAGCAATTTCAATTGGGTAATAATAGTAATTTATCAACATCGGAAGCATGAATGGCTGAGTTGGGCTGCCCGGATTCGAACCTGCAGATCAAACACAGACCACAGCCATGAGTGTTTAACCCGCTGAGCCATCTTACTGCAACATCACTTTGTATTCTTGTACGTGTGGTCAGACATTTATAAATGGGGAATAACTCTGTAAATCCATTACAGTAATTCAAAAGGACTTCGCTCAAATCCAGGCTCTGCGGAACAGGCACATTAATCTGGGTTTTACGATTAGGAGAGACAGGCAGAATCTGACTGGGGCATGAAATTGTGACGGGCAGCCACAGTTGCAAATGGCAATTTATTCCTTTCGTGACAGACTGAGTAGTACCCAAGGGGGGGAGAGGGGTTTGATCAAATGTGATTCAAATTGTGCATTTTAAAGAATATTTGTTCAGCAACATTGGTCAAAACTACTAGCCGCATGGTGAAGTAACATATCAAAGTGGTCCACTTTGACCCAAAAAACGGGCCCACAATAGCATGTTGTGTTTTTGGTTCGGCATTGGCCTAAAGGGGCCCAGGGAGTAGATTGCCAACATCACTAGATTTTTGGGGATTCAGTATGTCCTCCTCAACATGTACTTTCCCCGCAGATTACTGCTGTGGCTAAATTTATCCCCAAGGGCTGCGTGCAATGGCTCGGTCCTATCGTGTCTTCACATCATCCAATGTCCCTTTATGTGTTATCGCACCGTTTATATGCTAATTTGCCACCCACTTACTTTATTGTAACGTTTGCGCTGCCACAGACCAAATTGGGCCAAACAAGTCAACTCTGATCCTGTGGCTGTTGATAGTGAGAGAGAGTGCTTTTCCGTTCAGATAAAACCCTTCCGTAAAAAACAAGTGCGTGTGCGCTTGTTGGTTGTTATATCTAGCGCTAACTACTGAGCCTCCCAGCTGCTTCTGAGCGCTTTGGCCAGAAAGACTAAGGATCAGACATCTGCAGTCCAAAGGTCAAGTATTGGTGCACTTCAGTGACTGTAACCTCCCGCTTCGACTCCCTTTGTCTACTAGCAAACAGTCGCACTGGCGGATAAATCCTATGGCTCAATCGGAACACAGACTCGCGGCCAATACCTAAAGGAAGGCAGCCAGAGATGTCCCTTGAAGTTATGTATGCAGGTGGATCCACAAGGTTGGTGTCCACTGCCTAAAGGTTCTGCTTCTCCAGACTCCCTCTTCTCTCTATCATTCCTGGACTTCACCGTTTGGCCTTCAGCCTCCAGGGGTTTTGCAGCCCCCTTCGGTGATAGCTCCCACCCGACGTTCTACACTATATGTCTGCAATCAAAGCATTGGGCAGTTTATGCCATGAATGGATGAGGAGATCAGCAAATCAGGCTCATGTAGGCAACCTATGCTGGGCATCCTGGTTTAGTGTGTACTTTCCTCTATGTTGCTAAGGAGGTTCATGCCGGAGACCTAAACCAATCATTTCTATAAAAAAATCATATTAGTATAACATACACAAAAGGGGACAACACACAAACAATCAATACCTGCCTTTCAGCTGGACGGAAGAACCTGCTTAGATTAAATTCAAAACATTTTGAACATTTGCAGAGCTGAATATCCTATACAAGCTAAACAACCCACCAAGTCATATATATATATATATACATATATATACACATATATATATATATATATGCAGTATAGTCCAGTTGAGTCAAGTCGCACATTCCACACCACCTAGTAGCCATGGCTGGAATTCGACCTCCAGTTGGGCCACATCAGCAAGGCATTGTGGGTATGCAAGCCTTTTTCTCAGACCTAAACCAATCATTTCTATAAAAAAAATCATATTAGTATAACATACACAAAAGGGGACAACACACAAACAATCAATACCTGCCTTTCTGCTGGACGGAAGAACCTGCTTAGATTAAATTCAAAACATTTTGAACATTTGCAGAGCTGAATATCCTATACAAGCTAAACAACCCACCAAGACATATATATATATATATACATATATATACACATATATATATGTAGTATAGTCCAGTTGAGTCAAGTCGCACATTCCACACCACCTAGTAGCCATGGCTGGAATTCGACCTCCAGTTGGGCCACATCAGCAAGGCATTGTGGGTATGCAAGCCTTTTTCTCCAGGAAATTGTCTGTGTCTTATAGGGCAGAGCTACTTTATACATAGCTTAATCAACCCAAGACAAGACATTTTGCAAAGATGTCATGACAACTACATACCTCGCTTCATACATACAGTGTTGGGGAATGGAAAAAACGTACTGGGGGAACCCTCTCGTCCTTTCAGGGGCTAAGTGTGAGGAGGCGAGCTGGGGGGGTTACCCCAGGCCAGGCAACACAGTCTCTCTTCATAGAACCCAAGCCTGGCCGTTTGCATAATAGCAAAGAGCATTATGGGAACATAAGAATTCCCACAATTTCACATTTTAAACATGTCTGATAGTGATTCAGCAAGAAACCTTTTCGAATGAGTAATAGAAGTTGCACTCTGCGCTTTTCATTAGCCACAATACACACCCTAAAAAAAAGTCTGCAAATTGCAGGACATATATACCAATTTGGACAGCTGCTTAACAGTATGTGAGACTTTGGCTGTTTCTGTGTTCAGTCTCCCGCTTAGAGTCTCCTGAAGCTCAGGTTGTGAGTGCTTGGCTTGAGGACATATCTGTGAGTTTCACTTTGCTGAGGTTCCAGGTTTGGAAGATCACTGATCCACTCGGCACACCGAGGTTTCCTATGATATTTCTAAAGATGCTATCTCCCTTTGTGCTTCATCGATAGCCCTCAAAATTGACACATTTTCAGGGGCTGAAGAGTTGATCTTATCGCCCAAAAACAAACACGCTACACTCAGCACACCCACCCAACACATCCTGAAAAATACAAGAACTAGACTGCAAAAAAGGTTATCATACTGGATACAAAGAACGTTTGGATACTCGCTCGTAATACGTTATTCTTTTCTATGCTCAGGAGTGAATCTGTGGATGATTCGTTCCAGAATTGCAATTCACTGAAGATATTGGACAGATAACTCAAATATACAAGGCAGTCTGCCGCGTCAGTTGCCGTTATCACTGGTGGTGATTGTAATGTAGCACTGGCGGAGTGGTATCGCCCTAAGGCACATAGTGTCCAGTTCAATCATTTTGCAGAAGGGTTAGTTGGGGCTCTACCCTTATTATGGAAATTGAGGAATCCTCATCTGGAACCCTGAGGGCTAAATAGAAGGACAATGTTTGATTCTCTCCAAATAATGTGCATTTGTCAAAATATCAGCAATTCCAATAGGAAGTACGACAGTTTTTTTGGAACGCTACAATTGGCTCCGTTGCACGTCTATCCCATGCCGTCTTTTGCAGCGTGGGTCTTTCACCTAAAAGCTTTGCCGCGCAGTGTCTTTACTGCGCCGCATTGGTGGGGCGGGAATGGAGGTCAGTCTGTGTCAAGAGGAACCACAGAAGGGGGGTGGAAATGACAGAGAGGAAGGGTGTGGTCAGAGACACGGACACTGATGGTGGCAATGAGAGGCAAGATGATCCGACACAGTCAGTGAGCGGGTCATGGGATCGGAAACACAACAGATTGTGAAGATGGGGACCCCCTGCTTCGAAATGTGTGGGCCCATGTCCCAATGAGGGAAAGACACTACGTGGCAAGTGAGGCTTTCGAATGATTCCGCCACAAAGAGCATTGGCAATGTTGGCATACAATCCCATACATTGACTATTTTCATGAAAATGACAGTGTCTTTTCTCCCGGAGGCACATGCCAGCAATAACCTTTTTTATGGGGGATGCAGACTTGGACCTAGAAAGGGTGGAGGAAGAAAGAAAGGCACATCCTATAGTCAGGTGACTTTTGGATGCTCACCAATTGAAAAGGATAATAGAGGCACTGGAAAAGGTTGTAGAGTTAGAGGGGAATTTATCCGGTTCAGGGCGGCTTTCTCCGTGGCATTTTATTGGGCCTTTCGCATTGGAGAACTGGTTTGAAAATCCAAAATGGACTTCCAGGGTGGTATCGGATGAGCAAATGTGAGGATCCAAGGTTAGGGTGGAAAAGGTTTGGCTGCGCAGATCAAAAACTGATCAGGAGAGTCAAGGCGTTTCGATGGCATTGCACCCGGGGCAGCAGGCATGTCCATTTTGGTCAGTGTCTGACTTAGGAGCAAGGCTAGCAGAGTTGAGGTATCTTCTTTTGATAGATCTGGATGGCTCACTGGTTTTGCAATTTTATTTTAACAAGGTTTTTAGCATGGCTCTGGGGGCATATGTTTGGGGCAGAAAGTTTTTTTTCCTGCACTCATGCTGGATTGGGGCTGCAGCATCGGGAGCTGGCATTAGAATGTGGGGCGCACAGGTTGAGAGGATTGGTAGTTGGAAGTCTAACATATATCAGTGATAAATTCAACTGAGGTTATTATCAACTTTGTGGGATGCCTCTTCAATCTTGATCCCTTTAGTTGGTTGAATTCCTGCTCTGAGGTAAGTCTAAAGTCTGTACTTGTTATTGTGTTGAGAAGGTGGCGCGTTGTCTTTTGGTGTGGATCATGTGCCATTCTTCTGTGAAGAAGCCACTATACCGGAAACGGCATCAAGGTCCTCGCGAGACGAAGGGCATCAAGGGCTTGTCCTCATTTTGGATTGCCGCCAGGCGAACGCTCCAACAGCAACTGCAGGGGCCAGTGAAGGAAGCCGAGGACAACGGCAGCCTCCCAGCACCTGTTACGATCATTGTGCATTTGGGAGGGATTTATATGACTTCATCTGAGTGACAGCTGCTCGGGAGAATTTCATTGGAGAGCTGTCAGGGATAGCAAGGCTATTTTGAAGTATTGTAGGCTGGATTTGGGCGGGGGGTCATTTTGGGGAAAGATCGTTTACTCCTAGTTGTGGGGTGAGGCTCAGGTCAACCCAGTGAAGTTGCTGTGGTTGTGCTCACCGGCTGATGCTGATTGGGCGGAGTCGCAGGGGCGGGGTAATCGGCTTGGGGGATTGTTCAGTTCACAAGGGGTCACCTGGTCTCCCCCAAGATTTTTCCCAGGGCATGGAGGCATGCATGGCAGCATGCTCCCTCTGCATCCATTTTGAGCATTTCCCCCTTAGGGGTCCATGGTCTGTAGAATGAGGGCTATCCATCCGTGGCTTTCCTTGGGCGTTGTCCCCTGCACTGCCCATAGTTTCTTGTGTTTTCAGACGTTCTCCACCCACAATCCTTACACACTCGCATTTTCTCTCTCCATTCATGCAGACTTGGGTCCTGCGGTGCTTCAACCTATTTATTTAGGAATCCATCTTGTGTGCCAGAATGCCCCCGCCAGTGGTTTAAGAATGCACCTCCCTTATGGAGGAATTCATCCCCTGTGTTTAAGAATGTGTTGTTGGCGCAAATTCCATTAGGATTTTGTGGTTGTTTTTTGCTGCAGCGATTTATTCTGCATGAACTCTATCATTATGTACATCTTCATGTACAGTTGCGGACCTTGCAGTACCTTAGTCCACCGCCGGGGGTGCTATTGAACCACTTCCTGTAGCACCACTCCCCGCTCTTCTTGGGTGCTCTTTGTCATCTCCCAAGATTACGGGCCCGTAATTAGCGCCTTCCCCATTCCCATTGAGCCCTATGGGGGCTGAAATGGGAATGGGGAATGGTTGACTGAATGGGGATTTACTGGGTCCGCACAGGTCGGAATGTCCCGGTAAGTCCCCATTCACCCAGATCGGACACGAACCCGGGTTTGGAGGCAGCCATGGGGCTAATAGCGCCATGGCTGCCTCCAAACTCGGAATGAGGCCCTATAGCCCTCTTACCACACAGCTTTGCCATCCTACCCCACAATCTTTCTTTCCCCATCGCTTTCTATGTCCACGTATTTCCCAACTTTCATTTCTCCCCTTTGCGACCTGTTTCTCGTTCCTTTTGTCCCGTCCTTTTCCCAGCTCCACTTGCTCATTCTACCTACGCTTCCTTTCTTTGAAGGGTGTTGCTAAGTCTGGAAAAGATCTGGGGCTATGCTAATGTCGGGACTGTCAGGACTCGGGACTAGCTAGCCTTTGGTTGTAGTCGCTGAGCTTCTATCCAGGGCTACAACCAAAAGACCCGGGGCTGTAGCCACCTCAGCCCGCCCTAGCAACGCCTCTGCTTTCTTTCTCCTCCTTTTGCTCACTTCCTCTTTTCTTCTCCCTTTTCGCATTTCATCTTTGTTTCTAGCCCCTCTTTCTTCATCCTAACTTTGCCCAGCTAGCTGCCCTCGCATTCTGCTTTATTTTATAGCATTTTTCTTTAGCTCAAGGCTTTTTGTTCTTTATTGCACCTGTGCAAACATAAACCTTTCTTAGTGTTTATTTAGTAAGAAAAAAATGGAATTGTTGTATGCGAGTGTGTGTATGTGTGTGTGGTGTTTCTGCCTATGCTGGGTGTACCCCTGGCTGTAAATGCCTGTGCAAATATCGGCCTGACAGTAGGCCAGTGCAAAGCGCTACCACCCCCATGAGAAGAAAAGCGCAACAGGGAGCCCTACAGATAAGGGGTGTATCGGCCACTTTTACTCCCTAAAAATAGGCAATACTCCTAAAAAATAAAAACACGGAGTAAAAATACTCCCAACAAAAAATGGGAAACAGACACGTAGGACCTTGTGCTCCTGCTTTCACCCTCACAGCTCAATGGATATGTTTGGTCCAGTCGGGCACGTAGTACCACAGGAAGAAAATACTATTATTACTGCCTAATTGGAAGAAGCAAACAGTATCTTTCAATGTGTATGAATATCTAGGTGCACAGGAATGAGTATTACAAAACATTTCCATTTTCCAGTTAAAAGATATTTTTACTTGCTTATGAAATACAAATACTCCCAATTGAGAATTGGACGTACATTTTTACTCTGTAAAAAATAATTTTACTCCCAACTTTATAAAAAATAGGGAGTAAAATATTCCCTCTTGAAAATCTTATCTGGAGCAATGGCGACAGGTATGCCTCTTGGAGCACATCGTGGCTGCATTTTTAAAAATAACATCTCATAATCAGAACCAAATAGTTCTTAGATCCGTGTGTTCCAGAGTCAGATCTTGCCGGCTGACGTGCCTGTCTGGGAGTGCCACACTGCTCCCCAGTAGCCTTCCATGCGTGTTTGGGGGGATGATCCAGAGGTCTCCGTGCCCCGATTCCATCTGCAGGGACATGTGTAGGCAATCCCCCATCTGACCATGGACCAGGAGGTTGGCGTGATCAGACAGTGATGGTAGGTAGAGCGCCCGGCCTGGGACCATCTACAACCAACCTGGGAAAAAAGATGCTCTCCAAAATGAACTGAAAGTCAGACAATATGGGAAACCACCTGGATCCAAATTAAAGAACTCTGCTCCACCCCCCAATTCCCCCACCCCCTTCTAAAGGCCCCAATGACCTCAGTGAGCAAGCCTGTAGGAACATTGTCCTATTCTATAAAGCAGTGGTTTATGCTCCTCAGTTGACCCCTCACTTGACTGAGTTTCACCTCTGAACTTGTAATTGATGCATTGAGGACCTTTTCCTTGACGGGTCTTTCTATGATGATCATTGATGACCGTCTTCAGGAAAAGGTTAGATATCTGTGCCAGCTCTGGAAATTAGATCGCCTACGTACCTCTCCAAAAGGCCGCAAAATCATTCCCTTGCAAATGGGCCAAAATCAGCTCTGGAGCCTGCATACCTTTTGTTACATATGTTTTATGCACTGTCTGTCACCAGTTGAAAATAGCATAAACCGCAGACCCAAAAGCAGAAGTATGCCAAATACCTCAGCGGCCTATTTAAATTCTGCTCTTTTCAATTAGGAAGGGCCTACAATCTCCTCTGTAGGCATTCTCCATCCAAAGCTATAGGGGAAAATAAGGAAACACTACCAAAAGGCTATGGCCATGCGGGCATAGCGTTAGAAACAGCCTGACTTCCACCTCCCACGTCTCATAACCTGACTGACCCCAAGCCCGACCCAGCTGATGCGGTAGGCCCCCAATCCTGAAAGAGTGGAAGCAAAACCCTTTTGGATTGACTCCCCCGGCCCAGAGGGCCAAGTACGAAACATTGCTGAACTTTAAACACAACCATGTGGATTGGATCCAACCTTGTGACTAAGCAATGACGCTGGTGCATGCACGGTTGGACGTTGTAAGGAACTCATGGTGGCAACAGTAAAGATAGACACAAGTGATCACAGTTCATGGGTGTTTATTAAACTGTATAAATGTGTGAGAAAAACGCCTAATCTAAACCTAAATATAAAATGGGAGCAAGCTACGACCATCAAATAATAATAAGGCAGTCCTAGTGGCGCCTTGTCAAATAAAAGGGCCTACACTAAAATTATTGCCAATCCTTACTGCTAAGTCACTAAATAGTGTGGGATAGTGTTCACAAGAAAAGAAAGAAGTGTTCACAAATGATAAATCAGGATCTTATAGCCAGGGGTCTCCCTTCCCCATGTTTTTAGCACGTGACAAGGTCAGACTCTTGAGCACAGCACACTCCTGGGCTCCTCCTTCACAACTCTACAGTTCCTTTCAGCGATATCAGGACCTTTGGTAGTTAAGTCTCTGTGTGCAAAAATCTCTTGACTCTGAGGGCCTAACGTGTCCAAAATAACAAAACAAAGTTCCTTTCTGTATGAACGTTGTGGGATGACTCTTCACCCTGGGATCCCCCTCTTCCGAGCTTAGATCCTTTTCCATTGTTAGCCTCCCTCCGTTGGGTTCACTACAGCCTTTTTTAGACAATTTCACTTGTTTTATTCACAAGTCTCAATGTCTTTTTATACAATCTTCCACTGTGGACATCCCCCAGCCGGGTTTACTCTTGTCAACACAATGTTAACACCCTGTTCCGCAGGCATCCCTCAGCCGGGTTCACATTTGCCACAAATACAGTTCACTTTACTGTACACAGTACATGATTTACTTCCCTTAGCTTTCCTCTTGGTATCAGGCCAAAGACTTTCGAGTGTACAATGGGTTTTACTCGATCCTTGTATGACCACTTTGACCTCTTGCGTCGGCCCTCCTAGGGCCTTCTGGTATCGGTAGTTTCAACCAGAAAAGGGGACCGATTAGAGTCTTCCAAATAAGCACCTCTTTGGCGCTGGACAACTCTGCACATGGCCTCTCCCTGGGTTTTCTCAACAGTTCAGTAACAGACAAAGTCTTTGTTCCTTGTTTCACATTACGTTGCCACTTGCAACCTTCGCTCAATCAAAGTTCTGTTTACTATCGGTTCACCCTCCGACTCACCGGTTGTGATGAACCGCTTGGTATTTTTGGTCTCTAGAGTCAAGGGCGGCGTCACAGTAGCAAGCGTGTTTCCCTGTCTCGGTTATCAGTGTAGGAGGGTTCTATGCACCGCTGACACCTGCTACACCACACGCTGGCTGCCGTTCCCGGCCTTGTGATTCCTTTGTACGAGACTTCATGGGTCTGGGTCGACAAGCGCAAGAGCACTTCCCTTCTGGTCGTCCTTTCTGTTCTCGCTGCCTTTCCTCCTCTTGAACTGCTTTCCTGGAACAGCTGCCTCTTCGCACGGTCTGCCTTGCTCAAAGTGTGCTCTCGTGCTCCACCTTTTATCCCGGTGGGGAAGGGAAAGGGCCATCAGGTATGTGTGGTAATTGTCAATTGCCTGAATTTGCCTGTCCCTTGTGTGGGGACATGTCAGGTAAACGGATCTGGTGTTAGTCTGTTGTCTTTGTGGTGTAAGAAGGTGTTTGTGTCGGAAAGCGGGGAGTGGTGGGTTAGAACGTCTGAATATTCTACAGGTTAGGATGGGGAAAAGGTGTTATAAGGAAGGGGGTACCACGTCCCGCCCGTCAGTGTCCCATTTCCACTCCCTGAGGACCCCCCTCCCTCCCATCCAGGTGATCCTCCTGCACTGGTCGACCCCCTGGAATTGGATCCAATAGTGGTGGCTGTGTCCTGGCCACCTGGATGACAGATCCCCGGGGACTAGCCGCTGAGACACCTTCAGGTTTCTCACAACGTCCATGCACACCTGAAACGTCTCTACACTTGGCAACACTCCAGCTCAGGAGCGGTTTCAAGCAACACACAATTCACCACCTTTCTGATCTGTTTCAGACTTTCAAATTCTGATTTTTAAGGTGGACCTTTGACAATTGTACCCCATGCCTGTCATACTTAAATGACAAGATCCATTTGCAGACTCTAAAACACTCGTAAAATTCCAATGAGAATAGTAATTTAAACAGCACCACCCCATACTCTAAACTGCACACTTCTGAGAAATGTCCTCAACAAATGTGCTAGACAGTTGATATCCACTGGGCTTGCCCCCTTCATGTTGGATGCTTGTCTCTCTGCACTTTTCATCCTGCTAAGGCTTTTTTGTGAGAAAATGAGATGGTGGCACCAATACCCTGGCAAATATTGAGAAAAAGGCCATGGCAGCCATATTTCTTTAGACAAAGGAAATTGCTACCCCAGCCCTCAAGTGCACGAGAATGCTCCCCAACTTCGGGGTAAAGAGTGGAAACTGCCCAGTGTGTCTTAAGAATACTGATACGTGGCGAGAGTCCGTTCATATGCCCTATTCTGTCTTCTGAACAAGCAAAGCTGCCATCCACTCTTGAAGCCATGGGCACCAAAACTCCACAGTTCTTCACAAAATGGGGTCCTCTCTTCCGCTGCCAATCGGATGAGACGAGGCATTAGAAGATAACTACGCCTCCTGTGGTGGCAGCTTATGGGAAAAGATTGCTTTGAAGGGCATTTACGGTCACTACCCACCCTTGGATGCCCTCGATGGAATACCAGCGTTCCGGTTTGTGCCTGGCCCATTGGGTTCACATTACAGTGCCTGCACACCACCCTGTAGGTCCATAGAACTCCTTGAGGTTTCTCTTGGGATTGGGGGCCAAGCGGCTGGAACTACCCATCTGATTGTACTGTGCCCTATTCGAGAAATATTGCTTTTAATTTTCCGCAACACAACGTTGAAATTTAATCAGGGGCCTCATTATCTCTCATACTGCTCTGTGTCGGTATTCCTATACGTTTAACAAGCGTGTGGTAGCCCCTCTACTGAGAAAGAACAAGGTACAAATAACTTGTCCTATGGAATTCTTTTCCGCTCAGGAGGGTCTACAACCGCGTTTTAGCTCACTGACCCTACACAAAGGAGAAGTAACCATTTGCATATCAGTCTGATCTCAGTCTGATGGGTGGGATCAGACTGATATGCAAATGGTTACTTCTCTTTTGTGTAGGGTCAGTGAGCTAAAACGCAGTTGTAGACACTCCTGAGTGGAAAACATTCCATCAGCACTAAAATGCTAGACAATTCTTCTCTGAACAAGGGTACCAACAGCAACCCCAGACACGTGTTTCAGTCGTGTTGGGCATCCTCAGTGAGTTGAAGCTGAGCCTCTCTTAGGCACACTAAGCAAGGGCTCCATGACTGGATTAACCTAAATTACTTAGGGTATTCTTATATGTGCCTTTGGATGTATCTGTTTATATGCATACATGGTTGTCAAGATAATTATTGATGCGTTTAGGTAAATGTGTTCCCATATATGTACATGTAGGTTATGTATGACTGCATCGCTATCTTGAAATATACATCTGTGTGTGTATACCTTTTTGTGTCTGCATGCTTGGGTGTGTGTTTGCATCTGTATAGGATTTTATTCACTCCTCAGAGTGTATATTTGCATGTTTTTCTGTGGACTTGGGAGGAAGGCCAAAATGGGGAAGGCTGTGTAGGAGAGCCCAGGCGGAGCCACAGTTTTGGGCCATGGATTAACAGACCCGGTGAGGGTGCGTTGTGTATGCAGGTGGACCGGGACCCCTCTCTGGCAATAACCAGCAGGCTACACTGAAAAGTGGGAACACCAATTAATGATTCATTACAGGCAGAGAAGTAGACTTTTTGCCGACAGAGTACGTTAGGAACACTCGACACAGGTGATTGTCTGCACTGGGCTGCTGGAACAAGGCGTAGCATAAATGGCAGGCATGCAAGCGAGGCATATCTACGTTCATGGGACGCAGGGGCCTCTGGAGTACCCTTGAATGCGGGGGGACACCAAGTGAAGAAGGGAAAGGTTGGAGAGGGAAAATCAGAGTGGGGAGGCTGCTGGAAAGGAGGAGAGAGTGCGAGGGAGACTGAGGAGAGGGGAGAGGGAAGAAACAGTGGGCAACGGGGAGCAATGAGAGAGACAGAGAGTGGGGAGAGAGGAGAAAAATAGCCAGTGTGGAGATAGTGGGAGAGGGGAGAGAAGGGGCTTGTAGAGAGGGTGAAGGGGGAAAGAAATAGGGAGAGAAACAAAGACAGAAAAAGAGGGAGAGAGAGAATGCGGGGAAAGGAGCGAATGAGAGAAAAAAAGAGCGAGAGAGACAGGGAGAGGGAAGAGCAGGGGCAGAGGGTAAGGGAGGCACACTATTGGAAAAATAGAGCATGTTTGGGGAGAAGGAGGACCAAGAAAAGGGGAGGGAAATTACAGGGTGTAGGACAAGGGCCCTTCAGAGCCCACCCACACCAACCGCCATGATGAACATAACAGACAAAACTCGTTTCTGTTCTGTTCCCAGGGCTTGATGACATTAAGGGAGATGGAAATGACTGGATGTGGGACAGGTGGGCACACACAAACATGAAGGGACAACAGATGCTGGTTCTTGGGAGGAGAGAGAGTTCTCAGGAAGAGGTGAAAGGGCCCATTCCTAGCCTGCAGAATCCACTGGCTGTAAACCTGGCAGCTGTTTGTCTGGGCTGGGAACAGGGGGGACAGGTTTAAGGAGGGAATGGAGTTCTCCGAGCTAGAGGTATATCCGCCATCCTATCAGCAAAAAACAGTATTACTGGCCCGGTAACACCGGTGCCGGTAATGTCATCAAATCCCCCCAGGGAGTCATATGGGATTCCATAGAATGGAGATTTACCGGTGTTTCCGCCACTTGTAATCTGCAAAAATATTTGCCGAAATACTGCCCAATTGAATTACCGTTACCGCCACTTGGTCTGGCAGAATTACTGCTGGATTACAAGTGGGGGTGGAGGTGTACATCCTCATTATTTTATCCATTTGACTCTATGGGTCTTTTGGGTGGAATTACCACAGTGGTAATTCCACGGTGGTAATTCTGCCGATTTATTTTTGGCTGATTTTTCAGAAGAGAGTTGGAGGTTTCACCTCCAGCACGATGCTGGAGGTAAATCCTCCACTCCAGGGCCATACTCTTAGTATGGCAGAGTGGGAACATTGGCAGTAATTCTGTTACCACCAATTTGTCCCTCTGCCATACTTGTAATGAGGCCCACTGTCTGCTATCCATACAGTGCAGGAACACAGGGTAAACAGTGGGCAATGTCCAGTGTGTGAGAAAACAAGCAACTATAGGGATCCTAATGTAAAGTACAAAACACAGTGAGCAGGCAATATTGGAACCAAGTACAGTAAAGTGTCCGAGCAATAGCCAAATACAGAACAAAATACAAACGCAGGACAACACGCAAGCACTTGGCAGAAATAAACCACATTCACAGGAAATGCTGTCAGGGCTTGTCATAAACAGCACAGAACCTATAGTCCGGGTTCAGTGGGTAGATTCAAAGCCAGGGAAAATAAATGTACAGTCACATGGATAGTTGCAAGATGGAAAATACATTCGCGAATAATAAGTCACACAATGCATTGGTAAAATGAAAACCCACAGTAAACTCAATTGACATATGTGTGAAACACGGGTAAAGGCTGTCAGGGGCCCGCCCACACGTGGAGACTGCCATTTCCACATTACTCTGAATCCCAACTTTGTGTGTGTATACCTGTTTCTGTGCCTGCTTCTCCACATCGTTGTACCTGCATGTGTGCCTTTCTCTGTGTGTATGTTAGGCAGAGGCATCCAAAACACTTCGCGGTACCGGCACCCCACTGAAGCACTTGGTAGGGGCATGCATACCCTGCAGGAAGCAACTTGCAGAGGCACCTGCGCCTCACAAAGCGCTTGGCAGAGGTACCTGCAGCGTTCACAACCCCATTGTAGTACCCGGGATAGGTATCCGCATAGCCCCACCCTTCAATGGGCATGTGCATTGAAGGGGAGGGGGCTATGCGGATACCCGCCCCCAGCACCCATGCAGAAGCACATGCAAAATCCTGCCCAACTGGTAGCACCAGGCAGACACACACACAGTGCTATGTTCTCCACTCGAACTATGTCTCCCCGAAAACACCCGGAAGAGGCACCAACCCCTCCACTCCTACACCCATAAATGCAAGCAACTCTATAGCGGTTGTCTAATGTGTACATCTGTTTGCCCTCCTCTGTGGGACAATACAATTGTCCTGGGGAAGACTGCAAAGCAAGGGATGGCCGAAGCATGTCAACTTCAAGCGTCAAACTGAGGATTTGTGTCTTGAGACTGCAAACATGCATTGATCACTGTTCAGATAGCACAATTTACATAGGTTCTTTCACAATTGTTTCACTTGCTATTAATTCTCTGAAACCCTTTAATTTGCACCACACTCGGATAACAGTCATGTGCAAGGGAGTTTCATGCTTCGCTCTCTGTCCGTGTGGTCCTTGTCTCCATCCCTCGGTCTGGGCCTCCACCCTTCGCCTCTTGAGCCTATGGCTCGCCATAGGTATGCCTTCCACATCTGGATCCAGTTCTTGGGTCCCGGGCCTGCGCACGCCACAGCAGCCTGGGGCGGCCTGCGTTTGCAGGGGAAGCGCGGCACAATGGCTTTTCAAGGCTTTTTTCTTATTATTATTAATATTTTCTCGAAGTGAACTCAGATGTGCCTTATCTGCACTGATCCTCCTCAGATCTCGGGCTGGGAAGGAAGGGAGAGGTGGGTCCTGCCAGCAAACCCAACCTCATCGGATTTACTGCAACCCCTTCCGATAACTCCCCGGAGGAGGAGTGCCCAGAGAGGCGAGAACTGTGGCCCAATATGCCCAAGGACGTATGTCTTGCAGAACAAAAGTTGGGAGGATACCAGAGGCTCGCACACCAGCGAAGGATCAGGGTTAGCCTATCCCGTGAACCCCAACTTTACTAACCTTGTGACAGGGCTGTGGAGAGAACGAATAGAGAGCTCCGGTTGGGAGAGATGTAACCAGCATTAGCACCCTGTCGCTTTAATCGAAGGCTGTGCCAGACGGTTACTGTGACAGCAGGACCACATTTTTCATGCGACTCCCCCGTATTCTAGGGGGCGCCACACTGACGGTGGAACGGAGACAAGTATACATAGTATATGAATGCAGTAGTCACGTCCAAATTACAAGCACATTTTTCCCGAAATATCAAACATATATTCGATGTATTTCCATATGGCAGGCTGTAATTGATAATGACCAGGCCTTTAACATTCAAAAGCGGGATTTCTGGCATAAGCCGTCCGTGCATTCAGTTTGATATATGCAAAACAATGCAATATAAAAACATGTTTTGGTTCGGTGCTTCATGCTAGGGTTTTTTCTTGCTTCTAGGCACTGTGAAAGTGAGTATTCAGTGTTCTATTCTCGAATTAATTACCAAATCGCAGTGAGAGCTATAGAAATGGGCTTCATTTAGAGATCATTGGAAAAAATGTATAGATTTCATTGTTTTGATCAGAGGAAAATGTAATCCAAAGAAAGGACAAGCGCTTCCCTAATTGGCTAGCAGAACTTTAATGGAAGCCATTGCTATGCTGGTTTGGTTTTGTTACTTTAAGTCTTGTCCTGGTTTGTGATGGCCTTGATATGTGTTCAAGAGTTCCCAGGATGTGTAGGGGCTACTGATCACAGGTCTCAAAATGTGCACTAGTCGTTGGCTAGTGACAATTGGCTCTTGGCAAGTACGACATGGTTTGCTGTGTCTATGTACAGAATTGAGGGGGTAATGAACTGTTTATGCTTGGCTAGTAGGTTAAGACTCACCCTTTTAACCTTGCATAAACTGAACCTCTCCCTTCTTCCTCCCTGATACAGCGTTGTCTGTCTTCTTTGTGTGCCCGGAGACCTACGGGTGTGTGGCGCATTAAAAAAAAAAAACAGATAATCATATTGGATTCCCTCCTGCTGATAGCCAGAGCGGGTTCTGGTAAAGTTGAGCCTGATCAGGTCAGAGCAAGGAATTGGCTGTGTGCAGAATGGGTGCTGGGGACACATAGGTAGAGTTCCACACCATATTGGCCACATAAGTAGAGTTCCACACCATATTGGCCACATAAGTAGAGTTCCACACCATGTTGGCCACATAAGTAGAGTTTGACAAAAGGATCCTCCCCAGCCTAAGCCACACCAGATTGGCCACAGGTTGAGAAGAGAGAATTAATGTTGCCCCTTTGTATGTAGTGAATTAGGAAGTATGCTGTTGCAATGTAGTAGGAAAGAGTGAAATTAAAGTTATTATTATTATTATTGTTGTTGTTGGGGTAAGGTTGTACAATAATGCATGGCAGCCAGCTACACCCAGTGTCTTTGCCATTGAAGACTAAACTCAAAGGGGATGGGGGCACAGCATTCCATTATAAGGCGGTATGCAGAGGCTGTCTGGCACCGTAATTCCAGGCTTTCAAGCTTCCCTGCTCTTCCCAGCTGCGTTCAAGTGATGCCCAAAGGAGCAGGAGAGCACATCACTCTTCCATTTACTCCCTAGCCCACGGTCAGCCAGGTTTTATAATAGGGATAGGTAAATATACATGTAGTTAAAATTAGCATAACTTCCTTAAAACATCCTTCCTCTCTTTCCTTGGGCTTACCTGACAGGCGTGCAGTTCCCAGCTAGTGCAGTCAGCCTCCCCTGGCTTATCACCTCAAAACATTAGAATTCTTGTTCCCCCTTGCTTAATCACTGGTGAGTAGAGTACTGTGACCAAGATCTCCCTTGCGGCATTCTGTCCAGATGTGGCATATGTCTGCATCCACATTTGGGCAGGTGTGGCCTGTTTTGCCCAGTTCTGCAAGCCACATCTCGGGTGTTTAGTCCATGTCTGGTGCCAAACACATCAGCTGAACGCATTAATTAATTAGTGGTAGCCAAAAAGTTTGCTCGATGGTGCTAGGTCAGCACCAGAAATATTATGGCCTTAAAAGTGTAGTCTGGAGAGAAAAGGAGGAGAGATGTGATGGTGGCATTTAAATATCTAAGTGGTTAAGTACAGCAGAGGTGGGATATTAATATTATGTTAATGTTAATGTTAAAGGGCATTTGTACTGCGCACTATCACCACCGGAGTGGTCCCCTGGCGCACTGGCGGCTCTGAAAGAGGAAGGTAGGGTGAATTAGTGGGAGGAAGCAGGAAAAGTGCAAGAGAGCAGTGATGTGCTGTTGGCGGCCTCAGCCCGGTGGGTCCGTTGGCTGGGCCTGGGGTGTTTGCGGCTGGTAGTCGTCGTGTACTGTTGTGGGAGTCTATGTGTGTTTTTGGTTTGTTGTTGCAATGTAGTGAGGTTTGTGCGGTTTGTTGTGCTGTAGGTTTGTGGTTGTGTTTGGTTTGGCGTTTGAGGGGTGTATGCAGAGGGGGAAATTGTTAGTGGAATTGGTTAGTTGGCATCTCTATCCTGAAGTGAGGCGCTGAGCTTGCGTAGTCTCCCCTGATTGGCCTCTGTCCTGATCTGGGCCCGTCTGGCATTCAAGGTCCCTTTCACATCTGGCCCCCACCTCGACTAGCCTCCCTCACAGCCCCACCTCTCCTCCCTTCATACTCCTGTGATCAGTGCACCTGCCATTGTACACAACTCGGATAGTGTGGTGATTGCCAATATCTCGACAATTCCACAAGACTGTGGTACCTGGTAGCAACTAAGGGGCCGGTGAAAATGTTGGGTGGGATTGGCTGGGGTAGTTGTCTCCGTCTCCATGGGTGTCAGCTGTGTTCCCGTCTATCATGTGTCACCCGTCCAGGTGCCGTGGGAGCTTCCCTGTCGGTTCTGGGGCTGTCAGTGTCCTTTCCTATAATGAAAATATATAGATGCCACAGGAGAGGAGGGGAGCATACGCCAGGACCTAAAACCAGATTAAGTTAAGTGTTACGCAGCATGTATGAAGCCCTGCATCGACCATTGAGGCAACCCTTGGGCGCAGTGGGCTCTCTTTGTCAGCAGAGTGGTGCCTACTAGGTAGGTATAGATCTCCCTGTGGTGGCCCCAGGAAAGGGGACGTGGCTCGCAGCATTCCCTAACATACGTGTAGCCAGCAAACCATGTGTGCTGTGTTTCTGGATGGCCTTAGTTGGAGCTCACTTGTGGTGGGTGGCGGCCGAGGGGTTTAAGTCTTCAGGCTTTGCACAACACACTGAGTTATGTTCAATGTACCTGCTTTTCTGCAGTTGTGTCTCCAAATAAGTTATGCTGTGCATGAGGCGCAGAAGTACTTATAAGACCCAAAATCAGTAACCGGGATAAAATGTAACCCGGCACAGGGCACCAATCACAGTGTGAGAGCAAAGACCGAGCTGGAAACTGAGGGATGTATTGTTATATCAGGAACTAGTTGGGTGTCCTTATTGGGGCCATTGTCAATTTCAGAGTGGCCAATATGGAGCAGTGCACCATTTCAGCTTTAAACATCTCTTTTACCTGCAAAGGGTTAATTCTTTTTTACCATTCTATATCACCCAAAGGATATCGGTGCAGTAGGGATTGAGCATGGCAACTGATATGAATTAAAATGTATGTCTGAGTGATGTCACAAAACCTTTGACTTTCCTGAGTATACAACAGCCAAATCAGTTATTATTTATTATTATTTCCCCATGTCCTTACGAGTAACAATGTTGTCCAACCTGTGTCCTGTGATATGCAAAGGTTTCTCCAATCTTGCGGTACTGGACATTGCAAGGGTGCCATCTATCACCCCACAGTCCAATGGTCTGGTGGAGAGATCCAACAGTGTGTGCCCAGTTGGCTTCGGCTTTGGATACAAATGTCCCATGTTCACAAAAGGAAAGGATGTGGACTCACAGACTCAGCCCTCATGTAACAACCAGTATCACTGCCTTGGAGCTGATGTGTGGCAGAAAATGTGGTGCATAGTTGAGAAGACAAGAGAGGATGCTGGCACAATAGTTCAGTTTAGAGAAGACACAAGTGTTTAAAAGATGCTTGGTGGTGTTGAAAGGAATGAGGTGCCTGATTTTCCTAATATTTAGGAGGCTGGGGAGAGCTTCTGTTCGATTTCGGAGATGAAAAAAAGAGTAGGTGTGAGAAGGGTTATAGATGATGCCGAGGTTTCTAGATGAAGGAGAGTAGGAGAGAGTGCCATGTGGCAACTGGATATGCAGAGGAAGAGATGAGAGAGAGCTTTTGGCAGGAAAGAATAGCACCTCTGTTTTAGTACAGTTTTAACATTAGAAAGTGTGAAGCCATCCAATATTTAATGTCAGAGAGACCGTTAGAAATGATGTTAGAGAGATCAGAGGGGAGTTCAGGAAAAGAGAAGATTTGGATGTGGCCTGCGAAGAGTTGGTACGAGAACCCAGGGAAGAAGGTGAGTGCCCCGAGAGCAGAGGTGTAGCGTGTAAAGAGGAGCGGGCTCAAGACAGAGCCTTGTGGAACACCAACATGTAGAGCAGTGAGTTCAGAGGTGGTGTTGCCACAGGAGACAGAGAATTTGGGAGTCATAATTGCATCGGCTGGTGATATTTGACTCTAGGTGACTAAGAAATTGTTTGTTGTGTATATGTATAGAATTGAGGTGGCGAGTGACATTTCTATGGCTGGCTAGTAGCTTCCAACTAAAATGTTTGCCCCTTGACTAATGGGTCCTTTACTCTTCTCAGTTCTGTTGTTTAGGGATGGGGTGCTTGGTTGGCCATTGTGCAAGTGTGCAGGTAAGCGGAGCGTGTGCATTATCTCAGTGTATGCCTGGAGATAATGGAATGTGTGTGTGTGTAGGAATACCTCCACATAGAAAGATGCATTGTGGCAGCCTTATTGTTGGCGATTATTGTTCACGATGGTAGTTGGGCTAAAGAAGCCAGCATTTGTTTTATTCTACTTGCTAGGCCACTCACGGCACAAAATTAGAATTTGGCACTAGCCATTGGCTAGTAATATTTGACTGCTGGCGAATAAGAAATGGTGCTGTTTGTATGTATAGAGCTGGGAGGGATTACCTTTATAGCTGGCTGTTAGCTTGCAGATTTAACTCTTTCAGCCCCTGCTATAGTGGACCCCAGCACATTTGCACCTGGTCTGTTCGGCCCACAGTGAAGATTGGATGTGCTTTTGTCTGTTGAGTGATAGCATGCCTGGTTAATGCACCTGACATGAGATCTGGGTATGCCTGTTAATTGCAGCTACACCAACATAGACCCAGCCTGTCATCCTAATGCTGTTAATGCATGGAGGACCAGTGTTTTACTGGGTGACAGGAAATGTGTTTGAAACTCACTGTGTAAAGAATACTGTGATTCAAATTGTTTGAAAAATGGAGTGTTCACGTCTCATTTTTAACATTTTGCTTCTTTCTTGCAGGCACTTGGAAGATATGGAATATCTGAACAGAGCAAACGACACATTTCTCACTGTTGCGACAACATGGTGTGACCAGCCCTGCAAAGCACAAGGGTTGGACAACTGAACACACCAGCAAGACTTGCTAGTGTCCCAGTGACACGCTCTAGACCAGGATTGGGGGCTATGAGTGTGGTATAGACTCGTGCATGAGAATCGCAGCCCAGAAACGCAACCCAGGATTGTACCTCGATTTGTGGATTGCATAACCTTGGATCTGAGAACTCTGGTTTCCGTTGGATTGCAAGTCTTGGTGCCATTGGGTGGTCTTTTTTACTTTCTATACCCCGCAGTGGATGGTGGGACCAGATTGGACGAGCAGAGGAGTAGTTTAAGTCAAGGAATGTAACTGGACCTCGGTTTGTTTGTAAATTTGCTTGGTGTTTGTGGAGTTGATTTTTTGGGGGATGGAGGGGGGCATGACTCAATGGTGACACCCCCCTCCACACCCCCACTTACTACACCAGCGCGCTACTTGAACCCATCGAACCACAGGGATTGGACTGGGCCTTCCTTGATCACTCGTAGATGGCAAGTAACGGAGGCTCATGCCCGTCTGGGGGTGGGCACATGAACGGCTACCCTGTGCCGCATTATGCCTTCTTTTTTCCGCACATGCTGGGAGGCCTGTCCCCACCAGGATCTCTGGCAGGGATTCCACACCAGCTTCCTGTCAGCGGATACAGCACGCCTTCACCTGCAAGTAAGTACCTTGGTGTGGGCTCTGTGGACTGCTTTGAACGATCAGCAGTGGCCGATGTGGCTGTCATTGCACTGTAATAGTGAACACGGACTGAATGTTGATACCCCATACTTTCGAATGGGTTGACCTCCCTCTTTCTGGCTTTGTTATTTGGCATTTGTATAGCACCATTTTTACCATTGGTATGATCTCAAAGCGCTGTGGGTTGAACGCTCTCTGGGACCGTCGTAGAGGTTAGTGGAGAGACTAGAGTAGTAAGCAGCGTTGGGGGCCCTTTGTATATGTGCAACCAGGCCGAATCTTCATGGTGGGTAGCTGCATTGTAATGTTAGGAGTGGTGTCGCGGTTGTGTGGGATCAGTAGTATGTGTGCAACAAGGCCAATTAGATTTGGGGGTAGCTACATTCTGGCAGAGGTGGTGCTTGTATATGAGATTATGCGTTCAGCTAGGCCGATTTTTCGTGTGGGATAGCTGCGTTCTAAAGATCGTTGAGGTGTTCATGGTGTGTATAATTAAGTGTGCAGCCTGGCCGAATTAATCGAGGGGTATAGCTGCATTCTGTTGTGTGTTGGTGCAGAGGAGAGAGTCAGCATATTGGTATGTGTGAGTATCTGTGCAATTGGAGGATGTCCCCTGCTCCCGATAACTGTCCAGTGCCTGCCTGTCTTGGGAGGATAGCTGGGGGGCAACGTGCTCGCATTGGAAGCAAGACTACACGGAGCAACTCAGATTCGATCCCCTGGTCCGCGCTTAGAAACCTCTGGGAATTAAGCGTGCTATAAATAACCTATCATATAATTGCTTGGGTAACTATTTCTCCTTATTTTAGAGGTTTGGTGCTTTAGTTCTCCCAGAAACATTCTCGGTCTGGTGTGGAGTTCTGTTTACCAAGCTTGGCCCTGTCTCTCCCGGTTTAACAGTATCGTCGGTCGGTTGTTGAGTTGGCCGATTCCAAGCCTTTACTTTGCCAAGCGATTGCAGGTCCATGGTCATCGCTGTGTCTAATTGAGTCTGCAGTCGCCCATCGGTAAACACCTTATCCTCTCGGCTGCAGCCTTAGAATGGCGGGTTCCCACTTGATGCAGCGTAGGCAAGCAGAGGGGCAGCCTCTTGCCGGGGGGACGATGTCTCCAACCGATGCTCTGCCTTCTTGTAGGCCAGTTGGGATCTGGTGGTTATATTTTGGTAATTGTATATTTGCCCCATGCCACCCCATTTCTTCCAGGATTGCAATGCCCCTTAAAACTGCCTATGGTAATTGGAGCTTAGCCATGTATGGGACCCAATGAGCCCCACTGGCTTGTGATTATGCAGAGGTTTATGCCCCCCCCCCCCTTCAGATGCCTCGGTGCAGAATTGAATCTTGAGCATGTAGGAGAGACCTCCTAGAAAGGCGGTGAAGGGCGGGGAGCCTGCATTTGTGGGGAGAGAGCTCTGCCCATTTTGAGCCAAGTATTAATTAACTGGTGTTATGTGCGCTTAAAAGTTGCATGAAAAAGTATTTTTTTAAAGAAGCATTTATGGTGCTCCCAAGCAATGGAAAAGGCTCTGCACTCCGGAAAACCGCGACAAATAATTCACTGATGGTTTGCTGTAATACAGAGTCTCTTGGATTCCTCGATTGCGTATTGTAATAGAGAGTCGAACGCACTAGTTGATGCAATAAAGGTGACTTTACTGTACTTCTTGATCTGCTTGAGTGCAGGGTTTACTTGATTTCTTGACGGGTTAATGTGGTTTAATCTGCTTCCTGTGGGTGTGCTGTAAATGCACTTGTTGATGCTTTTGCTGCATTCAGACTTTTAGTCACTTGGCGTGTATGTTGACAAAATGTAATACACACCTTGAACATGCGCGTTAATGAAGGGCCTGGACGTAGATAACCAGGCTTAGTGGGGTGTGCTTTTGTGGGGTTCAGTGCACCCTTCAGTGCGTTACTTTAACGCCGTATGCACATTTAGATGGTGTCTTTTAATGCACAGTTTCGGTCATGTATTATGTTCAGTAATCCCCGTGCTTGCCACCTATGCATTAGTGTAGACTTGAAGGTGTGCTTCCTGGGTTAACGGCTTGTGTTTGCTGTATAATAAGGCGTGTTTAACACACATGAAGCCGAGTGACTTTCTGTCACACCCCGACTCCCCACCGGTGAATGCCCCGCCCCCGCGTTGCTCGGATGTCCGACCTGCGCCTGTTTCACACAGTTCGTTTCCTCAGCAGAGGGCACTCGGGGGCAGAGGGGGTTGATTTGCGCCGGGTGGCGTGCACTTGCCTGAGCTTTGTACAAAGACGACGTCCGTTTTGGTTGGTGCAGTGCGTGTGTGCCAGAAGAGCGACTTCATTATAAACATGGTCGGCGAGGCAGGAAGCTGGGACCGAGATAAACAAAGCACTTCAGACGCTGGAAGAGAACCCGCCGACCTGCAAGGAGCAGCGCGCCCGTGCCGCCGGCGCAGAAGGGGGCCTGCACATGCGCCCGCCGCGAGGGGCCGAGGGGTGGGGTGTTCGGGAGGGTGTCTTCAGCCATGGCATAGCAGGGGCCACGAGGTTTTCTAGGTTCTGGCAGGGCCAACCTGTATGTCTGTGTTAACCCTTTACACAGGATGAAGCAACCTGTTTGAGCCTTTGACCATGGCAATGGTTGGCACAGCAAAGGCCGCTCGTGTGTGTCTGTGACTATGGTGGTACACGTGTGTTTTCGATGGGGGGGGCTGTGTCTCTCGACTATGGCATCGGTTGCCCCACGAGGAGCCGAACCTGTAGATGTCGGTCCCCAGCAAAGCTTGACATGGGAGGGCCCCCGCCTGTGTGTCTGTGACCATGGCATCGCTTGGCACTGCAAGGTTTCAACATGTATGTCGGTTACCCCATTAATGCTTGGCACAGATGGGGGCGGGGAGAGGGGTCATCAAGCGTTGATAGTGGTAACCTTTGGTACAGGAAGAACCCAACATGTGTGTCTGACTTTGGTAACGCTTGGCACAGGAGTGGCCAACCTATGTTTCAGTGTGTGGCAACGCCTGGCAACACTTGGAGCCCTTCCCTCTTGGCGGCAGTGTGAACTGTTTGTGGGGAGGAAGCAGACGGAGGCTGGAACGCCATTTACCGCTTGTTGGAACATTACAGGAATTAGGGAGTGAGTGGGTTCTGTTTAGTGGGCCCACGAGCATTCTGACATGCGAAATGCCCATCTCAAAAAGCAAACTGGGTGCACTGCCATGTGTGTGGGTTTTAGTTAACCCCTAGGAATGCGATCCGGGGCATTTGTATGTCTTGGCGCACAATGAGCCACACATCTCCTCTATTTGCCTGGACACAATCCGTAGCTGCATCGGGTGCCCCAACACAAGTCTGCACCGAGAGGCACTAACTTTGCACCGAGAGGCACCAACTTTGCACCGAGAGGCACCAACTTTGCACTGTCGCCAAAGATTTTGCTCCGAGAACTCAGGTAATAAACACATGATCGACCACACGTTTTATTTTTAACTACAAAAGTCACATTCTGGCCATGGGTCTCAATGATACAAAAAATGTGAAAATGAATGGCTTTCTACAGACACCATCAGACTACTGATGTTTTTTCGGCCCACTTGGAAGGCTTTATCAAGGCAGGTCCACTTACATTCTGTCTCAGTTTATTTTATCGTATTTAATGAAAATTAAAGGAAAAAATGCCCACAAAACATTGTAACATTGATTTACAGAGTGGAGGACCAGAGTCCTTAACAATATCTACACAAGAGCAGTTGCTGCCAGGGATGGTGGAAACATGAACCTGGGGCAAGGACATTAGAGCATGATATAGGAATGAGAGTGTGGAGGAAGTCGTGCTACGATTTAGGATGAAGGGCTGAGGGATAAGTGCAGTGTGGTTGTCGTAGAGAGGTGGGGGGACAGGAGAACAGGAATTTTCAGAAAGGAGGCGAGCTAGGAGGAGGTTGGATTTAAATGGAGATAGTGGGAGTAGTGCATAGAGGGAGCCAAAGACAATTCCAGAGTGAGGAGGAGAGGAAGAGAGCGGAAACGAGAGGGAGCGCACTGGGCACGAGAGGTGGGAAGGAGGTGAGCTGAGGATGATTGCAGAGAGCGAGGGGGAGAGTAGGGAGTGAGATGGGCCGATAGGTAGGGCGTGACAAGTCTGTAGATTCTACTTTCTCTCGATCTCATAGATAACGAGCCAACTGACGCCGGTTGGGAGGTGAAGGCGGGAAGGTTGAAGAGTGTACAGACAGCGAAGTTGAGAACTTTGTCGAGAGGTGAGAAAGCATAATCGGGAAGACCATAGAGTAGACTGGCAGAGTAGTCCGATTGGGAGCGTGTTAAAGCGGAGATTGGCTGCTAAACAGTGTCGAAGGGGAGACGTTGTCTTAGTTTTCTGATGTTGAGGAGATTAAGTCTGGCCGCAGTGGCAGATTTGGAGATGAAGAGGGAGAATTGTAAGATGGGTCAGAAGAGAAGAATTGAAGAGGGGGAGAGGAAGAGATGGCCTGTTTGGGTGGGAAGTAGAGAACTTCAGTCTTAGTGGAGTTGAGCATCAGCGAGTGAGATGTCATCCAGTATTTTAGGGCAGAAAGACAGTTCAAAATGTTTAACTGTAGTTCGTCAGATAAGGAGGGAAAGGAGAAAAAAATCTGAGTGTCATGAGCAAAGTTTGTATTTGTATTTGTATTTTATTTATTTATAACGCGCAAACCAACAGGCCCGGAGGCATCAGGGCGCAATTTGTACAAGGTTACAGATATGCAGGTATAACAGAGAATCATTACACATGGGTTCCTATATGCAGGTCTAATAAAGAATCATTATATACATTTGCAAGAGGATATTATATACATATGTACAGTGGTTTCAGTGCTGATAGGTGAAAGTAGCGGTCGGCAAGTCAGGGTAGGTCGGGGAGAGGCGCGAAGTTGATAGGAGAAACCATGGAAGGAGATCAAGGTGCCAAAAGCAGAGCTCTAGCAAGTGAAGAGAAGTGAACCCAGGACTGACCCTTTGGGAGCACAAACACTAAGGGGTGAGTGGGGAGGTAAGGCTGTTTCATGACACCTGGAAGTGTCTGGGGGCGAGATATGAAGCAAAATGAGAGCATAATGTCACGGGGGATGGTCCCATGATTTGGAGTACCAGTGGCCATCCTTTTCTAATAAAAAGATAAATATATCAGTGGGCACTTAAACCAGAGGGTCGCAAGGGTGGGCATCCTGCTGCGGTTCTACAGATGGTTCTGCTTTTTAATCAGCATCAGCCCTAGACAGTCATTGATGCGGGATCATGAGAGTAATAGGGCAAACATCAGGAGGGCCTCGGGTTCCCTAACCCAGGGCCAGATTCTTATTTCTTGATTATTCTCCATATTCTCACAGTCCAGTTTACCTTCAGAATACAAGATGCGGCCGATCCAGTGTTTTTTTTTTAGGAAAATACTCTCCTTCATCAAATGATGAGGTAGTCACCCAATGAACGATATTATGTCACATGATGTTGCCTTTCATGGCCGCCATCGCAAATCTAACATACATTTTCATTGTAGTTTTCTGAAAGATCAACACATTTATGATGTTATTTCAGTCAATCCTTGGATGAGATGCATTTTGGGGTGGGCTGCCCATAACGTTCTTCATTCACATGACTCACCAATGCATCAGTCATACATGCCTTAGGAAAAATAGAAATGGAAAATTGTATTAAATTCCCAGAAATATTCTTAACGTTCTCCCATGGATAAATATTTAACGCTGCAAGCTGATAGCCAGAATGACAGGGCTCTGAATCATTTATGTGACAAAGAAACTGTTACTGGGTGAATTTATGGCAAAATATTTGGATAACAACTAAAAGAACGCACTGTAAAATATGCAGATAAAAGGTCTGCACTTGATGGACAAACACACCTTGAAAGTGTCCAACCTCACTTGCTGTAGGGTCCACCCAAGGTAGATATTATCTCAATTTAGTGGAAGCCTCACTAGAGGCGGCCAAAAACATTACCAACCAACAAGAGGAAAGACTATTCACACACCACAACCGAAAAATCTGGTGATTGTTGTACTTTGTAGAAGAAGACACCATTCAATGGTGGAGGGGGGTTCAGGGGGGGGAAGGGAGAAAAGCAGTACAGGATAAGGGTGTGACTTGGTGGTGCAGGGGGGCGGGGAGTTTAATTTTGTTCTATACCATAGTCCTATTTCCGATGTTTATGTTTTTCAAAAAAAGTGGGGAAAAAAGAAACTGTTTCCGGTTTTTATTACAGAAAACACCATAGAAGAACAGCCAATTGGGGGTTCCAGTCTAGGGGTATTCCCTGAATGCGTTCCTCTTAAATCTGAAGGGGCTACCACCTTCCTAGACCATGCTCCCTACTCCGAAAGGTCTTGACAAAGTACAGACTCACTGCAGCCAGGATAACCCTACTGTCTAACTTCTCCCTAGCAGAGGGGTGCATAAAGGCTGCCATCTTATATTTTTAGCCACCTCAGAGACTTATAAAGGTAAACTAAGTAGGTAGTCTCTCACTCTGGTGTGTACTTTTTCCTAATGATAGTCTTTCAGTCTTTAACCTTACTCTCCTCTTGCTATGCCTGTCCCTTCTGTTTTCCACCCTCCTTATTCTACCTGCTGCTTTCTCTGTGTTACTCTTTACTCTCCATCTCATGAGGGCCTTATTGGTTCTCTTCCTTCTCTTGTCTCCTATTCTCCACCTAACACCTGATCTTATCGACCTGCCTCATGCCTTCAATATTCCTGCCTCTTCTCTGCTCCACACTTCCCCTCTCCCAGCATCTCTACTCTTATCGTCCCCTCCCAATCTACCTTCTCACTTTTCCAATCCCAACCCCCTCCTGACTCTCCTGATCTCGTCTCACTCTCACTCACAAAAATCGGAATTGTAGCCACTTATTAATCTCAACCCCTGACCTTCACTCTCTCCAAACACACCAACACTCTCCTCCAATTCTTCCTCCTCCTGCTGCACACTCCACTCTGGTCTCTTGGTTCTCCCGCACGGCTTCCAGGCTCACCTGAACACCTCACACCCTTACTGCCTGGAAATCTCCCTCAAGGAGAAGGTTCCCTGGCCACTCTTTCTTTCTGCTATCCTCAAACCCTACCTACTCCTTCCCTTGGGGGATGGTACTACCCCTGAAATTCTTCATAAGGGCCTTTAGCACCGCCCCCTTTTCAGTCTGCCTTTATGTCCACGCGCCACGTGCTCTCCTGCGTCATCTGGTTCTCTCTTATATACATAGTAAGCCACTGTTGAAACATGGTTTGGGGAGTGTTACTGGGTTTGCCTTTTCTGCTAGCTCCAGCTTCACCGCCTCTCCCCCCACTGGTCCCCTGTATCCAGTCTGGGTTTTTTGGGTTAGTCGAATGGGAGACACAACATCTTATCAGGTAAGGTGTTGTGTCTCCCATTCGACTCCTGAATTGATAAGGACGGTTCCATTTCCATTAGGGCGACCCGTTTGTTCTTCCTGTTCAGGGCCAGGTCTGTTTAACCCAGGTACATTGGGGTACCTGACCCCCCTATTATTCAGCTTTGCTTTGGGCTGCCTCTCAGGATCCCTTCTCCATCCCAGAGGCCTGAAGCGCCTGTGCCTGCTGGGAGTTGTATTCCTTCATCCAGATGATAGACCATTCTGTTTGCCAGGTCCCCTGGGTATCATCTGCAAAATTAAAATGAGAGACCTGGCCATGACGGAGGCTAACGGGCATCGGGTCAGGGAAAGAGACACCAATATGCATACATGGCTCCACGCATACCCGAGATCCAGAGACTCGGTCACCCCCTCAACTGCTGTACACCAGCTGTGGGGTAGTTCTGGCCCTGGTAAGCCACATACCCCCAGATTGCGAGGGGTACATGCCCCCACCGACCAATGTCTGTCACACCATACATAAAAAGGCACTTGCTCGCTCCAGTATTCACACAGCACACAATGTCTTAGTCGCCAAGAGTCCGTTATCCGCCAGCGCCTAATAGCGAGTGCAGATTTTGAGGCCTGGTAATATATGTGTATCAAATATCTTGCGACTAGTTCTCCATCTACAAATTCTGAAGCAAACAGCAAAACATATTATAATCTTTTATTTATTTTCAAACTGTCAAACCGTATTGTGGCTGGTGTTGGTTAGTGTCCACAAATACCACATTGTGTCATTTAAGTCACAGAATCAGCCTCTCTGCACTGTCCTCTATAATTTAAAAGCAAGTAGTATAATAGTTACTATGGGAACAGTGCAACGCCTCTACAATATCATGGCCTTGTGGCAGAAATGTGTCCGTGTGCATTTTTAATAAAGCTACTGGGTGTCGACATCATATTCCCTCATTGCCTCCTCCCAAACACTCTTTAAAGCCCAGAAAGAGATCAGTTAAGCAGGGGAGAAATCTCAAGTTGCAAGCTACTAGTCAGCTGAAGAAAGTCTCTTGCCACCTCAATTCTCCAAATACACACAGCACACCATTTCTTACTCAGGAGGACACCATTTTTACTAGCCAATGGCTAGTGCACATTTTGCAGCTTGAGCAAAGTATGATCTCTGTTATGTTTCCCATTGAAATGATGATTTGTAGGGCGCCTTCACCAAATCGCTGTACATAGAACATTTACTCTGCACTGCCATCAAGTAATGTTGATGGGCCTTTCAGACAGCCCATATGTGCTCTTAAATTAGTGTTTCCAGCATTATTAGTGTGCTCCCAGTGTGCAGCTTATAACGTGAGCATTGCAAAAAAAGCGTGTCGGAAGCGGCCTCTGAGACGAGGAAGAGGTGCGGCTTGACACGTCAGTGGGAGATCAGAGTGAGGTCCTTTACTCTAGCACGCGAGGCTAGGTTGTGTCGAACGGTTGGGAGCGGCTCGCGAGCATTGTTGGCTTTCCCGGTGCTTCCTCGCGTCCTCGCTGTATCGGGGAGGTGGGCCTCTAGGAAGCCGCATTCATAGGCGTATGGTGCGGCGGCCCCCGCGCGACGGTGTCCCTGGAGAAACGAACGCACCCCTAAGCACAGGCGGAGGAGCGGAAGGGCTGCGGTGTACCGGCTGGGCTGCGCCGGGCTGCACCAAGCGTGGCATAACGCCGGATTAATGCCGGATTAACCCGGTGGTTTAAGTAAGTAGAGGGGGGGCCCAGGGCACGGGGGATGGGCACTGCCCTGGCTCTCTCCCCACAGCAGGTTTGATTACTTTGCTCAGCCCAGGTCGCCCCTTGTTTTTCTTTTTTCGTTTTTTCTTTTCTCTGGGGCGCCTGATCAAGCAGGGCTTGAAGCCCAAGAAACATTGGGAGCTCACCTTAGTGAAGGGCTGGCCCAGGTCTAGTCTGTGGTGGCCTTGGAGGTCCCTTTAACAGTGTAACTGTCCTGTGTTCCAAGGGAGAAGGCAATTAAGAAGCTCTTCCCCGGACGTGGGGAAAGTTGCCCGGCACTGGGTCCTTGTATTACATTGGATATCCTGTAGAAGAAATAACACTGTACTCTGAGGAGGAAGAGACTTTGGAGATCACCCCGGGGACTGCGGGCTAAGGCCTTTGACCCGGACTACATAGCCTACGTTTCCCCCTCTGTGTGGTCTGGAAGACACAGAGTAAGCGTTAGGCAGCCCCCCCCGGATTCCCCAATCTTTTCCTAAGAACTATTCCACTCGGAGATGCAGCGGGGGAAGAGAGCTCCTCATTCAATTTATAATCTGAGGAATAACAAGCCGCAAGCTATGAAGGAGATAAAGGAGTCCAATAGAAAAGGGGGCAAACGTAAGAAGAATGCTAAACATGATCTACCTGTAGCACAAGGAGCCATCACAGAGTTTTTCCCGGTGAACCCCTCCCCCTGAGATCAATTCCACCATAATTGACGAAAGGGCGATACCGGTGAACAGGGATGGCCTGTCTATTAATTCCTCTAACTTTGATGATATTGATAACAATTCTCTCTTGGACCTGTGTCTGACAATACAGAGAGGAATGCAGCCTTACACCCCACAGACTATGGCAAGTGGCTTACCGTCTCAGAAAGAAAACGGCACGATTGCTGATGCAGGGGAGTTTAATGCTGCGGGATATTCTGAACGTCTATCTACATCTCCGAACCTTGCTATGGCCTCGATGGAGGATGAGCCGGATCACGAGACAATGGGGGGCATGGGATCCCATCCCAGTACTACTCAATTAGCTGAGCTCCAAACGTCGGTAGGAGCCCTCCAATTTGCCTTGAAAATATTGCTCCAGATGACGGGTCGTATCTTGGCAAACTCCAATCCCATTTCATTAGCATTGGAACGGAAGGACACACCGCGTGAGGACGCGGAAGATAATTTATCAGTCGCTCTGCAAATAGCCGAGGAGATGGAAGGTCAAGTATCCGAGAGGGAGGAGAGTGTGGCCCAAGAGGCACCGGACAGTATCATCGCGATTGAAGAAGTCCCTTTAGAGGCAGCAAACCAAGATCTGGAGCACAGTCCCCGGGGCCCCCTCTCACAGAAACAGCGTAGACTGGCAAAGAAGGCTTTTAAACATAATCCTGTTAAAAATGCCCCGCAACTCCCTACTATAGGAACTGACCCTGCAAATGAAACATGTTCTAAAAAAGTTCGGAAAAGAATGAGGAGAGCGGCATCACGGTTGGCGATGAAAAAAGGCCCACTCTCAGACTGGCTGATGCCCGAAGAGAAGCCACATGAAGTGGACATCGACATAACAATTGGGTAGGGCTCAGAACAAGAGCTTGAATCAAGCATGTTCATTCAGCCAGGTTCTTCACCTGAGGGACGGTTATCGGTGGAACTACTTGAGCATACACCGCCAGAGGAAAAGAAGGATGCGCAGGAAATCCATATAAACCGTATATGTTTCATCAAGAATTTATATCCTAGGAAAAACAACTCCTGGCTGGCACGCTCGGAGCTACTGACTAGGCTATATCACATCCCTCAACTCCGAGTATTAAAATCTGAGGATTTTCTGTTTATTGAACCCCTGTCGGGCCCTAATCCCAATGTCTCTGCTCTACATTGTGTGTTTCTGAACACGGCACAACTGCTTCGGAACCACAAAGAAGAGCTGAGAGCGGTAGATATTGCTATTGATGTGGACCCGCAGGAGAAAGATCTTTCTGTAATCCCTGAAGTACCAGTCTTACCATCTAATTCGGCAAATGACCCTAAGATGGTGACAGGGGAGAACCCTCTATTGGCTGGAGTACAACAGGCACTTAAGTCCTTATTGGAGTCTCTTCCCCAGTTGCTACAGAAGCACTGAAGCCTATCATTATTTTCCTGGAACTGCAGAGGCTTCTCCCATCTATTGAGGACGGAGGGCTCTGCAGATCTTTTATTCCATCATAGCTGTATTTGTCTGCAAGAGACTTGGGCAGTGGACTCTCTCTTTCTGGATGGCTATGTGACATACCAATCACCTGCACAACGGGGAAGCAAGGGATGCCCCTACGGCGGCCTACTTACGGGGGTAGTTAACACCATGATGTCTCGTAAAATTCAATGCAGAGCTGAGGATCAATTATTGGCAGTGGAAGTTGCATACCCCCATGGTGAGGGAAGAGTCAAGTTTCTTCTTATCAACCTTTATAACCCCCCTGGAGCAGTAGCAAGAGACTCTCTACAAGAGGCTTTACAGGATTTATTGACCTCCTGGTCATTGGAAACTAGGAATGCCGCAGTTATGGTAGTGGGTGACTTCAATTATCACATGTCCGATGAAACTCCTATAGCTTCTAATCCAGGCCTCAGCTCCAGATGTCTGATGACGCATGGAAAGAGGGAGAAGGAAGGCCTGGGGTGGATGCAACTGTTTGAATCTTGGGACCTAGCAATGATCAATGGCCGCACCCCGGGTGACAGGCCAGGGAAACATACTTGGTCTAACGGATCATCCTGGAGTACATTAGACTATATACTGATGTCCCCCGAGATGCAGTCAAGAGTGGCTGATATGTGGGTAGAGCCCAACAGTTGGAGCAACCATGCAGCATTGCTATGTACATTCCACACCCTGACTCCCGATACTCCTAAGCTAAACATCGGTAGTATTCTAACCAACTGTTCAGGAACTAGAATAGTTTGGACGGAGAAGAATGTAAAAGCGGCCTCTGAAGCACTCAATCTGGATGTGGCTGATGGATTAGGAGATTTCCAGTGTATGTCTGTAAATGAAATTGAAGGGTGGATATCAGGGTTCTCAGGCCATTACGCCGCTATCAAAAAGGGGTATATGTTGAAAGAGGGATGTGCTCCTCTCCCGTATAATGGGGAAATTAGAGATGCCAAGAGAGGGTTTAGAAGAATGATACGTAGCTTAAAAGGCCAGAACCTCTCTGAAGTCTTATATCGTGAGAAATTAAGAACGGCCAAAAAGCGATATAGAACAGAGATAAAGGGCATTAAGAGAATAGAGAGGAATAATTGTTACCAGCGTCTTGTTAAAACTATCTGTTCGAGAAGTTCCCGAAGTATATGGGCACTGTTAAATGAGAATAGAGCGAAGGCCATAGGATCTGACGCTAATCCAATCAACGAGAAAATATGGGAACAATTCCTCCTAAAGCGTAATGTTGGGGAAGATGGGCCCGAGAGTAGCTCTATGGGGAAGCCTCCTATCCTTCCCCCTTTTGACGTGTCACCTGGGGCAATATATAACAAAATAGTCATCCTCAAGTCTTCTAGAGCGCCCGGTCCTAATGGTCTTGCGAATGTAGTGATAAAAAAAAATCCGTCCTTTTGGGCGGACCTATTGTCTTTGCTTTTTAATAAGATCTTTGTACTGGGGAAAATCCCCCGATCTTGGCAAACTGCTATTTTGATCCCGGTTTTTAAAAAAGGCAATTGTACAGATCCAACCAATTACAGGCTTTTATCCAAGTTGGATGGCACTGGGAAACTTTTTGCCTCTCTTTTGCTCAGTGAAATGCAAAAATGGGTAGAGAACACTGGTATACTCAGTAGATTCCAATGCGGTTTCAGGCGGGATTTTTCTACTTCGCATAACCTTTTGGTATTGGACATATTGCGTACGAGGGCGCTAAGTAGGGGCCAGCCCCCGTTGTACGCACTCTTTATTGATTTCAAGGCCGCTTTTGATTCTATTCCGAGAGCGAGGCTTTGGAACAAGTTAGAAGTGTTGGGTTGCCCTTCAGGTCTGTTATATTACCTTAGATTGCTCCACCAAGATACATCCGTGTGCCTCAGACTCAATCAGGAGGGCAACTCGACCCGAAATGTGATGCAAAACAGAGGGGTCAAGCAGGGCTGCGTCACAGCGCCTCTCATATGTAACCTGTATGTACATGACATCCCTGCGACAGGGAAATAATTGCCCTCCAAAAATAGGCGAAGTCCTATGTGTGGTCTTGGCGTATGCCGACGATTTGGTAGTCCTCGATAACACCATTGGTGGCCTCAGGCGTTCTGCCCATACTCTTTGGGAATACGCTAAGATCAACGGCCTGACCATCAATTTGGAGAAGACTAATGTGTTGAGATTCACTAGGAAAAGGGTAACCCGTGTGAATTTAATAGTTCATAAACATTCTATTCAGTACGCCCCGTCCTATCGCTACCTAGGAGTGGAAATGGAGCCCCTAGGTGATTATGCTCTATGCAGACAGGGCCGTGTTACTAGGGCTCTTCAAGTGATCTCACTTATTGCATCTTTTACTAATAAACAAGGGGGTTTCACTTTGTGGGGGACCCGCCACCTTTACATGCAAGTTTTTGCACCTATGGTCATATATGGCCTCGAGTCGCTGTTGACGACGAATCTGGCGTGGCTCCAAGTGTTAGAGGGAAAGTTCTGGCGACGCATGCTGGGGCTTCCCCCGGGTGTGCCGATGGCCCTGATAAGATTAGAGTTGGGCCTCCCTTCACTTAGGGCTATGGTTTTGAAAAGAAGATCTGGGTTCTACCTTAAAATGACGAGTGGACCATCCAATCCTCTATTAGTAGTTTTACATCAGGAATTAAGTAAAAAACATACCACCTCGTCTTTTTATAAAATCATGGGTAAATTCCTTAAAGAAATTGGCTGGACTCACAGAGGGACAAGTGTTACTAAGGTAATGTTAAATGCACTTGAGAAAAAGGTGGACCTGTGGGACTGGCTGGAGAATTTTGCCCATTTAGACACTCTTAAATCATATCACTTTGTGAATTACAGAGTGTATAACTTCATGAAACCGCAGGCCTACCTTTTTCTCTGTCCCTCTAGAAGACTCCGCCGTTTCATTATTTTGTTCCGATTAGAACAATTACCGACCTTATCCATCACAGGAGCACGGGAAAACATTCCTGCAGTAGAACGAACATGTCGGATTTGTAAATCCCCCCTGTGCTCAGAGACAGCCAGGCATCTACTAACTCAATGCCCGGCACTAAAGAAGACAATTGTCCATTTCCTGGGCGAATTTGTGCATGATCCGCTCACTATACATGAATTTTCATTCTGGCAGTATTGTACCAACACTTGCAACATGCACCTATTCATAGCACTTTATAATATCTGGCAACAGATAGAACCAGGATTGGGGCTTTAAGCATGCCCAATTAACATTCCACATGGAAGAAGCTAAGGATCTAGCTGGGCTCTCTTAAGTGTACAGGACGAGCGTTGTCGCAGGTTTTGCTGTGTCCTCCCAGGACTAATAGTAGTAAGATGCATCTAGTCATATTATGATTGAGAGTTGAACTTAGGCTCGGGTTGGAATTGGATTGTTAAATCAAACAGAAGTGGCCTGTATTTGGGAAAGCTACGGGTCATAGTGGGACCGCAACATACTGTTTAAAGGGTCTCTGTGGTTTACTTGCAGGTTTGTAAAAGTATCTACAAACAATATTAGGAATGCACTTAATTATTGTTTTTCTCCAGCTTGGGTCTCCTCTTTGTTTCCATGATTTTTAATTTTTGTACTACAAGTTATATGGAGTTTTGATTTACGATTGATGATTCTATGAGTATGATTTCATGTGTATGACTTTATGCTAATGTTTATTAATATATGTGTAAAGTTTGAATTTATTTTCAACCTATAGCACATTAAAGAATTTGATTTGATTTGATTGCAAAATATAGACCACGCAAGCACTGTTGCAATAATTCAGTTGATGGCTAGGCCAAGTTTGTGTCTTAACTTATCCACCGACAACAGAACTTGCACTTGCCCTTTGTTTGTTTGTTTATTAATTTGTATGGCGCACCAAACCCAAAGGTAACTCGGCGCAACAGAGAACAGAATACATGGATACTTTAAGCTTAGTTACAGAGTAAGGCACAAGGCATAAACAAAAAGAAAAACAGTTGCAAATAAACAATTCAACAAATCAGGTGAAGGAATATATATATGTACAGTAATAGGGGTTAAGAGTTCAAAGGCTGAGGTGGGTCACAGTTAGCCATTGGTGAGTGATAGTGGACTCTAGGCGCTTGGGAAATGCTGTGCTGTGGGCAGGTGGGGAATGTGGCTTTCATCCCGTGACAGGGGGTGGGGGGGTGATATGCCCAGAAATGGCCAGACAGATTGTGATTGGTCACTCTTGTGTTTACCGGGTGCAAATCGATAGCTGATAGGACATGTTCACCCTGGTCTGCGTTAAGTCGGCCTAATCATTCTAACTCGTCATACCAAGCTGGGCTTGCATGCGAATGTGTACAATCCCTGTGGCCAGTTGCCACCCACGTTTTCATATATACTGGTTCTTCGTCATAATACTGCCCTAGGGTGTTGGCCATTTCTCATAAAAGTAATATGTGGATGGCTTCCCACCCATCTGGATTTCTGCATCATTTTTGAGAATATACCAGTGTTGAGTAGAAAGGTCCCTGATTATGAAATCTTGTGGTCAGGCGTGAAGATGATGCTTCGATGTTGCTCATCCCTTGTTCCTCTTCTCTTTTGCAAGACTGCATCACACACACACAACTTCTCATTTTTTCTGTGGTTAAGGACCATCCTGGGGAACCATTACATCTGACTATATTACACATTTGTTGTTCTGCCTCTCAATGACCTCGATGAGGTGGTGACTTTGCCATAGTAAACAACTGCACACTGGGACAACCGCGGGAATGGATGTATGGGATTTACACAGACCAAGCCCAGCTGGGAGGCAACAGAGTGCTGTACATAGAAGCCTCAGGGGGGTCTGAGGGGGCGCAGAGGAGATGGGACGGGCAGTGGGAGCAGGGAAAGGGACGCTCTGGAGAGGGAGAAGTAGCGTTGCTTCGAGCAATGCTTGACACAGGTAATCAGGACTCAGTCTGCGTAAAGGACACTATGTGCATTTCTCCTAAAACATGCAGGATTGACCCCCCAGGGTGACTGAACAATGCCAGTGTAGAACATTAATTGCAGCGCTAGCCATCATGGAAGCAATTGAAGGATGGCTGGTAAAAGCACCACCAGTTGAATGTGTTAGCCTTTCATTAAAGAATTGTTAAGATAGAAATGTCACTTCGTGGTAGCTAATGGGAATCACAGGGTGACTAGCGTGTCTTTTGGTGAGTGAGAGAATGTGTCTAATGGTGCAGTTGATCACCACATCCAACCTCTACATGAGGAACTGGTTATGAAGAGAAGAATGAAGAAGGTCATGATTGAGTGTCCATTACTAGACTGTTTGATATACAAGCAAAGTCTGAAGTGGGCAGGTTGCATCAGAGTGTTTCCTGTGGCGGCATGGAATGAGGAGTTGATCAAAGGTGGTAAAGTGATTGTTTAAGAGTTTTATTTATAGAATAAACAAACCGATCTATCCCTAACTAGAGGTGGTTCCCCTACCTCAAAAGAACGAAAACTTGGTCAGTCAGGCAGTCCATGTAGTCCAAATATAGAAATCACCATTCTTGTCCAAACTCCTATTCTATCCATACCACTTAAACACAAATCCGATTCTGAGAAAGAGTTATTTCTAAAAAAAAAAACAGGAGAATGACTCCCTTGTCCTGGATATAAGTCTCTCAAGGTGCAGCGTTCTCAAGTTCAGGAAATGTTCCAAGATTCCCAAACAAAGGAGAGGTTTCAATGTTGACAACAAAAGGAAACAAAGTTCCACGATTTCTAGGTGGGGCTAGGAGACTCCCTTCTCCTGGCGTACTCCCTAGTTCTTCCAGACTATCTGATCTTCAACTTCTTTAACAAATCTTGTAGTTCCCTCTCTATTTTCTCTACTTTCTCTACCTTGCCCAACTGTGACGGGGAAGAAGCTTGTTGATCGCTCTTTGGTCTCTTGGGGCCAGCATCTCTCGTACCGAGTTGGAACAAAGACTTCTCTTCCTTCTCTTTTTGGAAAGATGTGTGTCCCGTTGGTTTTCAAAGGGGCACTGACTCTTGGCAGGATATGGTGTTTAAGAAAAAGAAAGGAAGACACCCTCTTGCGCACTGCTGTGTGCCGCAAAAGGCATCATCTGGCTCAGAGGCACGTTCCCGGGCTGTAGACCCAGAGAATACTGTTCACGTCAATGATACTCTCGAAGAACCCTGGGTCTGGGAGTTAATCTTCTCGAGGACGACTACAAAAGGATCCACATCTTCATTGTTTGGAGGCAAATGTTTTAGCGCCAGCCCAGGGTTCAAAGTAAATCTCTTTTTGTATGTGCTTTTACTTTCACTTGCATATCCTGTGTCTCCCTGCCAGACTTTCACCCGTTCCTGTTCCCTATTCTGGGTGGGGAATGTATAACCGGTTCTGCCTGTGGCTGTTCTGTGATGCTTTGTTTCTTCCTTCTTCTTTTGTTGGGGCCTGCTTGGCTTCGCAGCCCTTGGATTGAGGCAGTTTGCGCCTTCAGTGCTGACCCGACCGCCCAGCCCTTCCAGTTAGCATATTGTTCACACTAATTGCCTACACAGCTCTACTGTAGGTCAGTGCTGGAGGTTTCGGCGTCGTTCCCGGGCTCCACGGTCCACCCGCAACAGGTCCCGCCATCCCCACTCCTTCTCTTGGTTTCGATAATGCTGGCGGTTGCCAGACATTTGGTCGAACAAAAATTGGTCGACCAGACAAATGGTCGAACCAATTTGGTCGAAAACCAAATGGTCGAATTTTTTTTTTATTATTTTAACCCTTTTTTTTTTTTTTTTTTTGGGGGGGGGGTCCCGCCCCACCCCCTTTTTTTCTCTAAAAACCCCTTTTTTTACTAAACGAAAACCCGAAAAATAAATATATAAATAAATAAAAAAATTCGACCATTTGGTTTTCGACCAAATTGCGTCGACCAAATTGCAGTCGACCAGTTTTTTTTCGACCAGTTGACTGGACACCATGCTGGCTCTTTGCCGGCTATCAAGATACTCTCTGGGTGTCCCACGCTCAGTCTTTTCTGCTTCAATTGACCTTTTCTTAATAGATTCACCTTTGTATTGCACAGTCTCTCTGTCCTGGGCTGGTAGGGTGCTGGACCGGTTTTGCCTTTCCTCAGTCCTTCGCTCGCACTCTGGTTTCCACCACCTTCTTCTTCTGCTACAACTATAGATGTCCTGCTGACTTGCAAGACACACTCTCCACTTTCTACTACTATTACTGATACTGCCTACACCCTGTGGACATCCCTAACATATTTTTTTTTTCCGACCAAGCACCTCCTTCACGTTGATCTCCCTTTTTGGAGCCTCTCCCCTTCTCGTTCGATTTCCGAACAGACCTTCTTTGCGGTTTGGTTTAAATAGTAGGGGCTGCCCCAGCTTGACGTCAGTCCGATTGACAAGAGTCGGTTGAGCACTCTTCCTACTTGATTGTAACGTGCTCAGAATCTTCTTCGACCCTGTACTTATTACATTGAGATTGTCTGACAGTTTGCAATAACACATGGTTTCAGACTCGATCAGAGGTAGTGAAGGTTTGGGTGGTGTTATTAACCTGTGGGGTCAGGAGTTAAAGAAAGGGGTTGTGTCCTGGATTCACGTCCTTATCCTCAGGAGGGGCGTTCCTCTCCATGAGGTCCTCCTGCACTTTACCACTCCTAGGGGAACTATTGGTTAGCGGCTGCATCTTCATAGCCTCATGGAAAGGGGCTACCCTCTGGAGAAAAGTGACGCCGTTTGGAGGATCGTCAAAATGCCTGATTGGCCTTGAGAAAGACTTCAGAGTTGGAGGAAACACATTAACAGCCTTTCCATGGTAATATTAATGTTTGCATTTTTGTGAGAATGAAGTTTTTTAAGGCACATTGCTGGATAGGCCCCTGAGCTGCTTTAGTGTACTCGAGAGCCGGCCACTATTGACCTCTACAGCACTAGCTTTTCCAACAAATGGGTATGTCAGAATTCACAGACATTCAATCCCTGGTGCCTCAGCTGAGACTGACCACAGATGTGACAGAGGTAACGGGGAACTGACCGCATTCAAGTAGTCCTACAGATATGGCGTGTATTAGACACTTTTACTCCCTAAAAATAGGCAAATACTCTGTAAGACAGGCATGGTATCAAGAGATGACACAGGCAGATAAGTAGATTTTTAAAACCTTTATTTGCAATGGTCAGGATGGGAAAATGCCTAACTTGCACTAACTCTAAGGTGGTAATGTTCCCTAACGGAAGCAAAACTAAGGGAAGTTTAAGTCTGTCAGTCAAAAGAAAGATACTTGTCAAAACCTATGCTTGCCCTCACTTTTGCAGAGTAACAGTGTGTATGGGATTTGACCCACTCAATAGTGTTCAAAGTAAAATTAATGTGGCAATGGAGCTTTTCCGTAGCTCCCTTACTTACCCAAGTTCAAGGCACTTGGGTAATATTCAAAGTAATGTTCCACAGGTTCTCTGGATTCATTTGGCAACTCAGATTGGCTTGACAAAAGTTCACAGTGCCTTTTTTTTGTCAAGATGCATCTCTGTAACTGGCCCCTAAGGGATCCTTTCAGACCGCTTGCCTCTCCGGTTGCGTTTTCTTCCTTTTACTGACAGCATTCTTGCAGTCTGAGGTCAGGGTCTTCCCATCTACCTCTCAGACACTGCTGGGTCTCTGTCTTGGCCCTGGGTAACAAGCTCTTTGTACTTACCTAAAAAGGGATTAGCACGCCTCCCGGCTCCCTTTTCCAGATCTTGTCTTGCAACTGGAGTGGCAGGCTTCTAGCCACGCTGCTAAAGTGTGCCTGCTCGTGCAAACCCTCAGCGTCTCGGCGTCCTGGATTTTCCCGGCTGGTCTCGGGCAGCCACGGCTCCACACCTCTCCTCCCAACTCGTTCCACCACTGAGTGCTTGGGTGCCTTTTATACTGTCCTGTGTACCCGACAGGCTACAGGTGTGCATGGTTAATATCAATTGCCTGACTTCGTTAGTTGGATATTGAAAATTAAGGTGTTGATGTGCCTTGTTCTGCATCTTCTTCGTCCCAGTACCATAGTGGTGTTTCTCATAGGAAGTCTGTACTCCTACTCACTTTCTCTTCTTCATCACAGTACTAAAGTAAAACTTGGGGTGCGGGGGGAAGAGGAGTGTGTGCTTGTGTACATCTTATGAAGGTTGAGGGGGGATTGGGTATGTCATTATCAAGGAAGGGGGATACCATGTTTCCGGTCAAGGGGTGTCCTTATGACAGGAAAGTGGTATTGTTGTTAGCTTTCTCTTTCCATTCTCAATGTTAGGGTAATGTTCATGAGTGTTAGGGTATGATGTGTCAAATCTTCTCCTAATCTTATCACAATGATGACAACAAGAGGTTGGTGGTTCTGGTTCTTTCACTCTGGTACCCTCAGTAAATGATGTTAACAGGGAAGGAAAATATTGGGTCTCACCGTAGTTTATAAGATTAGAGAGCCGAGAGGGTAGGTCGATGTCGTAGGTAGAAAAAGGGGTTTGCTGCCCTGGAGTTTTATATTCCCTTACTTTCCTCCAAGGGTGAATGTCTGTTGGAAAGTCTTTGGGTAGGGCTGCATGCATGATAATACCCTACGAGAGTAGAGGGAGGGTAGGATAAGTCGGGACTAGAAAAAGGGGGGGATACCAGGACTCCTCCTTTCCCAATCCCTGAGGACCCTCTACCCAGGTGATCCTACCACGCTTGTCCGCCCCCAGGGTTGGGATTCAAAAGCGATGGCCTGCCCCTAGCCACCTGCGTAGAAGATCCCCGGGGAGTAGGCAGGGAAAGACCGGTGGGTTTTTCACAACTCCCAAAAGCGAAAATTAAGGGGTAAAACTATTAACAGCAAAACATAGGAAATGGACACGGAGGGGCCTGTTCCCCTGCTTTCACCCACACAGCTCCATGGATATGTTTGGATCAGCAGTACAAGCATTGCTGCAAGAAGAAACTCTAGGGTTATTACTGCCTCATCAGAAGAGATGAAGGTGTATCATGACATGCAGGCCTGGTGTGTGCGTTTCTATGGGAGTGGAGAGAACTCCCAGTTTCTGTATCATGCCATGCAGGCCCAGTGTGCATTTCTATGGGAGCTCAGGGATCCCCCATTGTCCTTCTCATGCCATGCGGGCCCAGTGTGTGCATATCTATGGCAGTGGAAGGAATGCCCAGTGTCTGCATCATGCCACGCAGGCCCAGTGTCTGCATTTTTACGGGAGTGGAGGGAACACCCAGTTTCTGTATCATGCCATGCAGGCCCAGTGTGTATTTCTATGGGAGCTCAGGGATCCCCCATTGCCCTTATCATGCCATGCATGCCCAGTGTCTGCATTTCTATGGGAGCGGAAGGGTCCCCCAGTGTCTGTATCATGTCATGCAGGCCCAGTGTGTATTTCTGTGGGAGCTCAGGGATCCCCCATTGTCCTTATCATGCCATGCAGGCCTAGTGTGAGCATTACTGTGGGAGCGGAACGGTCCCCCAGTATCTGCATCATGCCATGCAGGTCCAGTGTCTGCATTTCTGTGGGAGCGGAAGGGTCCCCCAGTGTCTGTATCATGCCATGCAGGTCCAGTGTCTGCATTTCTATGGGAATGGAAGGGTCCCCCAAGTCTGTATTATGCCATGCAGGCCCAGTGTGCATTGCTGTGGGAGCGGAAGAGACCCCCAGTGTCTGCATCATGCCATGCAGGCTCAGTGTGTGCAGTACTATGGGAGCGGAAGGGTCCCCCCATTGTCTATCATGCCATGCAGGTCCAGTGTCTACATTTCTATGGGAGTGGAGAGAACCCCCAGTGTCTATATCGTGCCATGCAGACCCAGTGTGTGCGTTTTTACGGGAGTGCAGGGAAACCCCAGTTTCTGTATCAGGCCATGCAGGCCCAGTGTGCATTTCTATGGGAGCTCAGGGATACCCCATTGTCCTTATCATGCCATGCAGGTCCAGTGTGGGCATTACTATGGGACTGGAAAGGGTCCCCCAGTGTCTGTATCATGCCATGCAGGCTCAGTGTCTGCATTTCTATGGGAGTGGACAGAACCCCCAGTGTCTGTATCATGCCATGCAGGCCCATTGTCTGCATTTCTTTAGGAGCTCAGGGATCCCCCAGTGTCTGTATCATGCCATGCAGGCTCAGTCTTTGCATTTCTATGTGAGTGGACAGAACCCCCAGTGTCTGTATCATGCCATGCAGGCTCAGTGTCTGCATTTCTATGGGAGTGGAAGGGTCCCACAGTGTCTTTATCATGCCATGCAGGCTCAGTGTCTGCATTTCTATGGGAGCTCAGGGATTCCCCCATTGTCTGTATCATGCCATACAGGCTCAGTGTCTGCATTTCTATGGGAGTGGAGAGAACCCCCAGTGTCTGTATCATGCCATGCAGGCCTAGTGTCTGCATTTCTAGGGAGTGGGCAGAACCCCCAGTGTCAGTATCATACCATGCAAGCTCAGTGTGTGCATTTCTATGGGTGGAAGGGACCCCCCAGTGTGCGCATTTCTAGGGGAGCTCAGGCAACTCCACCCCTCCCCCCCCCCCAGTGTCTGTATCATGCCATCATGCAGGCCCAGTGTCTGCATTTTAATTGGAGGGGAGGCTACCCACAGTGCCTGCATTTCTAGGGGAGCACGGGGAACCCCACAGTGTCTGTGTCATGCCATTAGGCCCAGTGTGCATTGCTGTGGGAGCAGAGGGAACCCCCAGTGTCTGGATCATGCCCTGCAGGCTCAGTCTTTGTATTTCTATGGGAGCGGAGGCAACCCCCAGTGTCTGCATTTCCAGGGGAGCGCAGGGAACCCCCAGTGTCTGTATCATGCCATGCAGGCCCAGTGTCTGCATTTCTATGGGAGTGGAAGGGTCCCCCAGTGTCTGGATCATGCCATGCAGGCCCAGTGCCTGCTTTTCTATGGGAGTGGAAGGGTCCCACATTGTCTGTATCATGCCATGCAGGCTCAGTGTCTGCATTTCTATGGGAGCTCAGGGATTCCCCCATTGTCTGTATCATGCCATACAGGCTCACTGTCTGCATTTCTATGGGAGTGGACAGAACTCCAGTGTCTGTATCATGCCATGCAGGCTCAGTCTGTGCATTTCTATGGGAGCGGAGGGAACCCCCAGTGTCTGTATCATGCCATGCAGACCCAGTGTGTGCATTTCTATGGGAGCTCAGGGATTCCCCCGTTGTCTGTATCATGCCATGCAGACTCACCGTCTGCATTTCTATGGGAGCTCAGGGATTCCCCCATTGTCTGTATCATGCCGTACAGGCTCAGTGTCTGCATTCCTATGGGAGTGGACAGAACCCCAGTGTCTGTATCATGCCATGCAGGCTCAGTCTGTGCATTTCTATGGGAGCGGAGGGAACCCCCAGTGTCTGTATCATGCCATGCAGACCCAGTGTGTGCATTTCTATGGGAGCTCAGGGATTCCCCCATTGTCTGTATCATGCCATGCAGGCTCAGTGTCTGCATTTCTATGGGAGCTCAGGGATTCCCCCATTGTCTGTATCATGCCGTACAGGCTCAGTCTGTGCATTTCTATGGGAGCGGAGGGAACCCCCAGTGTCTGTATCAATCATGCCATGCAGGCTCAGTCTGTGCATTTCTATGGGAGCGGAGGGAACCCCCAGTATCTGTATCATGCCATGCAGGTCCAGGGTCTGCATTGCTATGGGAGTGGAAGGGTCCCACAGTGTCTGTATTATGCCATTCAGGCTCAGTGTCTGCATTTCTATGGGAGCTGAAGGGTCCCCCAGTGTCTGTGCCATGCAGGCCCGTTATGCCCTTTTTCAGGTAGAAGATTCCCGCAGCTTTACTAAGCTTCCTGGGCAGGTTGTGCACCTACCATGCTCTGGTGACGGATGCAGATATAGGTGAACTCGGCGACCGCCATAAAAACGAAGAGTCTCGTTAGCTTGACCTAGAGCGTCGCATCAACGCTGCATGTTTGGGAATAGCATTAGGAGACGTCTAGCGTGTCGGGTCATATGTTAAATGTTAAATGTATTTGTACCGCGCACCGTCACCAACGGAATTGGTCCCCAGGCGCTCAGGCGGATCTGTAAACGATAAAGGTGGATGGGTTAGTAAGGTGAAAAAGGGAGTAGGATAGTGAGAGGAGTGGTGTTCTGTTGGCAGCTTCAACTCAGTATACACCGGGTGCTGAGCTTTGGTGCGGGTATCGGATCGGAGTCAGTCTGCGTGTGCTGTTGTTCCGGCTTATGTGTTGTTGCAGTGTTGTGAAGTGCGTGTGGCTTGTTGTGCGAGAGATGGTTGTGTGAGTTTTTGAGTGAGATAAGTATGCAGAGTTTGAGCTTATATTGGTTAGTGGGTTACCTGACCTTTACCATGCTAACATTCGTAGTTCTGTCTGAGTGTGACACGCGTTGGCCCTTCATATTCCCATCTAGACGCGGCACAGGCCAATGTTTAGGACTCCATCCAGGTGTGGTCATGCCAACCCTCACACCCCCATCCAGATGCGGCGCAGGCTAGTGTCTAGAGACCCGTCCAGGTGTGAAGCATGTTGTCGTTTGCCCCTCGTGTGGAAATTAGATGTGCGTCACGCTATGCACGAGCGCCCGGCTCCCCAGAGGTAGCTCCGGGACTGGGTGATGCCCGAACTGCTTTTTGCTCCTTTCGCTCAGTGGGTGGCAGAGGGCTGTGCCCGCGCGCCATTGCCTCCGATGTTGACATGGGGTGGGTGGGGGGGGACTGGTGGTGCCTGTAGCGCCTGCGCCTTTTCTCTGCCACACCATGCCCCTGCCTGGCTGGCACACACATGGGGGCGTGGAGGGGTTTGGGAAGAGGTGTGAGTTAATAAGAGCTGTCTGCTAAGTACTTCCCATGATGCCTGTTCTCACCATAAAATTGCCCACGTTGATGCGTTAATTGCCGTGTTTATACCCTGCGAACATTACCGTAGCAGCTGTTTCCATTTTAAGAGAAGGGGTATTGCTTTAATTAGCCGCCGCCGCTGGTCTCGGCTCAATAGGTATGAGCGGAAGTGCGGCGAGCGGGCCGGGCAGTAATCGGCGCCCGCGGAGCGTGCGGGCACAGGGCCAGCCCCAAGACCCTGGCACAGGACCAGGCGAGGGGGCCGCGGAGCCTGCACGGGCCTGGTAGGGGCGCGGCCTTGTTATGGTCTCAGTAGTGAAATAGTGAAGGGAGCCTTAGGCTTTAAGTGGGGTAAGATAGCGAGGGGGGCCTCATTTGGGGGCGTGGCCTTAAAAACGTACACAAACCATAGTAAGGTAGCACACATTGCATATATTTGTATGCATACCTTACTATGGTTTGTGTAGTATGCAATCTATCTTTTATAAACATAGAAATATGTACTACACAAACCATAGTAAGGCGTTCACATAAATATATAAATGCTTACATTTCATATTTTTTTGCGTGCCTTGCTATGGTTTGTGTGCTTCAAGAAGGCTTGCAAAGTACACAAACCATAGAAACGTACGCATATATTTATATATTTGTGTGCGTACCTTATGTTTAGTCGACTTTCCAAGCCATCTTTGTTAAACATTCCTAAATTTATAAAAGATGGCTTGAAAAGTGCACAATTCAAGCCATCTTTCATAAAGTTTTCCCGACAGACAAAGCCCAAGGTGTCTTTGATCTGTCATTGGAGTGGTGTGGGGCCCACCTCTGGAATAAGCGCAAACGCTGCACCCGAGTGCAGGTGTAGTGGCGCATCAGCAGCACTGTATGTGGGATCCAGTAGAATACAGGTGGTGCCGCAGGGCTGGATTATGATCTGTTATCAGAGCTGTGTGGGGCCCACTTCTGGAATAAGCGCTAGCGCTGCTGTACCACAGCGTAGAGGCGCATCAGCAGCACTGAATGTGGGATCCAGTAGAATACAGGTGGTGCCGCAGGGCTGGATTATGATCTGTTATCAGAGCTGCGTGGGGCTCACCTCTGGAATAAGCGCAAACGCTGCACCCGAGTGCAGGTGTAGTGGTGCATCAGCAGCACTGAATGTGGGATCCAGTAGAATACAGGTGGTGCCGCAGGGCTGGATTATGATCTGTCATTGGAGTTGTGTGGGGCCCACCTCTGGAATAAGCGCAAACGCTGCACCCGAGTGCAGGTGTAGTGGTGCATCAGCAGCACTGAATGTGGGATCCAGTAGAATACAGGTGGTGCCGCAGGGCTGGATTATGATCTGTTATCAGAGCTGTGTGGGGCCCGCTTCTGTAATAAGCGCTAGCGCTGCTGTACCACAGCGTAGAGGCGCATCAGCAGCACTGAATGTGGGATCCAGTAGAATACAGGTGGTGCCACAGTGCTGGATTATTATCTGTCATCAGAGCTGTGCGGGGCCCCACTTCTGGAATAAGAGCTAGCGCTGCTCCACAGCATAGGGGTGCATCAGCAGCACTCTGCCTGGTTCCCAGTTTGGAGATGCTTTGTGTATTCCTCCTGTGATATCCCAACTAAATATGACAGGCGGCTGTGTCCACCCAGAGTACACGGGTCTATGTGTATGTCGCGCGGTGAGCATAGGAAAATGTGTGCGGATTAGTCTGACACATTTTCCAGAGCTTGATCTACCATCATTCAATTTCATCTAAAATTTCAAAAAAGCCAAGGGGAGCGCACACCCACTGTGCGGATGCTCGAATTCCTCACAGCCTGCATCTAATCTATGGCGTCAAATGATGGTGGCTCTGATGCCCTCACATGCCCATTCCTTCGGCACTACACTCCCACTTCCACAGGGTAGGATAGCCTGACAGGATCAGGGTTGTGTCCGCAGGTGGCACTCACAAGGAACACACCGCCCGAAAGTACACCCAGAGCTGCAATGTTCTCTTCCTGGGTTGCACAAGTCTCTAAATTCTGCCATGGGGCAATATATGCCAGTGTACTAATGCTGCTGAAAGAGATGCCGCATGGCTGCCGAGTTACGCGTTCATCTCCATCTCAGACCTATGCCACCCTGCACTTTGGCAACGCGCAGGATTGATACATTGAGTAATAGAACACACTTTACAGCTCTTGGAAGCAGAGGAATCGGGATTGAGGCACCAAACATGAGCACACATTCATATTTGCAGGTGGCATGTCCGACTTTATCTACCAGATCTGTAAATGTGTACCATTTAGGTAGGTAGGAAACAATAATGGATGGGTAATATCCTAATTTCTTGAAAAAAATAAGTTACTGGGAAATAATACTTTATCGCCAATGGATATTCTACTTTAAGGTGTGCACACTTTAATGAATAAAACGTATAAAATATCGTGCAGACAAAGTCATGGCCACAAGGGGGCGCCGGCGCACAGGTTCCAATTCTGATACTGAAGAAGGCACCGTCTACCCGTCCTGGTTTCCGCACCAACGTCAAGCCAGCGACGGACATTGGCAATCAGTGGAGTGTGGCCTCTTTTTATTTCCGACGACATATGAGGATTTTCTCGGAACATTGCAGCGCACTCTGATGATCTGGGGCACACAACCTATTCCACCTGAGCTCTAGTGTTGGAATGTGTTGCTTGGCACTTTACATGAAACCGTAGTTATGTTATATTACCTTTGCGTAGCGCCTAACTGCAATTGCCATGGACTGGAAGCACTTTATGTTGTACATTACTGGAGAAGGAGATTTCCATAAGACCGATATAAACAAGGGATTTGATGAGGAGGGGCTAAGAGCAGGCATTGGGTATCTGGCATCCCCTCCCCCAAGCAACCTTTGGAGAACAAGGCTCTACAGCATTACACATCGCAAATCTATATATATATCCCTTCTGATTTAAATGTCTGCTACACGCGTTCTACTGCTCTTTTATACAACTTCCCAAACACACAGAGTGGATGTCTCATAGGTACCAGTTGGCGTGGGGCGTCTTTTGTAGCTCCTGATGGTGTCAAGCTAACCAGGCGCTATTAGGCTACAAGCAGGAGCTAAATCTATCGCAGCTCTTGGCAATTGGGAACCCTAACATTATACTGTACATTAAGTATTGCGTGCAATTGACCATTTTTGGCAGAGATGACTAGTACAGATTTTTGTGGTGTATTGAACTTAAAGGGTAGGCATACCAAGCCCAGTTACACAACCATTGCATGTCTTGTTATCAAACGCCCATGTACTCGTACCATTGTCAGGTATTGCCATCAAACAGGTCCATACACAATGGCCATCCATTGCCAAGTTTTTCACTCCATAGTCCAGGATATGGAAAGTACGCATATGCCTGTTTAGCACAGCAGTGCCGGATTAAATTCGGCCCAGTAAGCACAGCAGGCAAGCCTGCACTATCCCCATTCATTAGAGTGGATTGATTTTATTATGCCCAGTTGGCATGACGGTGCCGAGATTCATTACGTCTAGTTAGCACAGTAAAGCCAACTCCTGGTATGCACAGTTAGCAAAGCAGGGCCAGTTTCCCTTTTGCTGGTTAACACATTTTGTTGGGCCCAGTGAGCACGGTAAGGCCACATTGTTGTATGCCTAGTTAGCACAGTAAGGCCACCTTCTAGTATGCCAATTTAGCACAGTAAGGCCACCTTCTAGTATGCCAAGTTAGCACAGTATGTCCACCTTCTAGTATGCCAATTTAGCACAGTAAGGCCACCTTCTAGTATGCTAAGTTAGCACAGTATGTCCACCTTCTAGTATGCCAAGTTATCACAGCAAGGCCAGCTTCTAGTATGCCAAGGTTAGCACAGTAAGGCCAGCTTCTAGTATGCCTAGTTTGCACAGTGTGGCCACCTTCTAGTATGCCAAGTTAGCACAGTAAGGCCAGTTCAGAGAAGGATCAGTCAGCACACTAAGGGGAGATTTTAGTATCCATAGTTTGCACAGTATAGGACATGGTCTAAAAAGTTCAGTTAGCACAATGATGCCATGTTGCAGAATGTGAAGCAGGCGCCTTAATAATGTATGCCAGCATCTCAGGTTAGCACTCAAGAACCAGTTTCATTATGTCCCGTTTGCACAATAAGAGCAGATTACAATTAACCAGATGTTCCCCAGGATAGCATTGAGACAAGATGCCAGTCTGCCCAGGTGACAGGCAGATTCCATAGGTCAGTGAATTACAGCGTAAGGCCAGAGTCCCTTAAGGCCATATTAGCAGTGCAGCACAATCTTCATAGAAGCTTCCCTTCAATTTCAACAAGAAGCAGGAATAAGATTCACAGCAGGAGTGGGCAGGCCTAAGAGACACCGCCTTCCCGGCCCCGCTGGTCAGTCAAAAAGAGCTCCAACCAGAGGTGGACTGGAAGCCAAAAGTGGCTTTGGGCACGTTTGTTCAAACTACCCCATATCACACGAAGCGAGCAAGCATGGCCCCCCTCAGTGGGTTTCCCCCTCAAGAAAGGTTGGACTAAATGTGCCAAATAGTGAGCTTTAAAGCACACGTGTCCCTACATAGGGATTTCAAAGTAGTTACATTGAACAAAAACTGACACTGGAAGTCGAGGGTTCGCCCCGAGGAGAGCATCTGGTTGGATGAAATGGATACGCTTGCGCACAGGCATCAGAAGAAGTAGAAGTTGGTTGATGACATTTGGGGCAGATTCCTGGAACTGTATTAATGTGACTCTGTTGGAGGGATAGGGGGTGGGTGTTATGTAAAACCTTTTAAATTGTGAATAAAAAATAAATAAAAAACAGCCACAAAGTTTGTAAGCGTGAGGAATAAGGTACTGGAAGCTTTATAACAAGCCAATGGGGATGTGAGGCAATGAGAAGAGATCAAAGGAAGGGTGAGGAGACAGGGTAAGAGAAGCAGAAAACCAGGGTACCAATAGAAAAGAGGCCCATGATGCAGAGATCTAGCGGGAAATCTCCAGGGTCCCCTGTAGGCCAGTCCGCCACTGGCCCCACCCCTTCTTTCAAACCCATCCCAGGTTTGACAGAATGGACGGGTGGGGTGTCCTTAACAAGTGAAGTTGGCCAGTACGTAAGGGGAGATGAAGGCACTTCGGTGTGTGTGAGTGAAAGTTACAGTCTGCGTTCTTGCGCCACACTCGAGTCTTTAGGGATCTTCCTGGAGCTGGTTTAGCACATACTTCCCCGATGAGCTCTCAACGGAGGGCTTAACGGGTGCAAATGCAGATTGTGGCCCACCTGAGAAGATCCTAAGTCCCCCAGAGTTCGGTTGCCACAAGACACCCGAGTTTCCCTGGGCAGGTTGGGACGGTGTCCCATGGCTTCCACCAGCTGTGTGATGTGAGGCCTGAGGTTGGGATGGGGAAGATCCCATGGCGCCCTCAGTCGGCTCCTCACTTGTGCCCCTGGCTGAAGTTAGCCCAGCAAGAGGAAAGCAATATCATGCGTGTAGTTCCCAGGAAAGGGGAACGTGCAGATTCTAAATGTAAGAAGTCCTTAGTAATTCTCATCCGCGAATCCAAAGGGCAAGTGGAATTTGGAACGAGCGAAGACTAGAAAGGGAGCAGCGAGCTGGGCGCCACTCACGCAGCGCTAGCCTCTCACATGAGCTTCTGGGCGGGAGCGTCACCACGCAAGCCTGCCAGTGGAAGAACCAAGAATGCGGACCTGCCGCTAAAAGTCTCGGTCTGCCCGTCATAAAGACCAAGAATTTCTTTAGCCGATTTAAAATTAGAACTATGTGCCGTTAGATCTTAACCAATTCTGCACACACATTAATTAAGAAACACAGATGCAGACCCTTAATTCCAGCTTGCCCCGGTGGTGGTAGAACCCTACCGCCAGGTGCCACAATCTAGTGTGGGAGTTTTGAGCAGCAGAGAGGAGAGCGGGGGAAACATCAGGGATGGAGAGGCTGGAGGTGCAGGAGAGGGGAGAACAGGACTGACCTAGAGAGCTATTGGAGAGTAGGAGGGTTGGAGAGAGGAAAATCAGAGGAGAGAAGGAGAAGAGTAACGGCTCAGGAGGAGGAGGACCTAGGGAGGATGTCTGTATGGACAGTACACAACTTAAGACCACCAGTTGTGTGGGGCAGGCAGGAGGAGGTACAAGCATATGGTGGACCGTTGAGGAGGTGAACCCAAAGACAACCTGAGGGCAAGAGGCATGGTTGGATGTTGGACCGGCGAGGAGGGGAGGGACATTGTCAGGCCACATTGTCAGGCAGGTGAAAAGAAGCCCAGTATAAAACCACGGATCTTGCCTACCAACCTCATCTCTGGGAGCAGCTGTGAAACCGACTGGCCAGAATCATGGTGCATACCTCTGCAACACTACCCACTCCTTAGCCTAATGAAGCAGCTACCTACATAAAAGGACATTGCGCATCAAAAATGAACTTTTAAATGAGACCATGGGTGATGCCGGGTAAAGGAACCAGAAACAGTTATTTTGCACATTGTCTGGACCTTAAGTGCCCCCACCACTGTGCATACTCCCTAAAGAAAAATCGGAATGTTGAACCAATGATTTGCCTACTCTGTGGAGTCTACTCGGCCGCATGACCGTCTCCTTGTACATCCTGCTGTGTGGGCGCTCGTGCTCGGTGGTCACCTTTGCTCAAATCTAGAAGCATCCATCATATTCGGGGATGACCTTCTGAGGGACACCGGAGTAAATCCAGTGTGGTGAGTGGGACACGGATGTTGCGTAAAGTACTCCTTGGAAAAATCCCCTGTAATTCGAGTGTGGCAGTACACCGACGGTTGGGTGAAAGTCAAACATTTGAATAAATGAAACCCTGTGATTGAGAGCAAAGTTATCTCTTAGTCTCTTATTTAACCAGAGGATGTGCGTCCTTATCTTTTTGGCCCTGATGCAAGGAAAACCATGCCCAATGCGCAGAGGAAGCCATACTGTCCCTGCACCCTTCCAAGAATGGTTCTGATGACGAAGCTCTGTCGAAATCTAGAAACACCAGACTTCGATTGACCAGAGGAAACAGAAAACCAGAACCTATACAGAAAGAATTAAGGATGGGTTGCGATCTGCTATGGGGACATGTTCCACGAAGTCTGATAACGAGCTGTCCATGATGTCCCTCAGAACCCTCCAGTGGAACACAGACCGTAGATAAAGCTACCCTGCTATCATTTGCATTCCTACATCTCTTTGCCACCACGGCTGTCCCCGTGAGTGGGTAGGCACGAGGGAACTATATGAACCAGACTGGAAGACCAATCATTTGAAAACATTACGAAAACGCCAAAAAAACACTCCTCACCTTTGACTAACCCTCAGTTTCCCTCCACCTTACTCCTCACACACAAGCGCAAACAAACCAGCGCGTGGCTTTGAAAAAGAGAGCCTCTATCCAGGCTGCCAACATCACATCTACCCACCACTAACATGCTCAGCCCATGGCCCAACACACTCCCACACTATATGCTTGAGGCTACCCTCTAGACACAAAACGTAAAGTCCTCCTACAATTCACGCCTAGAAAGCTCGCAAGCACACTAAGCTCAGGGTTCGTCTGACCTGCAACCTCAACACCAAGCACTGCAACTCTCGCCTTTCCCCTCTCTCCCAACTAACCAAAGTGTCCACTCGTTTCCAGATCCGCCGGCACACCTAGACACAGTGCAAAGGGCAGCACGGCACAGATCCTAATAACATAACGATGTTCCCGCCCACCTCATCACAGAGCTACTCTATAGTAAAAATAAAAAAGGTGCCTAATCCCCCTGCTATGGTCTCCTGGAAGTAGGCTATGAATTCCATAATTTCCGGTCATGGTGTCCCCACAGGAGGAGACAACATTCAGAAGGGGAAATAGTTGCTAACGGCTTGCCAGGAAAGCCATACACAGCTAGCCACTAATCCTCTGGATGAAGGGTAATACAGTAACCCTCAGGGAGCAGGGCCATTCATATCCTCTTTGCCCTCCTTTGATTACAGTAATATCCTGCCGCATAGATCATCAGATACCTAGAAGCAGTGGAGGGAGGAGACAGCTATCCTTAAGGAACACCCTTCACCCCCCTACAAACAACAGTTCTATGGTGGTACTGTCCCTTGTATCAGTAGACCTAGCCCCGCCCACACACACACACACGCTTTTACCTCACCCGGATGAGGTACTTCTCTTCAGGTGTGTCCTTCCTATATGTTTACAACCCAAACTGACAGGCCCTCTCAGCCACCCATCTTCGTATTTAGGAAAGGACAGTAGAGGGGAGGGCCCATGGAGCTGGTCGTCCATTGGCTGTCCCCTCACTTGCTAAATAGGCGTAGGCCGCTGTCTGTCTCTTGTTTTAGTGCCTTTTCTGAATAACAATCGTGCACAGAAGGCTGATCTCTCCGTGAAATGTCCCCCCGCTGTCCTGCATGGGGGAGCCTGCTAATCGTTCATATGCAGCAGCATAAATACCTCGGTTGCACGGAGGGGGGCGGGGGGCTAGGACAGCTGTGTTCAGCTGCTACAGGGGCCATCCCTGGAGCAGGTCCCTTTCTCAGCTCCTGGGAAGCTCTCGGAGTGGACAGTGGAGCCTCGTTTCTCATCCCTTCGGCACATAGTTTCCGGGTGGGATTGTGTGGGGGGAAGCCTCTGCTTGGCGCACTGGTTTTGGGGATCCA